>NC_062562.1:167804993-168124056 GCF_022837055.1 Prionailurus viverrinus
CTGAGACACCTCTGGCCATCGTTGTGTCTCTGCTGGCCCTCTACCCCCTGGCCCCCCGCCCAGCCTGCTCCCTGCCTCCCCATCCACTCACCCCTCACAGCTTCACAAATACCTCCCTACGATGGCTTTCAAATCTGTCCTTGAACCCATACACCCCCAAGCCATAGATCTCCACCCACTTCCTAACTGGTTCTCCCAGCTCACCTGGAATTCCCTGGGGCCCTGTGTGTCCCCCTCCCCCAGGCCAGCCCCACCATCCCGTTAGTCACTGAATTTCAAAAACACGTCTTACGGTGTATTCTCTGACCCCAGTCGTGGCTGCAAAGATAAAGGAAGTCAGTCTTGCTCATTTTTTCGTATCACAACACAATTAAGACAGTACTTTACGCACCATAAGCAACCGACAATATTTTTGAATCAAAATGCCTCACGTTCACCTGGAAACCAGTGACTCTGTGACGCACCCCTTCAAACAGCGTCTTCTGTTGTCACTTCCTGTCCCCCTGTCCCTGCCGCCGTCCCTCTGGTGTGCCTCACACTTGAATCGCAGCCACAGGCTATTGTACACGTGCTGGTTTCCTTGTGCACGAGCTTGCCTCTCATTTAGACCATTAAGTCACATCAACCTCCTGAGCATGGAGAGCCCCTCCCCTGGCAAGGGCGTGGCCCACTTGTCCAGTGGGGACCAGGGCTCTTCCAGGATCTCCAGAGCCCCCTCCTGCTCTTTTCCTTTCCAACAGCATCCATCCACCTGCTCCCTTAGTCTCCAAGTCATTCCCATCCCTCGAGGTCGGGACCAATCCGCCCTCATTGGGAAGCTGTGCCATCCTCTCCAAGTCCGGAGCGCTTCTTGTCTCTCCTGCTCTCGCACATTTTAGGGTTTCAGGTGGGAGGATTTTCCACTTCTGACAAGATTATACGCTCCTTGAGGTGGAGGGCACCACTTTATTTGCAGCCCTTATGACTCCCAGCGGGGTGGAAAGACCTACTGCATCCAATTAAGAGATTACTGAGGTCTCCAAAGGCAAGAACATAGATGGATATGTCTGAGAATGCAGAGCCTATCTCCCAAATGTCTCCACTCTGCCTCTTTCGAGTAAATTTCCTTTAGGTTGGGACCCCAGGTGTTTTCCCAGAATTAACATTTTTGTTTCCATTACATGGGTTTTCCCAAGAAAGTTCCCATGGAATTATTTTTGTTTATGAAATAATTTAGAGGGGAAAAAAAACTTGCATAAATGCTTGAGACAGTAAGGTTCAAGGAACTGAAATGTTTGATTCCTTCAAACTCCCTACGCTATAAAGAGACTTTTCATTGTTAAAGCCTGTGCTCCCCACACAGGCCACCAAGAGCAATGTGAAGAAGGGGCATGAGCAGTGGGGGTCCGCTTAGCGTCTCATGAGTCCCCACAAGAGGAGACCCCGTTTAGGGTTTTGAGGAGCCCACACAGCAGCAGGATCAGCGGCCGCATGACACAAGAAGGCGATCAACAGAAACTCAGTGACGCCAGAAGAATCACCAAGAACGTTCTCTTACATCCGAGAGACGTGTCCACCACATCACTCGTGGAGTCGACTCCTCAGGGTCTGGTGAATGGAGGTCTACTGGCTACTAGGGTCACAATCCTGGGAGTGGGAACCCGGCATCCGGTTCGCACCCCAGCCCCCGCACCTCCTAGCTGTGTCACCTCAGGGACCTCCTCACTCTGTCTGCACCTGTTTCCTAAGTGGGGATAATAACAGTGCTCCTATGTTACAATACGCACATAGCCATACTCAAGAAATGCCACCCACTACGACATTTCCACATGCTGTTGTCACTGCACTGGCACATTGCTGAGAATCCTGGCCCTTGCTACCCTCATGAAGTGCTCTGTCACCACCCTGGCATCGGGCAGGCAGCTCTCTGAACTGGAGAGGTCCCACCTTTTTCTATTCAAATTCTGGTACCCAGACCAGGAAAAGCTCAGTGAGCACAACCCCACAGAAAACACTGGCTTAACAAGTCTTGTTTCGGGGCATCTGGGTGGCTCAGTCAGGTAAGTGTCCGACTTCGGCTCAGGTTACGATCTCGTGGTTTGTGGGTTCAAGCCCCACAGCGGGCTCTATGCCGACAGCTCGGAGCCTGGAGCCTGCTTCAGATTCTGTGTCTCCCTCTCTCTCTGTCCTTCCCCCACTCACGCTCTGTCTCTCTCTGTCTCTCAAAAATAAATAAACCTTAAAAAGATAAAACAAAATTAAAAACAAAACAAAAATAACAAGTCTTGTTTCTTAGCCTCGATTTGTGGTGCACAACAGCAAGCCGCTTGGCATCTGCACAGCCAAACTGAATCCTTACTTTTGTCTGATCGATTTCTTTTATCACTCACACACTTTGCTGATAATCCCGTTTGGTATCACCTGAGGGCAGACTCAAAATCATCATCAACATTGCCACACAGTCCAAACTACACAATCTGTCCTTACAAACGCTCCTACTTCCTGACCCGCTTGTCCTTGCGAATCTCCACCCAACCCGTAGGACTTGGCGACCAGGATGCAGAACCGTCTTTTCGATCCTCAGCAGGTGTGAGTCTGAACGGGTGGAAGGTGGTCATTTAGGTGGAAGGGGAGCTCGGGAGCCGAGCCTGCTCTCGCACAGGGAAGACGTCAGCGCTCCGAAAGCCTCACCTCCTTTGAAGCCCAGCACATTGTAAGAAAATCGTAAACATATTTACGGTGAACGTTTCCCCTGTCTAGCGTCTTGCCCGCCCCCGCTCCGTTCACACCTGCAGCCTCTGGCATCTGGACGCGCTTTCAGGCAGGAGGGCTAGACTCCCTTCCCCAGCACAGTCCCAGCAGAGACCGGGTACGCAAGCCGGCTGCTGAGAGCCCTTCGTGACGGGTCAGGCAGGGGGAAGGTGGGGGCCACGTCCAGCACGGCGGTCCTGCACAAAGCGCTGAGACGGAACTTGCAGGGGGGCCGTTCTGTAGATGCTTCTCAGACCCCCAGGTCTGGCTTTCAACCTTCAAACTTGGGACCCCCAATACGTTCCCAATAAGTCCCCCTCATCTTCCTTAAATGGTCATAATTTCTACTGTTGTCAACGAAGAACCTTGGCCGATTGACGGCTGGAGGCCGGGTATCTGTTATCATGAAAGATCCGGCATCAGCTCCCCCGCCGGGCCACGCCGGGCCACGCTCCTCCTCCCGACCAGGGCGGCGTGATACAGGGGGTGTGCGGCATGCGTGTGACAGGGTCCCACTCCCTGGTTTGCCCTCTCCACTGGGGGAAGCCACGCGGTCTCCGAGGCCGTGAGGTGGAGGGGTGGGACGAGAACCCGTGTGGCCGGGGCTCTTACCACGGGAGTCCATCCGGCAAAAGCAGACACTGTGTGGATCTCCCGGCGCCCCTCTTCCCCTCCCCTGCTGCCATCGCCTCAGTCGAGGACACGCGGGCCTCTGGCTCCTGGTCCCAGCTGAGCCCAGCGCCATCCACCCCCACAGGTACCACCCTGGAGAGCACACAAAGGAGGGCCCAGGGCAGGACGGCAGGTCAGTCATCGCTGAGTCACTAACCGCCAGGAGCCCCGGGATGAAGACACAGAAACGCAAAGTCCTGAGGAGGGGGACGAATGTGGGGCTGCAGCAAGGGGGCCATCGGTGCGCCGGCCTCAGCGGCCGCACAGACAACCGCCTGGCATGAGCCTCGGGAGAGGAGATGGCCAGGGGCTGCAGTGAGGACAACGCCCCGGGTGACGCAGGCTCGCCTGTGTCCCTGAGCAGGTGGCCGGGTGACGATTCAGATCCTTCTGAGCACGGCTTCTCCGCCCGCTCCACAGACGGGGTGGAAGCCTCCGCAAGAAACCAGCTGCAAGCAGACCACCTTCGGCCAGACATCACCCTCCAGTCCCCCGTCTCCAGCCTCTCTCCCTCTGCCTTCGTCCCCAAAACAGACGTGCTTAGCTCAGGCCTACATTCGACAGCCTCCGAGAGCACCCTCATACGCCTCTGGAGGAGATACAAACGGTCGAGCTGCAGTGGGAAGAAATTCGGCGAGTTCTCAGAGAGCTAAACACGGGCCCACCCTCAGACCCAGCTACCCCACTCGTGGGTCTGTACTCAGAGGGCTGGAGACAGGCACTCCCACAGACACCACGGCACACCCGCGTTCACAGCAGCGTGACCCACGCTGGCCGAAAGGAGGAACGACCCAAGCGCCCATCACACGGTCCACCGTGCGGCCCGCCCGCACGGCGGGACGGGACTCACTGCCACCCGCTACAACATGGATGCACCTTGATGGCTCGAGGCTAAGAAGCCAGACAAAAAAGGTCACATAGTGTGTGAGCCCACTCTTCTGAGATACGCAGAACATGCAGTTCCAGAGACAGAAAGGCTGGTGATGGGCATGTCTGAGGACCAGAAGGACGTGCTGGCCACACAACGCTGTGAGCCCACCACACACACTGGATTTAAAAGGGGTACTTTCTGGAATGTGAGCTTCACCTCAGTAAAAACAGTGCGATGCGGGGAAGCAACATTCCCATTTTATGGAAGAGCAAAGAAAGACCGAGCTCAGGGTCAAACATGGGCTTGCGTGCAGAGGCCGCTCCTGGCCTCCCTGCTCCGAGCATCTCAAGCCTTGGGCCTGAAGCAGAGTGGGTAGGGCGGGAGGGGCCGGTTGCCCCACAAGGAAATGCGTGTGTGACAGTTCGTGTGCGTGGAGAAAACGTGCGGGTCGGACAGCAGGCCGGGGGGCTCTGACGCAGGTCACGCTCGGTTTGGGGAAAGAGGTTGGTTAGCGCACTAATGCTAACCATGTGGGAAAATATTCACTTCCACGGACCAATGTCCTGGGGCCGTCACAATGAAAAGTTGGCTGTTTCTACACATCTGTCCCATGCAGCTTCCGTCTTCAAGGCAACATCTGCCTGTTCTTTCTCCTCCCCCTTCTCGTTGTGCTTTGACTTATTTCAAATTTGCTCTATTATGTTAACTTGGTTCATCTTACGTTTTCACGAGCCTATCAGTTTTCCAGTGTTGAGCAGTATTTTTAGCCTCCTAGTGTTAAGTGATCTCGTTACTTTTAATTTGATGATCCGTACTTGACATTTTTTGACCTTATGTTCAAAACTAAGGTCTTCGTTATGTTTGCTCTAAAAAAAAAAAAATCATGGCAGAGTTTTCTTTGATTATTAGCCAAATGGTGTCACTGAAGAAAACCCAGATGTTATATATATAAAGCTAGTAAGTATCAAATAGATTACATTATACGTGGAGGGAAATGCAAAGATAGGACAGCGAATACAATTCTATCTTCAAGTAAACTTATTCTTTTCCATCTTACTCAAAAATAAAAGTGGTTCTGCGCCCTCATAAAGCGTATTGACACCAGTAGATCGTTAGGCTAGGGAGGAGAAGCTTTCTCGCGGCTGTCAGTGTCCTCTCCGTCGGCGGAGTATCTCTTTCCCTGTCCCTACAGCTGCTACATCAGTGCCTCCCACACTGATATCTGACAACGTGACCCCCCCAGACAGCACTAACCTCAAAGAAATCAACAGCCATGAAGAAATTCTAAGTATTCTTTTAACTCTAGAAATACGGGTGGAAGTCAAGTCCACCAACAAACCCATGACTTCAGGAAAGGCTTTCAAATGAAAATACTGATTCGAAGGGGCACATGCACCCCAATGTTCATAGCAGCGCTACTGACAATGGCCAAAGTATGGAGAGAGCCCAAATGTCCATCGACTGATGAATGGATAAAGACGATGTGGTACGTACATACAATGGAATACTACTCAGTGATCGAAAAGAATGGAATCTTGCCATTTGCAATAATGCGGATAGAACTAGAGTGTGTTATGCTAAAAGAAGTAAGTTGGTCAGAGAAAGACAAATATCATACAATTTCACTCCTATGTGCAATTTAAGAAACAAAACAGATGAACACAGGGGAAGGGAAGGAAAAATAAGACAAAAACAGAGAGGGAGGAAACCCATAAGAGACTCTCAAATACAGAGAACAAACTGAGGGTTGCTGGAGGGAGGAGGGGGAGGGATGGGCGACATGGGTGATGGGCACTGAGGACGGCACGTGTTGGGATGAATCACTGGGTTCTACTCCTGAGGCCGAGACTACACTAATTTGAACTTAAACAAAATCTTGGAAGAAGAAACATAAAAATCTAAAACTCCTTCCTAGGAGGAATAAATGCTTCAAGGGACAACAAACTATAAGCTGAGAGAGATTCATAAGTAGGCAAAATGTGTTATAGTTGAGAAAACTGCATCAAATCTCCCAAGAATTCATTAAACTCTGATAGCGTCTGAGTAACAAGGATTGCTTGCTTCCTACACTTACATTTGTAGAAAGTTGGAATTTCCAAGACATAAGAATTGCTACGTGTATCAGTTTGCTTTTTCTTTTTCAAGTGTTTCCTCTTGTGAAACAAACAGGTGGTCGAAGTCTTGACAAGACTTGTGTGGATAACTCACTGCACTTCGGACAGAATCAGGCAGAGTAAATACTCAGTGTTAGTGATTTATTTCTTTAAAGTTTCACCTGCCTTGGGGTGTCTGGGTGGCTCAGTCGGTTGAGTGTCGGACTTCAGCTCAGGTCATGATCTCGGGGTTCGTGAGTTCGAGCCCCACATCAGGCTCTGTGCTGACAGCTCAGAGCCCAGAGCCTGCTTCAGATTCTGTGTCTCCCTCTCTCTCTCTGCCCCTTCCCCACTCACACTCTATCTGTCCTTCTCAAAAATAAACATTAAAAAAAAAGGAAAGAAAATCATTTAAAATTTCACCTGCCTTCACACATATTCTCTCATTTGACCTTCAGATGATGCCTTGGAGGTTCATACATACCTCAACGCGTCCTCTTTTTTTTAATTTTTTACATTTAATTAAATTTTTAAAAATTTAATTTTTTTTAATTTTAAAAAACTGTTTAGGGGCGCCTGGGTGGTGCAGTCGGTTAAGCGTCCGACTTCAGCCAGGTCATGATCTCGCGATCTGTGAGTTCGAGCCCCGCGTCGGGTTCTGGGCTGATGGCTCAGAGCCTGGAGCCTGTTTCCGATTCTGTGTCTCCCTCTCTCTCTGCCCCTCCCCTGTTCATGCTCTGTCTCTCTCTGTCCCAAAAATAAATAAACGTTGAAAAAAAAATTTAAAAAAAAAAAAACTGTTTAGGGCTCCACAGAGGACTGACCTGACCCCCACAGAGAAAACAGCCCCTGCACGACCTGGGCAACCCTCTCCCGAGTCCCCTCCCTGCCGGGACGTAAAATGTCAAATTGCAGCTCTAACCATCCTCTCCCCAAATCCGAACACCAGCGCCAAGATGAGTGAGGCTGAACTAAAGCACTTTTATTGTATTTCTTCCATCCCCAGGAATCTCTTGCCACGTTGTACTTTCCGGGTTTCAGTGGAGACACTGCTGTGTCATTTGGGGGCTCGATTATATATTCTCCTGTACTTTTCATCAGCCAGTTCATTGTCCTGCTTGGACTTAGTCATACACAGTCATGGGAATCTTACAAGATGCCCACACAGTGTCTGGCCCCAGGCTCCACATACACTCGGGCTTAATTAACTCGAGCAAATTTGAAGGAAGAGCAGAGAAAAGTGAGAAACACGCACATGTGATGGAAGAAGAGACAGGAAACACACCCCCTCCTCAAAATGCAGGAACAGAGAGGGACACCTGGGGGGCTCAGCAGGTTGAGGGCCGACTCCGGCTCGGGTCGTGATCTCACGGTTCGTGAGTTTGAGCCCCACGTCGGGCTCTGTGCTGACAGCCTAGAGCCTGCTTTGGATTCTGTGTCCCCCTCTCTCTTCCCCTCCTCCACTCATGCTCTATCCGTGTCAAAAATAAATAAATGTTAAAAAAAAATTTTTTTTAATGGAGAAACAGAGAAAGGCCCCAAAGAAATCACAGAAGCCATAGGGGAGCACTCACCAAGATGCGGGGCCTCGGACCCCGACGCCCCAGTGCCGGCCCGGCCAAGACGCGGGGCCTCGGACCCCGATGCCCCAGTGCCGGCCCGGGGGAGAGACAGCGGGGGAATCACAGGGTGAGGACGCTTTCGGCAAGGACCGGGGGACCCGGGGAGGGTGATTCCCACCAGAGGCCGCTGACCACAGAGCCCTGAGTCCGGGGCAGAAGTGCACAGACCCACGGAGCCCAGGCAGGTGCGTGAGCGGCCGGGGCCGCCATCAGACTGCCCAGACACCGCAGCTCACACGGCGGGAAGGGACCACCTCCGTGCGGAGGCCAGAAGTCGTGGCGCCTTCTGAGGCCCTGGTGAGGCACTCTGCTATCCCCCTCCTGTGGACGACCCCCTCACTGTCACAGAGTGTCTTCCCTGCACGCCAGTCTCTATGTTCAAGTTCCCCCGTGGGGGAGGACACCGGGCATACTGGGTTAGGGCCACCCTGATGACCTCATCCTAGGCTGATCACATCTGCAGTGACTACTTGCAAACAGGGTCCTGGGGGTTAGAACTACACCACTGGAATCTGGGCGGGGGGGGGGGGGGGCACGATTCAACCCATCATAGTAAGCTGTGCCCCAGCCTCACGGATCCTACGTCCTGGAATGAGACCTGTGGACAGGGCAAGACAGAGCTCCTACAGTGTTTGAAGGGTTCCAAAGAACATTCCTCAGCAAATGCTCCTTGGCTCATATTCCTCAGCCAAAGTGTGAAGTTATTTTGTATCCATCTTTATAAAGGCTGGGATGTCACCATCTCTCCCGATGGAGATTTCTCCCCATGGTGGCCTCCATTTTTATTAGAAAGAGGCGATCCGGAGGCGCCTGGGTGGCTCAGTCGGTTGAGCCTCCGACTTCGGCTCAGGTCAGATCTCGCAGTCCGTGAGTTCAAGCCCCACGTCGGGCTCTGCGCTGACGGCTCAGAGCCTGGCGGCTGCTTGGGATTCTGTGTCTCCCTCTCTCTGCCCCTTCCCCACTTAGGCTCTGTCTCTCTCTTGTCTCTCAAAGATGAATAAACATTAAAAAAAAAGTAAGAAAAGAAAGAGGCAATCCGCTCTTCAGCAAAGCTACGTTATGTATGCATTTTATTTTTTCCTTTTGTGTATCTGTAATATATAAAATTTCTAAGGTGAACACGCATTACTGTTTTATTCTTCTTTTTACCTTGTGACCCCCTTCCCCCATTTCTCCCCTCCCCCCCCCCAACTTCTGGTAGCCACCCGCTTGTCCTGTGTCTACGAGCTCTGGTTTTTGTCTGGCTTTATCCCACACGTAGGAGATCAAACGATGCGGTATTCGTCTTTCCCTGTCTGACTTACCGCACTGAGCGTAACACCCTTGAGGCCCATCCACGTTGTCACAAATGGAAACATTTCCTTCCCTTTCATGGCCGAGCGACATTCCACTGTGTGCTGGGGGGGTGGGGGTGGGGGTGGGTGCAACGATGTCTTTCTCTGGTCAGCCATCAGCAGAACTTCGGTTGTTTCCATACATTAGTTACTGTGACTAATTCTGCCGTGAACACGTGGGTGCAGATATCTTTCCAAGTTAGTGTCTTGTTTTCCTTGGATGAGTCCCCAGAAGAGGGGCTGCTGGATTGCATGCTAGCTCTGTGTTCAAAATGTTGAGGAAACTCCACGCCATTTTCCAGACTGGGTGCTCCATGCGCGAGCGCCCTCGCCAACACCTGTTATTTCTTAGCTTTTTGAAAGCAGCCATTCCACAGGCGCGAGGGGACATCTCATGGCGGTTCTGGCCTGCGTGGCCTCGGGAGTCAGCGACGCACGGCACCTCTTCACGGGCCCGCTGGCCATCCATGCGCCTTCTTCGGGGAAACGTCTGTTCGGCTCCTCTGCCCATCTTTTAATTGGACCGTATGGCTTTTTGCCGTTGAGTTATACGTGTTTGTTCCGTATTTTGGATACTGACCTTGCGCAGATACATGATGTGCACGCATTTTCTCCGATCCCACAGCCTGCCTTTTCATTTGTTGCTAGTTTCCTTCCCTGTGCAGAAGCTTTTCATCTGACTCAGTCCCAACGGTTTATTTTCTCTTTTGTTGCCTTTGCTTCTCGTGACAGGTTCAAAAATCATCACTAGGGCCAATGTCAAGGAGCTTCCCACCCATATATTCTTCTAGGGGTACTATGGTTTGGGGTCTCGCTTTCAGGTCTTTAATCCATTTTGAGTTATTTTCTCTATGGTGTGAGAAAGTGGTCCAGTTTCGTTCTTCTGCCTGTGGCTGTCCAGTCCTCCCAACACCATTTACTGAAGACACTGTTGGGGCGCCTGGGTGGCTCAGTCGGTTGGGCGTCCGACTTCAGCTCAGGTCATGATCTCACAGTTCGTGGGTTTGAGCCCCGCGTCGGGCTCTGTGCTGACAGCTCGGAGCCTGGAACCTGCTTCGGATTCCGTGTCTCCTTCTCTCTCTGCCCCTCCCCTGCTCACGCTTTGTCTCACTCTGTTTCTCAAAAATAAATAAATGTAAAAAATTAAAAAAAAAAAAAAAAAAGAAGAAGAAGAAGAGACGGTCTTCTCCTCATTGTAATGCTTGGCTCCTTTGCCGTCATTAATTGACCACATACACACGGTTTTATTTCTGGGTTCTCGATTCTGTTCCACGGTCTATGTGTCCCTTTTCATGCCAACACCATACTGTTTTAATTACCACCGCTCGGTAATACAGTTTGAAATCAGGGAGCATGGGTGCCTCCAGCTTTGTTCTTCTTTCTCAAGGCTGCTTTGGCCGCTCAGGGTCTTTGGGGGTTCCGCACCAATTTTAGGACTGTTTGCTCCATTTCCGAGCAGAATGTCACCGGAACACTGATAGAGACTGCCTTGGGCGGTGTGGACACGTTAATGTTCAAGTTCGCGACAAGAACTACCGTTTGCCAAGTATCACATGCCAAACACGAAGAGCTTCACACGCCTTCTTACGGAGCCTCTTAGCAGCACTACCCGAGAGGCCCTTTTATATTCTCCAATTTTTGTTCAGGCACAAGGAGGACCGGCTCACTCACCCACTTAGTGGCTGAGTGAGGACTCCGTCCCCACGGGCCAGACTGTCCAGCCTCTATGGCGACCTCACGGACAAAACCAAATTTGCTTTCGGAACCATGACCCAGGCAGACCGCGAGATTCTCAGCCGCAGAAAAAGACTGAATTCTGTTCACTGGTTATTGCTTCCTATAACAGAAATAACAGCAGAGTTCATACCACTGACAAGGACTTTCCAAGGTTACCAGCAGATGGGTGAAAGGGAACATTCCCCGTGTTCGAGATACACAAGGTTCTACAGCAACACACTTTGCACTCCCTGGACTCCCAAGACCAGGGTTCCTCATAACCCATGCCAGCTTCCCCATATTTACGTTTTGTGAAAACTGGTACAATTTTCACCTCTAATGGACTCTGGTGGCCCAAATTAAGTAAGGTTATGGCTTAAATCTTAACATTAAACACTGTGCTTCCCACTAGAGGGAGTTATTAATAACTGCATTCATTGTTTCTCCCCCTGTACATTCCAACTCCTAAGAACAAAATAAGTCTTGTAATTCTTACGCACAGTTGCCCTAAATGCTCATGTATCAGACTTTACAGGTGGATTTTCAATTCACACCAGTTTACTGGCACTAATTTTGTGGTCCCAGTGTCATCTCCTTTGTGGAGTATTAATAATTCCATTTATTTATCATAATAGCTTTAAATTTCCATGTTACCATATGAAGTTTGAGTTGCAGGCCCATAGTATGCAGACTTTCGCAAAATCTAAACAATAGACTGAAGGACGGCGTAATTCCACTTTCTAGAAACCCAGCTTAATCTGAGGTCACAGAAAATAGGAGGCTGAGGAAATCATCACACAGGCTAAGGGGTAAATGTTAACTGTGTATTTTACCAAAAACAGACTTTTCAAACAGACATGAGGAATTATCTAGTCCAATGTTTTCTTCTTTTTTAGATTGGGTTTTTGTTTTTGTTTTTGTTTTTTGAGAGAGAGAGAGAGAGAGAGAGTGCGCGCATGAGCAGGGAAGAGGCAGAGAGAGAGGGAGAGAGAGAGAATCCTAAGCAGGCTCCACACTGTCAGCACAGAGCCCAACGCGGAGCTCGAAGCTACAAACCATGAGCTCAGGACCTAGGCCGAAATCGAAAGTCTCACACTTAGCCAACTGAGCCACCCAGGCGCCCCTCTGGTCCGATATTTTCTAAAATATGTTTTGAGAAACATTAGGTTTATAGAACGTTGAAGTATATCCTACCAACGCAAAAGGGGGAAAGATCAGCAGACAAGTAATTTCAGAAAACCCACTCTAACCCAGTGAAGCAGGCTTCTTTAATTCAGAGTATTTAAAAGCCCTGTGATTCTCCAAGAGTGAGAGAAAATGTTCCTGGTTCCCCAAATGTACTTGACCACAAGAGTCTCCACAGATCATCTTGGAGGCTCAACGCACTCAAGAAGACAGCTGGGAGCCATTCATCAAATCGAGTCCCTCTCTGCTGAGATGAAGAAACGGACCGGGGACCAGGTGGCGGTCCCTGGCCTTGAACCCTCCTGCTCCCCCTTGCCACCCTCCTTGACCACAAGCTGCACTCACCTTGCGGCCTCCGCACTGCACTCGATGACTAGTTGTGCGCCCAGAACTGTACTCACGTAAGTATTCTCCAGCACAGCCCCTCTCCGTTCAGTCCCACTGCTGACATCCCAGAGGCACGACACACGTACACATTAGTGACCCAAACAGCTCACGTTCACTCACGCTGTGTGTGCGGTGCCATCCTAAACACGCCCGTGAGAGAGGTGCTGCTATTGCTCCCATTTTCCAAATGAGGAAACCGAGCCTTAAGACTGCCCACGGTCAGTAAGAAATCGGCAGATTCAAACCCAACCCAAGCACTTAATCACCACGCACAAGTGAGAGAGTCTCGGGTTAAGTCCTCGACAAACGTTGATGATGGCGGGTGATGAGTGCCACCGAGAACATCAGGAACATCAGGAAAAGGTGTGAAAATCAAGGAAAAAGTACTACCAAGCTTTGGGGTGTTGGCTTCCCGTCGTTAGGGGACCGCAGGGCTGAGCTAATCATTAAAAGACCTTGGTTTTGTCCTGATTCTTGCATTTCTACCTGGCTAGGCTTCTCTTCTTCTGAAACGACGCCAATGGGAGGCGTTCCACAGACACTGCCGTCCCCTGTCCTTAATGCCTCTGATTTTTATCTGAGGTCGAATTCTTCAAGGGTGCAGAATAGTTTCCAGAACAGTGGCGACAAGGGAAGCCAGGTGCTTTATGCCGTAAATTTTATCATTAAAAACCCTCTGTTTTTCTCTTAAGTGCTAAGTTAATCAAGATTATAAAGTTGGCATCCCTCCCCATTCTCCACTTACTCCTCGAAGATGAAGAGGAAGGTGTTCTCAGTTAGGGAGCAATAATTATGATGTGTGGCTACCACAGGCCCAGAGCATCACGGGGCCCTCTGTGCCATAAAAAGTGTCCATGATACTATCCCTCGCCTTTTGGGGGCTAACAGTTCACTTGCAGAGAACATTTTCAAAATGTATTATTAATTCAAGACGTGACAGATTTCATAAGGCAAATTTTTGCAGCAAATGTCACATTTCTGAGTGTGGGGTTAAGCCGGAGCGATCACTGTAGCTACACGAACGAGCCTGAAGCATCGTGTCCCCTAGACCAAGTCCTGAGGTGCCCCGATCCTTCCCCTAGAACCGGACGGCTCACTGAGGGCGACGGCTGCTGACCATCCCACAAGCGGTCATCTGTGAATAGGATTTCTTCATTGGCTTCCATTTCTAAGCCCTTCCTACGCTGGAGATCATTTTCTTGAGGTTGATGTGGGCTTCCCATCTTGAGAGTCCCCCAAACACAAAAGCTTCTCTTTATTTTTTTTAATGTTTATTTTTTTTAACGTTTATTTATTTTTGAGACAGAGAGAGACAGAGCATGAACGGGGAAGGGTCAGAGAGAGGGAGACACAGAACCTGAAACAGGCTCCAGGCTCTGAGCGGTCACCACAGAGCCCGACGCGGGGCTTGAACTCACGAACCGCGAGATCGTGACCTGAGCCGAAGTGAGATGCTCAAGCGACCGAGCCACCCAGGCGCCCCCACAAAAGCTTCTCTTAAACACATCTTATATCTGCTGGAGTGACAGTGAATGTGGAAAAGTCCCGCCTGCTTTGTCTCCAAGAAATCTCATTAAATCACAAGAAGGTGACCCCTGACATTAATACTGTGCTTTCAGCTTTCAGGGGGCCTCTATGTCTGTTTTTCCTATTCTCACAATATTCCCACAGAATGGGAAATGCGGGCACCATTACCACCAGTTAGCCAGTAAAAGGGGAAACATGAGCCCCTCATCCTAGGGACAGAAATAAAGTGATCTCCTAAACTGAGGGCACAGACTGTGAAATATGGACACGGGCTGAGCGTTCCACGGTAATTGTTAACTTTGCTCGATGTGATCATGGCATTGTGTTTACACAGGAAAATTGCCTTGTCCTGGAAGGACAGATGCTGAAGCTTCACAGGATACAGCACTCTGACGTCTAGAACAGCCATAATTTACTTTACAAGGATACGGCAGAAATGTTACAGCAACATGGTGATGACCACTGAAACAGCAGGTGGGGGCTGTCTGGGCTGTTTGGGCTCGCTTTTCTGTGCTTAGAATTTTTCATAATAAATGGAAGGAGAAATAAAGGAAGCCATCAAAAGTGCTTCATTCACACACACGCTACAGGTATCCGTCTGTATAAACCGTAGAAGCAGACCTCAAGGCCTAGTGCAATTAATGGCATTTATTGGGACGGCAAGAAGGAAGACGCATCATCTAAACGCCTGTGTCCATAATACACTGCACAAGAAACTAAGATCAATTCTGCTTGAGTCCGTGTAGAAAAACACAGCATCTCTTTGCTTGGACAGGCTCTAAACCGTGTCAGCCGCTGCCTTGAGGAAGCGACAACCGCGAGCCAGACAGAGGCATGCCCTTGAGAGTGACATTTCAGAGAGCCCTCAGAAGGCGTGCCAAGGCAAACAGAGCCGTCCGCAAGGATGGACCCTGGCCGGCCTTGCCCCCTGGCCGCGGCCGTTGGCGCCTCTTCCTGTCCGATACCTTTAATTTTGACCTTCGACCTGCCCGTGGCCTCCACGCGTTTCCGCTCAACTTCCAGGCCCCTGTGTCATTCAGCAATGTTCCTCCTCCTGACCGAGGAGCTAACGGGGGCATTTCCGGCCGGCCCCAGTGCCTAGGTATCGGCCTCACGTCTCCCCCGCCGCCCAGCCTCACATCGGTTCACCACCTTGGAACTGAAAGGACTAGCTGGGAAATTCCACACGACACAGGCCGAGGAGCCAGATATACTCCAGGAAATTAATTTCGTGGACAGGGAAAGTTTGTGATATCCAAAGATATGTTCAAAACATGTCGCTATTTCAGACCAACTCAGCAGGGTTGTTTAGGCATGATGTCATCACGTGCTCAAAACAAAGAGCTATGTATATATGCAAGTGGGTGTGTTTTGCAAAGTGTGCATGTGTGCACTTGTGTGAGTGCCTGAGCACTGTGTGCTGCACGCACATGTGTGCACGCATGCATTGCGGTGTGTGCACACGTGCTGTGTGTGCACACGTGCTGTGTGTGCATGTGCATTGTGCACGTGTTGTGTGTGCTGCATGTGCACATGTGTGATGTGTGTATGTGTGGTGTGTGCATGCATGCGTGTGTAGTGTGTTGCTTCATGTGCATATGTGCACATTTGCACGTGTGTGTGCATGTGTGCACGTGTGCTGTGTGTGCTGCATGTGCATGTGTACATCTGTGTGCTTGTGTGCACCTGTGTGTGCTGTGTGTGCTGTCTGCGCATGTGTGTGCTGTGTGTGTGCTGTGCACACGTGTGTGACTGTGTGCATGTGTGGTGTGTGCATGCATTCATGTGTAGTCTGTGTGTGCATGTGTACTGCATGTGTGAGTGCATTTGCACGTGTGTGTGTGTTGTGTGCCGCATATGCATGTGTGTGCTGTGTGTGTGTGAGTGTGCATGTGTGCTGTGTGTGCTGTGCACACATGTGTGACTGTGTGTATGTGTGGTGTGTGCATGCATCCGTGTGTAGCCTGTGTGTGTGTGCTGCATGTGCGTGTGTGAGTGCATCTGCATGTGTGTGCATATGTGTGCTGTGTGTGTGTGCATGTGTGCTGTGTGTGCTGTGCACAAGTGTGTGACTGTGTGTATGTGTGGTGTGTGCATGCATGCATGTGTAGTCTGTGTGCTGCATGTGTATGTGTGTGCACATTTGCACATGTGTGTGCATGTGTGCTGCGTGTGCACGTGTGCGTGTATACATATGCATATGTGTGTGCACATGTGTGTGAGCACACGTGTTATGCAGCAGGTGTCGTGTGACGGGAGCAGTAAGGGTCCCGTCGCTCTTCTCATGAGCACCTTCCCCACTTGGGTTACACTCATCTGTAGGGAAAATAACCTGAAATGTTAGCATGAGAAGATCCTGCCTACTTGTAATATAGTGACCAAAAGGGACCCATTTTATGGAGCCGTTTTATGGATCAAAGTGAAGGATACATTTGTAAGACTATGGACGCTTTCATTTTTTAAATACGTATTTGAAATAGCGATAACGAATGACTTAAGATCAATTTCTTTTTCACACAACGTGGACAGTTACAAGTGTGTGTTACACGCGGTCTGAGGTGACCTCCTCGCTAAAAAGACTAAGTCTGAAACTGTCTCCCTCTTCAAGTTCCATGAAGGCCTGCATCTGTAATGGCCACAGTATATCCCCAGTTCTGGACACAGCAGCAACCCGTTAAGCGGATGGACCTCCCAACCGTCAATGTTGCCAGGGTCCCTATGGTGCACGGCTCACCCTGCCGATGCCTCCGTAGCTCGGCCACCATCACAAAGCAGCACGGGCAGACGGCTAAACAAGAGAACGTCGTTCTCTCACGGTCCCGGAGGCTGGGCTGGTCTCCTGTGAGGCCGCTCTCCATGGCCGGCAGACCTCGGCCACCCTCGGTGCACGGACCCTGCTGCTTCTCGTTCTGATGCAGACACCAGTCCCAGGGGACTAAGGGCCCATCCTAAGGATGTCGTTTTAACTCCTCTCTTTAAAGGCCCCATCTCCAAACGCACTCACGTTCTGAGGCGCTGGGGGGCAGGACTCCGGCATACGAGCGGGGAGGGGGACGCCCACAGATACGGGGAATCTGGGTTCACGTTCACCTAGAGAGGTGATCAGAGACACAGCGACGCTTTGCATTCCTGAGACTGAGGCCCAGGAACCGCTCACACGTCACCAGACTAATGACAAAAACGGGAAACCTTGTGTTCGGTCTGGCCTCCACCGCAGTGGGTGGGTCGGGTGTGGCCAAGGACGCTTGAGGCGGCACCAGGGCCTTCGGACACTGACTCCTTGCACCCTGCCTCCCCGGCTCTGGGGCAGAAGCCCGTGAGGGTTAAGGGACGCTCAGGAACACGGCCTGGGGTGCTTCACCCGAACCCACTATGCTCCTTTCCACACAGGAGCATAGTGACTGGCGAGCACGGTCGGCAGGGCCTTGACCTCCAGGAGACTCTGAGGGCCATTCCCCTGTGGCGGGCAGGGGTCTCGCCTCTGTCCCCGCCCCGCTGCGTGGTCCTGGCGGCCAGCTTCCTACCTTCCGTTCCCCAAACGCACACCTCGTCCAGTCCCAACTCTTCCCATTTCTGCACAAAACCAAAGCTGTACGATCCCAACCAAACGACACTGTCCGTTCTCAAGAGCAAAGAGCAGCATCCCCCCGAGAATGAAGGGTGCGCGGGCCTCGATGCCCGGAAACGCAAACACCCGGACAGCTGGCGAGAGGGCGGCCGCCCACCCACCGTTCAGCCAGGACGAGCTTCGGCAAGGGGGTCCCGTGCGTCAGGGCCTGGGCCCCAGGCAGGCTTTGGTGACAGTACTTCCTGACCCCCACGGGGGTCCACGGGGCTGTCTCCACAGACGCTTTAGTGCCTCTAACCGTCTGGTTGAATTTACTCTCCCCTCTCATTACGAGTGAGTAGAGGAGAATCTTCTACTTAACTATTCGGAGGCTCCTGAGAGAATGAGGGATCTCTCCATACTTCCAAAATGAACTGTAATCTTAGTTTTTGTTTCTCATAACATTCAGCCCTGTTAAAAAAAAAAAAAAAAACCACCTTGCTAATTTTCTAAGTGGTAATAATTTCCTCTTTATTGAGCTTTGTTTCCGTTTTGGTCACAGGTAGGACCGAACAGAGGGCCCTGTAGCCACACGGCCATAAAACATTGTTTTCATCTGACCGTCACATAGGTAGTCAGTGGGGGGGGGGGGGGGGGGGGGAGGGACAAAGGGAGAGGGGGAGACGGAGAATCCCAAGCAGGCTCCACGCTGTCAGCACACAGCCCAATGCAGGGCTTGATCTCCCGACCCTGGGATCATGACCTGAGCCAAAATTAAGAGTCAGACACTGAACTGATGAGCCACCCAGGCGCCCCAGTAGAGCCTCATTTTAAAAGCACTTTGGGACCTGAGTTTCAGAGTATCACAGATTTGAGAACAGGAAGGTACGGTGAAGTTCAGGCAAAATCCTATGACGTTGAGAACGCTGCTCCTTCAGGCAGAATAAAAGCGGTTTCCTTACGGAGGCAGGACCGCATGTGCACACACACAGGACGCCTAGATAGACACCCACTCGCCACCTTTCCCCCCCGAGGCCGCCATGCTGCGGCAACCTCTCCAGTGCCCGCCAGCTCCGAGCCCTTGGACGTTCTCTCCCATCCTCCCACCCCTCTCTGCCCTGCCCTGCTCTGCTCTGTGCCATGGGCCGGCCCCATAGGAAGTGCAATCCCGGACCCCGTGACTTCTGGCTTTGGGTGAGTCCCCTGGGAGACACGGGCAGGTGACAGACGGCCAAGGAGCCACATCTCCAAGGCCGGGCCTTGTGCTGGGGGGTCTCCTCCAGCTCCCTGGATCCCACAGACACCAACCCCGGCTCACAGCTTCCTGGACTGCAGGTCTCAGTCCGACACAACTTCCAGGATTGCTCCCTGACCTCGCCTCACTCTGGAAGCAGCCCCTTCCTAAAAGTTCCATGTTTGCAATATGGTTCTACCAAAACCCTAACCGGCGAGACGTTAATATAGGGGAAATGGGAAGCGACTTAGTCAAACGGTGAGTCCCAATAATAGGCCGTGTTCTTGTCACCTCAGGACTAACAATAAGAGAGTTTTTACATATAAAAACCTAGCAAAAACCACCCCAGGCCTTACCGATGTGAACACGGGAAATGGGAAGATCGGAGCAACTTCACGGGGTCCGTCGCAGACACGGGCCTTCATGGCACCCCCCTTCCACAGCAACACCCACACAGAGACCTGCACAGGGTGACGGCCACACGGGCCTGCTGCTCTGTGCCCACCACCCCCGGAGAAGGGGAGAGGTCGCAGGGGCAAACGCCCCCCGGGAGCTGGCTGCCTCCGCTCCCGCACCTCAGTGGGAGTTCCAGAACGTGGAGAGACGCTGCATTCGTAGGAAAGGCAGGCCAAACCAACGCCACGTGGCCTCAAGACGGACCTCTACGCCTCCCGCTCAACTCCACCTGCCTGCGGAGCTCAGTCTGCCCAACCAGCAAGTCTGCAAAACCAGCACCCCCCGATCCCTTCTCCGCAACAGCTTAGTGACAAGGAGTCAGTGGTGACATGATCAAAACGGGAGAAATGGATTCTTTTTAACCAAACACACCTGATAAATAAGCCACTGCCTCTAGGTTAGAAAGAGCCCCCTAGAGAAAAATCCCTCCCCTGCGGTGCGTTTAGTGGGAACAGAGATTTTTTTTCTGTGTGCAGCAATGGGTTTGAATCAAGTTCCCGGCTTTCCTGTGGACTCTCTATGAATCATTGAAGACCCACCACGACATTGGGCCGCAAATACTCTGAAGCCATTTAGGGAATGATGTGCCTTTCACGTCCGTCATTTGTGCTGAGGATCTTCCGACTTCCTTCGCCTTTGCGTGCCCGTCGGAAAGGCCCGTCAGCCATCGGCGGTTTCAGGTCACAGGCTCGCTTCGTGGGAGTTGTGTGGCGCTGTATAAAACGCTCTGCAAGAAAGCACACCTGCACAGGAGACCGAGCATAAGCGCCACCAGGGAAGATGCTTCCCGGGCACGCCCAGGATTCCCCTCGTTGTGGGCGAGTTCTCCTAATCTGCCCGGAATGGATTACACTGATCCCAGAGCACCTTAGTAGCCTTCCTTGGCCTGGGTGCTCGATTCTTTTCTTAAACGTGTTTCCTTTTGAGACATCAGAGGTTGAACGTGTGACGAGACAGCATCACCTAGTGGAGAGAGCTCCAGCGTGGGATCCACGACACCCAAGAGCTCCCCCGTTTCCTTATGGCTTGGTTTTCTCAGCTATAAAATGAGACTAATGCATCACCACACTCCGCCTCGCTATTAAGTCTCAGAGACGGATGCAATTGATCTGGAAGGACATCTAACTTCACAAAGGAAAGTTAAAGGCGAAGCTGGTCACGTCTCTGTTTTGAGGGTTCTCACGCCCAATATTCTCACTGTCCAGAAGCAGATTGAGGCTTCCTCTGAACTCCAGAGGCAGGGGCCAGGTGTGAAACAGGCGTGTCGGGGCTTCCGCGTCCTCCGCCGCCAGTGGCTGGCGTCACCACCCTTCTGTGTGCACTGGCCCCTCTTGAGGAGTTGGCAGATGTCCGTGTTGTTCCTCCGAGGGTGCTTGTTGGCTTCTGTTTTTGCATTTCGACGGGAAGTTATGGAAAACCCTGACCGTATCTAACGCCACGACGGCACAGGCCGCGGAAGAAGTCTGGAAGACCTCTGAGCCTTCCAAGACACTCCTCAACCTACCCCAATGCACACACCCCCTGTCCCGCCTCCCTGGGGCCGAATCCTCTCTGAAGTAAGTATTCTGGCCTGATCCTCAGCACCGAAACCCAAGAACTAGACAAAGTCAAAAGGTAGATGAATGCTCGTAACTTACTGGAGCAGAAACCAAAAGATATCTCAGCCTATCGGTGGCTTATAAACAACAGGAACATTTCTCACAGTTCTGGAGGCTCAGGTCCAAGATTAGGGCACTGGCAGGTGGCGGGGCCGCTCCCTGGCTTACGGATTGGCATCCTCTCACTGTGCCCTCACCTGGGGGAGGGGCAAGGGAGCTCTCTGGGGCTCCTTTGACAAGGGCACCGATCCTGTTCATGAAGCCCCACCCCAATGACCTAAGTACCCCCAAAGACCCCACCTCCTAACACCATCAACAAACACACGGATTTGGAATTGTGCGGGGGAGGGGACGCAAACATTCCGACCACAGCAAGAGGCAACACCTTGATGGAAAGATTTCCAGTTAGAGGATGCCCCAAATTTATAAAGTGGGTTTGGTCTCTGGGTAAGTCTTAGGACCACACTTCGTGACTTAAGCCAGCCCCCCAGCGGTGGTTTCACCCAACCCCAGTGTGGACCCATGTCTGCACCACTCTGTCTCTAAGGTAACTGCCAGTTTTCGGCGTATTTTCTGCTTCCGTGAGATTCCCTCCACTGTGTTTTTTATAGGGTCTCTGTTCCCTGCATTTTTTTTTTAACTAAATTTGCCTTTCTTAATGGAATATTCAAAATCTTCCCGAAATGCGACCTCAAACTTGCCTAACACCTCTGTATCACTGAGAGCAAGTCCTCCATTTTGGGACATCTCAGAGGTCCCAAAGGGCCTGCCTGATTTCAGCCCTGCCCAAAGCTCCCCTGGGCAGCCCAGGTCCTCGATGAAGCAGATGCCACAGAGGAGTGAGATGTGCAGGAGACTGGGTGGGGGTACCCGTGGAAGATGAGGGGAGGGGAGCTAGAGGAAGCAGGGACAGTCTCCAGGCAGAGGGGCAGGCCCGACACCAGAGAAGGAAAGGGGAAGAAGGAACAACAAGGCAGGAAGGCCCTTGGGCCGCCATGCGGGGGAGTCTCCGCCAGCCCAGCTCAAGCTCCGTGCAAAGACCTGAGAACCCACAGCAGCCACAGACCCTGGCCGGGAGCTACCCAGGAGGGCACGCCTCCATCTGAACTCTCAAATGCAGAGAGCAGGGTGTCAGCTGCCCACATCCCGAAGAAAGAGATCTGGACGGTGCGGTCTGTGGCTGTCATGACCCACCCGATGGGCACCACAGGTGAAAGTTACGGCCCTGTCGTCACCAGCGGCCCCAGGAAGTAACCTCCAATGTTGATCCTAAACCTCCACCTCTCCGCTGTCACTTCCTCAGGTCTTGGTGGCTTATCGGTGATGCAACCCAGACCCTCATCCCTTCTCAGGTCACAACTAGGCAAGGGCACACCACAACGGTCCCAAGCCTACCAGCTGACAGGCAGACGCACTCCCCCTGCCCCTCTGTGCGCCAGCAGCCCTGCCTCTCGTGCTGGTCACGGTCAACGACACCTGCCAAGACCGTCACTCTCATCTGCAGTCCCTGGACACAAGGAGTCCAGAGCACAGGGCAGCAGTTGGGCCTAGAAGCTAATTAGCACCTGGCTGTTCTCATTCTGGGGGGCTAAGACCTCCTGCCTGCAGAGCCCAGAGTGGGAGAGGACAGGAAGCACCGATCTCCCCATGGGCAACCGGGAGGGATGGGAAGTGGAGTCACCTCTGCCTCTAACGCCTGTTCCTGGGCCCACATGTTCTCCCTTCTGGGCACACGGTCCCTCAGACAGAGCTCTGATTCCACATGTAGGTCGTATCCCTGCACAGCACTGTCCCCAAGCTGGGGCTTTAGCTGCACCCCCAGCTGACCACCCCAACACTCATGCTCTATTAAGTCTAAAGCACATAGACTGTGACATGTGAGACACCACCAGTGACTTCCAGGGTGCAGGCCCACGCCTGCCCTGCTTCGCGTGGTTCTCTGAGACTCTCTGAGATTCCCTGCCTTCTGACACCCACACTTGGGACAGCAGCACTGGCTGAATCGCTGCAGCAAAAAGGCTGTAACGCTCCGATTTGGTGATTATTTCTATGAGGACAGACTACTGGCCCTTCTGCACAGAAGAAGCCCAGGAAGGTTAATTTGCCACCAAGTGGCTGGAGAGCGTCCTGACGGATTTGTGCCGTATCAGCGCTTAGCAATGACTTTCATTACTGGCTGGCTGAACATTCAGAAGAGCGGTTGTTAAATTAACATTGGGAAGCAGGACTCTCTGCTTTGGAGGCCATGGGTCACCTCCATGTCTGCCACCATGCTCCCCCGTCCGAGGCTAAGGACCTGACTGTCTGGGAGGTTCCAACCCTACGGGCTCCTCCTGCAGTCACCTCACCCGCCCAGGGCACCGCCCAGCTTCAGTTACTGTCCATACACCAATTACTCCAAAATCTATTTCTGTTCAACAGGGGTCTCCTGAAACTCAAGTGCACATGTCCAAAGGCCTATCGTACAAGTCCACACCCATTTTTCACAGCACGTCCAACTCAGCCTAAGAACGCACTCATGAATTCCATGCAGTCCGCCCCTCCCACCTTTCCACCTTAGCGGATAGCACCGCTGCCCAGACCCCATGTCCCGCCACCCATCAACTCCTAGACGCTGCTGTTTGTTCACAATCTCCACCTTCATCAGAGCCGCTGTCGCCTTGCTCAGCCTACAACAGCGGCTTCCTGTCTAGTCCTCCTGCCTCTCCACCTCCAAACCATCTTCCACCTTGCAAATAGGGTAATAACTCAAAGACATTTACCCACTTAGAACAGTTCAAGAGATAATGTCTAAAGTCACTAACATGGGTGAAAAGGCCCTTTTGTGTGGTCAGAACTGTGGAGAGTCTGGAAATGATGACTAATGAAAAACAGCCAAAGAAACTGAAGTGGAACATGTATCTCAGAAAACTTGAGAGGAAACTTCGGTGATCATTGTCAATTTTCTGTGCCTCTGACTTCACTTACTTCATCCCAATGTAATTTATTCGGGAGTATAAAGTGAGCATCTAAGTTGACCTTTTGAAATGATATCAAAATTAGTAGCTGGCTGTCACATACAGAATATATGACATTCTCGTGTATATAAAAATACAAGTAGGAGGAGTCAAGGTGGCAGAACAGCATGGAAGGTTTTTTTTGCGTCTCGCGTCCGTGAAATGCAGCCGGATCAACACTGAACCATCCCGCACAGCTAGAACACTGATCTGAGGATTAACAGGACAATCCTCACAACCCGAACCACAGAATTCAGCAGGTACGCGCAGGGAGAGGTGAAGGGGGACAGAAAGCGGCGGAGGGCAGGGAGCCGTTTTTGCAGGCGGAGAGAGGATGGAGAGGCGGGGGGGCTGAACACGGGAAAAGCAGCCCCCCAAAAGCAGCTGGAGAGAAAGAGGAAAAGTGGGAACAGCCGCAGGGACCGAACTGAAAAGGGAGAAAGGACAGGGTTTAAATGCCATCAAGACTCTATAAACAGGGGAGCGGCTCGGTACCTGGCGGGGCTCTGGCGGGAAGGGCGGGTCCTCGGGAGCAGAGTCAAGTCCGGTGGGTCTTCGGGCCACACGGGAGAGGCGGTTCCCCTGCCGGCAGGACATCTGGCAGAGGCGGCGCGGCCCCCCACGGGCAAAGGTGCCAGCAGCCCCCGGAGAACGGCCACGCTCGCTGGTGCTGGGACGGGGTCGTTGGGGGTGAAGCCCGGGGCCAGGTGCGCGTTGCGATTTGCCACCATCCCTGAAACGCTGCTGCCGCACGACCGCCTGAATTTTTTCTGGGGCGGGCTGGCACCCGGCCGCAGTCCCCGGGGTCGGCAGCAGCAAGGTCCCGCGACCGCTCGGGGGGGGGGGGGGGGGGGGGGGGGGGGGGGGCGGCGGGCACCGGCCTTGGCTCGGTGAGACCCTCGCAGAGGATGTGAGCGGGTCAGAGCTCAGTCCCTCAGAAGTGAGGGGTCGGGAACCACAGCCGCGTCGGAGATAAAACTCAGGAGGGAGGCGCCGCCTGGGGCTCGGTCACGGGCACTGTAAAAGCCGGGAGCCGACGGAAGCCGGAGACGAAGGACGGGTGCGCGACTGCTGGTCCGGGAGACCAGAATTCCGATACCAGAGACCGGCGGCTGGGTGACGCCATTTTTACCGCTCCCGCGCATGCGCATATGCACCTACGAGCGCCGCAATACTCTACCGCAGTAGGCTAGCAGCGCCATCTAGTGGAAAACGGAGCCATTCCACTAAGCCCCGCCCAGCTTGGGCCAACCTCCCTCTTCAGGAACACAAGTCTCTGCGCCGGCTTAGATTACAAACTGTAAAGCTCTTCACAGTTTGACTTCTAGGGGAAAACGAAGTAATTTAAATTGTATTTCAGTCTATTCGCTGGTCCATCTGTTCCATTTACTTTCCTTTTTTTTTTGTTTCTTTTCTTTCTCTTGAAAACAAAGAGAAAAAACTTATTTTTATTTTCAATTTTTATTAAAAATATTTTTATTTTTTCTACTGTTTTTTTACTTTTTTGTAAATTTTTCAAATTCTATTTTACTTCCATAATTTCATTTTATTTCATTGTATTCATTTTCTCAAATTTTCAAACGTTTTCCATTTTTTTCTTTTTTCTTGCTTTTCTTTTTTTCTCCTTTTTCTCTCCCTTTTTTCTCCAATCTCTCAAGCTCCTTTCAATAACCAGACCAAAACACACCTAGGATCTAGCATCATTTATTTGATTTTTGTGTGTATGTGTGTGCATGTGTGTTGTTCTTAATTTTTTAATTTTATTTTTTTACCTTATTCATTCCTTTTCTTCCTTCAAAATGACAAAACGAAGCAATTCACCCCAAAAGGAAGAGTAGGAAGAAAAGACAGCCAGGGACTTAATCAACATAGATACAAGCAAGATGTCTGAACCAGAATTTAGAATCACGATAATAAGAATACTAGCTGCGGTTGAAAATAGATTAGAATCCCTCTCTGCAGAGATAAAAGAAGCAAAAGCTAGTCCGGATGAAATTTTTAAAAATGCTGTAACTAAGCTGCAATCTTGAATGGATGCCACGGTGGCAAAGATGGATGAGGCAGAGCAGCAAATGAGTGATATAGAGGACAAACTTATGGAGAATAATGAAGAAGAAAAAAAGAGGGAGACTAAGGCAAAAGAGAATTATTTAAGAATTAGAGAAATCAGTGACTCATTAAAAAGGAACAACATCAGAATAATAGGGGCCCCAGAAGAGGAAGAGAGACAAATCGGGGTAGAAGGGTTATGTGAGCAAATCATAGCGGAAAACTTTCCTAACCTGGGGAAAGACACAGACATCAAGATCCAGGAAGAACAGAGGACCCCCATTAGATTCCACAAAAACCGACCATCAACAAGGTATATCATAGTCAAATTCACAAAATACTCAGGCAAGGAGAGAATCATGAAAGCAGCAAGGTAAAAAAAACTCCCTAACCTACAAGGGAAGACAGATCAGGTTTGCAGCAGACCTATCCACAGAAACTTGGCAGGCCAGGAAGGAGTGGAAGGATATATTCAATGTGCTGAATTGGAAAAATATGCAGCCAAGAATTCTTTATCTAGCAAGGCTGTCACTCAAAATAGAAGGAGAGATCAAAAGTTTCCCAAACAAAAATTAAAGGAGTGCATGACCACTAAACCAGCCCTGCAAGAAATGTTAAGGGGGACTCTCTGAGGGGAGAAAAGATTAAAAAAAAAAAAAAAAAGACCAGAAAGGATGAGAGAACACCACCAGAAAATCCAACTCTACAAGAAACATAATGGCAATAAATTCATATCTTTCAGTACTCACTCTAAACATCAGTGGACTCAATGCTCCAATCAAAAGACACGGGGTAACAGAATGGGTAAGAAAACAAGACCCATCTATATGCTGTTCACAAGAGACCCACCTTAAACCTAAAGACACCTTCAGATTGAAAGTAAGGGGATGGAGAACCATTTATCATGCTAATGGTCGACAAAAGAAAACCAGAGTAGCCATACTTATATCAGACAATCTAGACTTCAAGATAAAGACTGTAACAAGAGATGAAGAAGGGCATTATATAATAATTAAAGGGTCTATCCACCAAGAAGACCTAACAATTGTAAACATTTATGCTCCAAATATGGAGGAACCCAAACATATAAACCAATTAATCACAAACATAAAGAAACTCACTGATAATAATACCATAATAGTAGGGGACTTCAACACATCAATTACAACAATGGACATATCATCTAAACAGAAAATCAACAAGGAAACAATGGCTTTGAATGACACACTGGACCAAGTGGACTTAACAGATATATTCAGAACATTTCATCCTAAAGCAGTGGAATATACATTCTTCTCCAGTACACATGGAAAATTCTCCAGAATAGATCACACACTGGGACACAAATCAGCCCTCAACAAGTACAAAACAATTGTGCATATTTTCAGACCACAACACTATGAAACTCGAAATCAACCACAAGAAAAAATTTGTCAAGATAACAAATACTTGGAGACTAAAGAACATCCTACTGAAGAATGAATGGGCTTGCCAAGAAGTTAAAGAGGAAATTAAAAAGTACATGGAAGCCAATGAAAATGATAACACTACAGCCCAAAACCTCTGGGACACAGCAAAGGCAGTCACAAGAAGGAAGTATATAGCAATCCAGGCCTTCCTAAAGAAGGAAGAAAGATCTCAGATACACAACCTAACCTTATGCCTTAAGGAGCTGGAAAAAGAACAGCAAATAAAACCCAAAAACAGCAGAAGACAGTAAATAATAAAGATTAGAGCAGAAATTAATGCTATCGAAACCAAAAAAAAAACACAGTAGAACAGATCAATGAAACCATAAGCTGGTTCTTTGAAAGAATTAATAAAATTGATAAACCACTAGCCAGTTTGATCAAAAATAAAAAGACCCAAATAAATCAAATCAAGAATGAAAGAGGAGAGATCACAACCAACACAGCAGAAATAAAAACAGCAATAAGAAAATATTATGAGCAATTATACACCAATAAAATGGGCAATCTGGAAGAAATGGACAAATTCCTAGAAACATATAAACTACCAAAACTGAAATAAGAAGAAAGAGAAAAAGTTAACAGACCCATAACCAGTAAAGAAATCGAATTAGTAATCAAAAATCTCCCAAAAAACAAGAGTCCAGGGCCAGATGGCTTTCCAGGGGAATTCTACCAAACACTTAAGGAAGAGTTAACACCTATTCTCTGAAGCTGTTCCAAAATATAGAAATGGAAGGAAAACTTCCAAACTCTTTCTATGAAACCAGCATCACCTTGATTCCAAAACCAGACAGAGACCCCAGTAAAATGGAGAACTATAGACCAATTTCCCTGATGAACATGGATGCAAAAATCCTCAACAAAATATTAGCCAACCAGATCCAACGATACATTAAAAAAATTATTCACCACAACCAAGTGGGATTTATACCTGGGATGCACGGCTGGTTCAATATCCGCAAAACAATCAATGTGATTCATCACATCAATAAAAGAAAGGACAAGAACTGCATGATCCTCTCAATAGATGCAGAGAAGGTATTTGACACAATACAGTATCCTTTCTTGATAAAAACCCTTAAGAAAGTAGGGATACAAGGGTTATACCTCGAGATCATAAAAGCCATATATGAAAGACCCAACGCCAACATCATCCTCAATGGGGAAAAACTGACAGCTTTCCCCCTACGGTCAAGAACAAGACAGGGATGTCCACTCTTGACACTGTTATTCAACATAGTATTGGAAGTCTTAGCCTCAGCAATCAGACAACACAAAGAAATAAACGGCACCCAAATCGGCCAGGAGGAGGTCAAACTTTCACTCTCTGCAGATGACATGATACTCTATATGGAAAACCCAAAAGATTCCACCAAAAAACTGCTAGAACTGATCCATGAATTCAGCAAAATGGCAGGATATAAAAATCAATGCACAGAAATCAGTTGCATTCCTCTACACTAACAATGAAGCAACAGAAAGAGACAAGGAATCGATCCCATTTACAATTGCATCAAAAGCACAAAATACCTAGGAATAAATCTAACCAAAGAGATGAAAAATCTATACACTGTAAACTATAGAAAGCTTATGAAAGAAATTGAAGAAGACACCAAAAAAATGGAAAAAGATTCCATCTCCTGGATAGGAAGAACAAATATTGTTAAAATGTCAACACTACCCAAAGCAATCTACGTATTCAATGCAATACCTACCAAAATAACACCAGCATTCTCCACAGAGCTAGAACAAACAACCCTAAAATTTGTATGGAACCAGAAAAGACCCCAATAGCCAAAGCAATCTTAAAAAAGCCAAAAAGCAGGAGGCATCACAATCCCGGACTTCAAGCTGTATTGCAAAGCTGTAATCATCAAGACAGTATGGTACTGTCACAAGAACAGACACTCAGATCAATGGAACAGAATAGAGAACCTGGAAATGGACCCACAAACATATGGCCAACTAATCTTTGACAAAGCAGGAAAGAAAATCCAATGGAATAAAGACAGTCTCTTCAGCAAGTGGTGCTGGGAAAACTGGACAGCGACATGCAGAAGAATGAACCTGGACCACTTTCTTACACCATACACAAAAATAAATTCAAAATGGATGAAAGACCTAAAAGTAAAACAAGAAGCCATCAAAATCCTCGAGGAGAGGGGCACCTGGGTGGCGCAGTCGGTTAAGCGTCCGACTTCAGCCAGATCACGATCTCGCGGTCCGTGAGTTCGAGCCCCGCGTCGGGCTCTGGGCTGATGGCTCAGAGCCTGGAGCCTGTTTCCGATTCTGTGTCTCCCTCTCTCTCTGCCCCTCCCCCGTTCATGCTCTGTCTCTCTCTGTCCCAAAAATAAATAAAACGTTGAAAAAAAAAATTTAAAAAAAAAATCCTCGAGGAGAAAGCAGACAAAAAACTCTTTGATCTTGCCCGCAACAACTTCTTACTCAACACGTCTCCGGAGGCAAGGGAAACAAAAGCAAAAATGAACTGTTGGGACCTCATCAAGATAAAAATCTACTGCACAGCAAAGGAAACAATCAGCAAAACTAAAAGCCAATCGACAGAATGGGAGAAGATATTTGCAAATGACATAGCAGATAAAGGGTTAGGGTACAAAATCTATAAAGAACTTAACAAACTCAACACCCAAAAAACAAATAATCCAGTGAAGAAATGGGCAAAAGACATGAATAGACACTTCTCCAAAAGACATCCAGATGGCCAACCGACACATGAGAAAATGCTCAACATCCTCATCATCAGCGAAACACAAATCAAAACCACAAGACACCACCTCACGCCTGTCATAATGGCTAACATTAACAACTCAGGCAACAGCAGATGTTGGTGAGGATGCAGAGAAAGAGGAACCCTTTTGCCCTGCTGGTGGGAATGCAAACTGGTGCAGTCACTCTGGAAAACAGTATGGAGGTTCCTCAAAAGATTAAAAATAGAACTACCCTATGACCCAGCAATGGTACTACTAGGTATTTATCCAAGGGATACAGGGATGCTGTTTTGAAGGGGCACATGCACCCCAATGTTTATAGCAGCACTATCAACGATAGTCAAAGTATGGAAAGAGCCCAAATGTCCCTCGATGGATGAATGGATAAAGAAGATGTGGTATATATATACAATGGAGTATTACTCAGAGATCAAAAAGAATTAAATCTTGCCATTTGCAACTACGTGGACAGAACTAGAGGGTATTATGCTAAGCGAAATCAGTCAGAGAAAGACAAATATCATATGACTTCACTCATATGAGGACTTTAAGAGACAAAACAGATGAACATAAAGGAAGGGAAGCAAAAATAATACAAAAACAGGGAGGGAGACAAAAACATAGATTCTTAAATATGGAGAATAAACAGAGGGTTACTGGAGGGGTTGTGGGAGGGGGGGAATGGGCTAAACAGGTAAGGAGCATTAAGGAATCTACTCCTGAAATCATTGTTGCACTGTATGCTAACTAACTTGGATGTAAATTAAAAAAATAAATTTAGGGGCGCCTGGGTGGCGCAGTTGGTTAAGCGTCCGACTTCAGCCAGGTCACGATCTCGCGGTCCGTGAGTTCAAGCCCTGCGTCAGGCTCTGGGCTGATGGCTCAGAGCCTGGAGCCTGTTTCCGATTCTGTGTCTCCCTCTCTCTCTGCCCCTCCCCCGTTCATGCTCTGTCTCTCTCTGTCCTAAAAATAAATAAACGTTGAAAAAAAAAAAAACTTAAAAATAAATAAATAAATAAATAAATAAATTTAATTTAAAAATTTTTTAAAATACAAGTAAATTCAAAATAAATACATTTAAGGCTCTCTGATTTTCAAGTTATTTACTTTCTTGAACAGGTATCACACTGGCTAATTAAGTAACTTTATAGCCAATATCCCCTTACCACCACCCTTCCTTTTTAAAACTTCTATAACTATTCATAGTTATTCCCTTCTGAATTCATGGAAACTAGTTAAAATAGATAAAAAGCAATCTGGCACATAGTAATCTCTAAATAAATGTTGTCAATAATAGTATTATTGCTTATTAGGTTTATTCTCAACTTGAAAATGACTTTGTCAATTCAAAAAATACAGAAGACGGACTGCAATCCAATTTTCATCGATTATTTTGGCCCTAGAAATTATTTATTTTTTTATGTTTATTTATTTTGAGAGAGAGACAGAGAGAGAACCCCAAGCAGGCTCTGCACTGTCGGCACAGAGTCCAATGCGGGACTCAAACCCACACAACATGAGATCATGACCTGAGCCTAAGTTGGATGCTTAACCAACTGAGCCGCCCAGGAGCCCCTCTAGCAATTAATTTTTAAAAGACTGACACCTTCATAGTATTCACTCTCCATATAAACAAAAAGAAAATGTTTCTCCATTTATTCTCTTCGTTTCTTTCTCTCAACTGAATACATAATACTTTCCCTAGAATAGGTCCTATACTTTCCTTCTTAATCTTATTATTTTAGGCAGGAATCACTAGCTTCAAAAAATAAAATCCCAAACGAATACAAAAAAGGGAGATTTTATTGCTAGAATAAACCCCATGACATTCAAAGGCAAAAAACAAAATATAGACAAATGTCACAGGGACAGAAACAGGATGGACTGGAACCATGGCTCTTCCTTCCCCCTCTCTCTCTGGAGCCACATGATTTTCTCTGTTTCCTTTCTCCATGAATGGGTTCCATTCCTGTGCTTCTCTCTTCAGACCACCGTCTCTACTTACAGTTTCTCTTTCTCCATAATTTTAGTTAACACATAGCTTTGGTTTGCCAGGGCCCATTTCTACCTTTGAATGAATTTTTACTTCTGCCCCCTTCACCAATGAGCTCTATAGTCTGTCTCTGTGTCTCTGAGCTCTAATTCATAAGAAAGAAAATCTGATGTGCTGTTGGCTAATCCATGGCTGTTTTGGATTAGCAATTTCACTCCTGGACCAACCAGTCACCTTTGGGGTGCAAGGGCAGTACAGTGAGAAGAGAAAAGCAGTCTAATGTGATATGTAGGCTAGCCATATGTACAACAGTGGATGAGGCAGGCAAGATCTCTAGTACAGTAAAGAAATGATAGACATATCTAATAAGAGTCTTAGGCATTGTACGTAAATTTTTTATCATAAGCAGAATTTGTTTTTCATTATATTATCCACATGTTATCCCTACATATAGTAATAATCTTGACATTTGTGTATTTATTATATATCCAGCAACTTTACTCATGAAATCCAATTGTTTTCAACTTTATTATTTCTTGAGTTTTTCAGTCCTAACACTTAAAATAATGATTGATTTTTTCCCTCTATTTTAAAATGTTATTATTATGGGGCACCTGGGTGGCTCAGTCGGTTAAGCGTCCGACTTCAGCTCAGGTCACGATCTCACAGACCGTGAGTTCGAGCCCCACGTCGGGCTCTGGGCTGATGGCTCAGAGCCTGGAGCCTGCTTCCGGTTCTGTGTCTCCCTCTCTCTCTGCCCCTCCCCCTTTCATGCTCTGTCTCTCTCTGTCTCAAAAATAAATAAATAAATAAATAAATAGACGTTAAAATATTATTATCAATTTTTATTACTACCAATTTTTGCAATTGCTAGGATTTTCAGAATAGCATTAAGTAATAATGGGATCCTAATTATTCATTGTTTTTTGTGGTTTCAACAGTATTTCCTCTACTATTTCACTAGTAAGTACCGTGCCGAAAATCAGGAAATTATATGACAAATGTTTCAGAAATGTAGATGAGTAATACAAATATAACACACATGGGACAAGGTAAGACATTGAGGACCAGCTTGCAGCTCCCAGACCTGAGAAGAAACCATGATAGGAAAGATGAGGAAGAGAGGTGGGAGCAGATTATGACATGAATCGGGACACACCGTCTGTCCCCTGAATATCTGAGAGTGGCTTTCCTGCAACTCCAGTAGCTATGTGAAGCAGTAAGTCAAAAGCGTGGATGGTGCTGCCTCCTACAGTGGCGATGCCAGGCCAGAAAGGGTGTTGGGCAGAGCTGCACTGTCCCCCCCGACGTGGAGGTGAATGCAGAAAGCCAGCTCCTGGTATTACAGCGACTTCGCCAACTCTAGTCATCTTAAATAAGATTTTTAGGTGGGGGAGAACTTATAAAGGATAAAAATGACATGCTGTGAAAGTAAATATCCTGCCACAGAAATCCTTACGTTATGTACTATTTTTTTTTATTTATTTATTTTTGGGACAGAGAGAGACAGAGCATGAACGGGGGAGGGGCAGAGAGAGAGGGAGACACAGAATCAGAAACAGGCTCCAGGCTCCGAGCCATCAGCCCAGAGCCTGACGCGGGGCTCGAACTCACGGACCGCGAGATCGTGACCTGGCTGAAGTCAGACGCTTAACCGACTGCACCACCCAGGTGCCCCCGTTATGTATTATTTTAAAACTGAGTTTTAAAACATTACAACGTGCTCTGGGCAAAAATCCTTTCTTTTTTTATAGTCATTATTTTTCTATGGTCAAATATTTTTAGGTTTTAGATGCATTAAGTCAGTTATGTTGATTACAACATGTTTTAATTAGCATACTATGTATCTATCCGTCTTTCCAAACAGATTAAAATCTTCTTGGAACAGTCCCATGGTTTATGCCTCCTTTATATTCTACACGGCAGCTGTCATTCTGCTGTGACTATGATAAGCGTTCAATAAATACTTACTGGGTATAAACAAAAATTGCAAAAAGCTGTTGATGGCCAGGAATCCCACTACTAACCTGAGTCATTATCTCATAAATACTTCATACTGGTATCAGGTGCAAGGGAACTCAAGAGGGTATGAATAGACTGGTACACAAGCCTATTTCTGTCCCACTTTGAAACTGCCAGCCTGGAACACGGTGGAAAACTAGAGAATGCACTCGGTGTGCATGTGTACATGTGTGTGTACCAGCACAGGTAAAGTTTATTTTGCTTCACAGGTTTTTTGTTCTTGTTTGGTAGAGAAACGGGGCAAAATGGCCCCTACAAGTCCAAAGCATAAACTTATAGGTGAGCTCTTCAGGCTTTTTCTCAGAATGAACTCATTTTTTACTTTACATTTAATTTTTTTTTAATACCCGTTTATTTTTAAGAGAGAGAGAGAGAGAGAGAGAGACACAATGCACAAGCGGGGTGGGGGGCAGAGAGGGAGGGAGACACGGAATCCGAAGCAGGCTCCAGACTCCGAGCTGTCAGCACAGAGCCCGACGCGGGGCTGGAACTCACAAACCGTGAGATCATGACCTGAGCCCAAGTCGGATGCTCAACCTACTGAGCCACCCAGGCGCCCAGTCTTTACATTTCATTTCAATAATCTTGTGTCTGTCAAGTTTTTACACCGAATGGTTTACATAATATATAAAAGTTTCATTTTTTAAATAAAGTCTAAAAACATTTGCTATCTACGAGTCTCTTGAAATAACTGGAATGTGTTTGGGACCAGAGGCAAAGTAAAAACACTGTTTTCTTTGGTTTATTTACCGTTTACATAAATCAGGAAAACATATTTTAATCCTTTGAAAGCCGAGACCAAATGGGTGAGTATCAGACACGATCCATATACAAAACTCAGGAATAGTGAATGTGGAGGGAGGAAGAGGCGTGCTGCCAGCCCACGCCGAGGAAAGGGATGTCAAGCAGCTCACCCATGCATCCGACCGATGGTTGATAGGTAATAATCACCTTCCTCCACGCGGGACATGTGCCATTTGAACACACTGACCCACCATGTTAACTTATCCAATGCTCGGCCCCACGGGCCTGCTATTAGATTTATGGTATCTATTATTGAGTTGTAGATCAACCCAGATATTACATGTCAGTGTAAACACCTTTTCACACTCTTCACCATATAACTTGTCATTTTTAATCTCCTACAGTGATGTTAAGCATCTCCTTACCATCAAACTGTAAATACAGCATAGACCATATTTTCTACGTGACTAAAAGGGATGATTGAAGAGTTGATTGAAAAAGAAATTCCTTGATTCATTTCACCTGCAGTTCCCCAGGAATACGCCAAGATTTATGTCCCAGCACGGGCTGTCTGATTAGTTCACTCTGGGCTAAAAAGGCAAACCATTAAAGGCATTAAAATTTCAACAAGAATGTTATCTGCACAGTAAGCACAAGAGTGACATCTTGTGCCTATGAACACACGAGTTCCTGCAGACCTGCCATTTCTCAGAGAAAATCTGGGGACTCGTGAATCGGCACAGAGCCGATCTGGTACCATTTAAATACTGAAACTTAGAAAATGCTGCAAGTACCTTGGTATATGGACCAACCCCAGGAGGGGAGGTTGTCTGAACCTTTCACTTAGCACATACGGCACACAAATGTGGGGCCTTCAGCTTTTTTCATTATTTAAGAATGACTGGATGTAACAGAAAGAACACTGGGCCAACAGCTCTTGGATTATTTTGATACAAACACGGTCAAAAAAAACCAAAAACAAAAGAAAGCATATGTCGTTATTGAAGACCACATCTTGTGTGACTCAAGACTTCCTTAACCGCTGACAACATTTAAGAGTCACCTGCAGGCACAATAGTGTCGTGTAATAAACAACCACAAACGTCAGGGGCGCGAAATAAGTGTGTGTGGGGCTCGTCACGCTAGCGGGTCAGCCGATCCAGGTCGGGCCCAGCTACAACTCAGCTCTGCTTCGTGTGTCTCTTCCTGGGAACAACCAGCCAGCAGGGGTGAGCAGAGACGGGAGCAGGAGAGTGAACAAAACGCACAGGCCTCTGAGTGCTGGCCTATAACTGCACACCATCATACCTACTGGCCAAAGCAAGTCACGTGAACCCAAAGTCAAGGGCAAGGAGGTACATCGGACTTGCAGCAGGGGAGTGCAAGTTCACATGATGAACCGTGTATTGGAGAAGGAGTGAAGACACAGGGCATGTATGCAATGTATCATGCCAACACACAAGAGGAAAAGTTCCTGGAAAAAGAGAAGCCCCGATCCACATGCCCGTTCTTCCTTACATAGTGGACACTCCAGCCCAGCTACTGGAATCCACTCATGTGATTTAAGTCAATAGGTATTTGTTTTGACCACCTCTCAACCAGACTTGAGGTCGGGCCTGGGTTACTGGTCTGGTTCAGCAATCTGTGAACTCAGATCCACGCGCCCTCCCCGCCCAGGCAATGTGGACACATAGGTGGCAAAGTCAAAGACCCTTCCTATTCATTACACAAGATACCAGAAAATACGCACTATATGAATACAAGTTGCATTCGACTCCTCTTCCAAAACAGATAGTCAAGAAGCAAATGAATAATAAAGCAGGTAGTTTTGTAACTGGAATCAAAAAAGTGTAAAGCTTTGCTTTTATAAAAAACTTTAGAATAAAAAAACCTAAATGTGAGAAACTTGAAAATGCATCTCGGTCAATAATCTGAATGTAAAATTGCTTTTAATTTGTTGATACTAAACTCATCGTTTCCTTCCCAATGCTATGGCATTGTTCTCAGAGCATATTTTTGTGAATCACATGCTCACGTGATTCTATATCCAACACATTTCATGAGTGGGTGTGATAGGCCTACCAGTGTCAGAGTATGGACCCAAGAAAATACATTAGTAAAACATTTTAGCAATTTGAAATATTTATTTGTTAGCTAAAGAGAAACCAATAAAAGGCGAAGTCTCTGGGGAAGGAAGCAGGAGAAACCTGAGAAACGTGGCCCTAATCTGTCGTCAACAAGACCTACAGCATCAGGAATCAAAGGGACTCTCGGCCTCACCGTGATTTTAGGAATGTCCCCTTTTCTATGATCACCATCTGTGAGCAGTTAGAAAACAGTTATAGATAATAATCATCAGGGAGATGAGGGGAGCTGCAAAATGATGTCTGCGATCCCTCAAAGGTTGGCTATTCCAAAGCTCTAAAAGATCCTCTTGGACGTACTTAGGTATGACATAAAGCCTGAAATCTACATTCCAGTATTTCAGGAAGGCGTCCCTCTGTGTGAGTGTCCCTTATAGCAGTCTTAAAACTTCCATCTGTGTTTGAAATTTTCCCAAAGAAAAAAGTTGAAAACATTAAACAATCAATGAATATCTTTTGGAGGCTTCTAACCAAGATGTCATCAGTTTTTGACAAACCCTCTCGGCCCCAACCACTTAACACGATGGATAAAATCTACCAGGCAAAAACAAAACAAAAACAAAAAAAGACACGACCAAGCTCAAAATCAGCTAACTAGCTCTATGAACCAAAGGCAGCACACCATGTAAATAAAGCTGGGGGTAGGACCAAAGCCACAGGCTTGCTGGAAGTCGGGTCTGGAAACAGCCACACCACAACGATCCAGAGTCTCAGGCAGCAGAGTAGAAAAGCTCGCACGGGCCGAGATCCAAGCAGGGTGTCTGACTCATCTCATAACAGCAAAGCATTCAGAACAAAGCCAGAGAGCACCTCACAAGAGCAGTCATCTACCACTCCTCCTTTTGATCCTGAACAATTCCAAGTATAATATTAGTGAATCAACAGCGTATAGAGAGATAAGTTACTACGGCAAAGTAGGATTTCACTTAAGAATGTAAACTGGTTCAACACGAGATTATCTAATCAGGCAACCTATCAAATTAACAGACTAACGAACAAAAGGGAACGATCTCCTCTGTGGATTCAGAAAAGTCATCTTATAAAATTGGCAATCATCCATGCTGTTCACATGATATACAAAATGGAAACTTCCTGAACCTGATTCCCAGCTCCGGCCCCCCCAAAATAGAAACAAAAACCCACAGCAGACTTCCCTTCCAGCCATGATAAAGTAGCTTATGGCAAACCGCTGTTCCTGCCGACAGGAGGAATCTGGGGGAAGAGACATTCTGTGTGAAAGCAATGGAGAGCCACTGGGGCAACAAGGACTCAGGAACAAGATGGCGGAGAGGGGAGATCGCACGGGAGGTGAGCGGACGTCCGGCAGCCTCTCCCTTCAAGGCATTTGCTGATTCTGGCCCAGGGCAAGGTTGTGGACCTAAACACAGGCCAGCCCAAAGGCCACGCCGAGAGGCAGAGACCTCTCCTGGGTGTATCGTCTCACATGGAGGGAGGGATCCGCTGGAGGCGTGAGGGACCAGGGCCCCGGCGAGAAGGGAAATCGTGTGCTGGGTCCCGGTGCTGTGAAGGCAGGGAGCCCTAAGGTCAAAAGAAAGCCCCAGGACACGTAGCGAAGTTGTGGCTGGTTGCTAAGAAATGCGGGACCGGCGGCAAGGACAGGTGGTGGAGAAGGCCGGCCGTCACCACTGGCTTTCAGTGGGAACACCTGTGAGGAGCGACGCAAGGGCGATTCTCACCCCGCCTTGAGGGAGGCCAGCCCACGACCCAAAGAGGCCATCACACCCACGTGATTCCCAGAGGAGATGGTGTAGACGTGTCTGGGAGAGGAAGACATCAGGCTTCCCACTCGTGTGTGCACAACGGGCAGCCTTAAGGGGGGAAATCCCCTGCAGGTAAAGAGACAGGGCCGTTTAACCCCAAGTCAAGGAGAAACAAGCCAATAGAAAGAGACCCAAGCCAATAGAAAGAGATCTTCAAAGAGATTTGAAGCAAATATTTAAATTCTCAGGTAAGGAACTTAAAATAGTTAGGAATAATACATACAAGGAAATGACGGAAAAATGATGAAAGAAAGGATAGTCTCATCAGAGAACTGAAGTCTGTTAAGAGCCAAACGGAAAGTTTAGAGCCGAACAACACGGGAACGGAAGTTACGAGCTCAGAAGAGTAGCCGACCAGCAGGTGATGCTCAGTGGAAGGAACCATCACCTGGAGGGCATCACAGTGGAGGGCAGTGGAGGGCAGGTGGGTAGGGCATCTACACTGCAGCACAGAGACAAGAGAGGGCCCCGGGGAAGACACCACGCTCCACAAGGAGAAGGCGCGGACAACACGAAAAACGCACGGTGTGAAGCGATGACACCCCACTGCCCGGAAGCTTCTGGAAGATGTCATCAAGCCACAGGGTTGAGAAGTTCTGCAAATTCCAAGCAGGATCCATGGCGGGGTGGGCGGGGGGGTCCTCGGCAACCACCGCGCTCGCTGGTGAGAAGCTTGCCGCCCAACAGAAGACGGCGTACGAAGCAATCACAGCCGCAGAGACGTGTGCAATTCATACGGCCCACAAAAAAGTGACAACCACGGTACATTTTTCGAGAGCTGACAAATTCATCTGCAACAACCAGGGAGTCATTCGCTTTGGTCAGCGTGAGAGCCTCCGGTCACCGCACCGGTGGCCCCGGAGCCTCCGGTCCCGTCCACGTGGGCCTGCACACCGGCTACTCGGTCCTGAGCTCTGCCTGTGTCCCCATCTGCAGAGGGGTCACAAAGAGCCAACGTGTGCCAAGACTTGCGTTTTCCTAAGACTGCCTCCCCTGGACCCGGGGGCCCCACGAGCCACGGCCCCCCCTCCACGCCCCAGGTTATCACCAGCGGTCATCCTGCCGAAAGTCTCACCGCAGCCTAGCGAGGCCACCGCGTGTCCGCCGACAACATCCGGCTCTTCCCGCTGGCCACCTAGCCACTGAGCCGACTTATTCCAGCAGAACGCACTTGCAGGCCCCCATGGCTGATGAGGTGACCGACCACGACCCAAAAACACAGTGGGACCAGCACGATAGCAGCTTCTCTCCTCTCGTGTCACATCCCAGACAGAGTCAGCAGCTGGACAACTGAGGCACGAGGTCTCTCCAGGGCCCAGGCCGGCTAGTCAGCCCTGCCATGCTCCTCGTGTGGCAACGTCCAAGTCCAAGGCCACAGAGACCTCTAGCTCGCGCCAGCAGGCAGGCGGGGAGGGCGTTCAGGCAGGGGCGGCTGCCATGGGGCACTCCAGCCACACCCGGGGGCAGGAGCATCTTGGGAAGGCAGCTCTAGCTTTCCAGACTCCCCAAAACCAGGAACAGAGCCGACCCAGAACACCGCAGGGCCAGCCCCGGGATCCCCAAACCACGGCCCTTCCCGCAGGGGCAGGTCTGCCTGCGGGGAGCCAGGCCAGGGTTGTGTGGTTGTACTTTCCCTCCTGGACGCACAGCTGCGTCCCCGCCATCCTCCTCCAGACCACCGCCGGCTCTCTGCTGTGTCCACGCCTTCACGTCCGCGGGAGGAAGGGACTGCAGGGACCCGACTCCCCGGCCCTTGGTCTACTGCTGTGCCCGCCTGTTGAGCCCCAGGTCTCCCCAGGTCCAGAACCAGGAAAGAAAAGGTCAAGGTGTTGGTTTCCTCCCAGAAGATCCTGGACCCCTGCACAGCGCACCCTTCCCCACCTCTGCGTTCCAAGAGGAGAAGCTGAAGTGACATGTCCAACGACGGCTGTCCTTCGCTCTGAGACCTAATTCTGCCCGCGTGGGGGCCGAGCCCAGAGGCATCAGTCACAGAACAGACGGGTGTCCTCCACGGCGGCCTTCGAATCACCCATACAGAAACACCAGCAGCGGTATATTTTGTCCACGCATATACACGCACCACATGCACACACACACACCACACACACACACACACACACACACACACACACACACACACAAACCCAAGCCCTGGCGAATCCCTCCTGCCCCAACTGAGGCATTCCATTACACAATAAACAATAAATGCCACTCAGGGACATAAAAGAAACTTAAATAGGAGAATACACATGTTTTGTCCCTTAATAGAAAAATTCAGCACTGTAATATGTCAGTTCTCCCTAAATTAATAACATAATTTCCATCTGAATCTTAATAAGATCATTTTCAAAATTTGAAAATTATACTTCACAACTGATGAGGACTCATATATGAGTCTGTCTATGGAGAGAATTCGGGAGACTTGTACCACCAGATACTAAAACAAATGAGCATAATGGTCTAGAACAGGTGGAGGAAATAATTATACGCATAAACAGAACAAAACAGAATCCAAAAATAGGTCCTAGCATACACGGAAATTAAATATATAATAAAGGAGGCATTTGAAATCACCATAGTGAAGATGACCTAGTAAGAAATGGTTTTTAGAACAACTGTATTGCTATTTAGAAAAAAATTATGTCTGACCCATATCTCACATCTTACACTAAAACAAATTACAGGTGGACTACAGATAAAAGGAAGGAAATAAGAACAGAAATGGAACTAATTAGATGACTATGTCTATAATCTACAAGTGGAGAAAGGCTTTCTAAGACTGACATCCAAGCAGAAACCATAAATACTGGTTAAAATGAAACAGATACCTTCGTGCCAAAAAAAAAATACTATTTATTGATTAAAGTGAAAATAGTAATATAATTACATTGAAGGAGAAGGCACGGGTGATATAAAATCATTAAATATTCTTCATAGAAGGAGATAAAAAAAGACAGTGTCCAAAATGCAAGGAATTGCAATCAACTATGATGGCAAAGATTTGGGGAAAGGGTGTTCCCTTCACTGTTCACAGAAGCAGGAGTTACAATTTTTTAAAAATAAATCTAGCAATATACAGAAAAGCTTACGTGTACATCGGTATCTATCTCCCTGCTTACTCCCATCCCAAAGGGCTGAAAGTGCCAGTATGTAGATAGACTTGAAGCCTAGTCATCTCTTGTATGGCCCTTGTGCTTCTAGAAGCTTCCTTGGTCCTTATTTTGTGTTGCTGGAGTCAACAGGCAGTGGTCTCCTGGCTCATGATAAAGGCCAGCTCCAGTGTCCCACTGGCGCATACGGACCCAGGTACATCCTGCTCCTCTCACTCACTGTGGGTCAGCTCAGCTCTCAGGCCTCAGTTTCCCCATTTGTCAAAGTAGTTGGATCTTATCTCTAAGACCTTCCTAGTTCTATGGCTCCTTCACTGATGTTAGAAAGGACAGGTACTATGGTGGAACCAATCTCTCTCTCTCTCTCTCTCCCTCTCTCCGCCTCCAACCCTGGTGTGTGTGTGTGTGTGTGTGTGTGTGTGTGTGTGTGTGTGTAAATGTACATGCAGATACTCACATCCTATTGGTTGTTTCTGTACAGAAGCCTGAACAATACAGCTCTCCCATCTCTTAACCCACTTGACCTTCACAACAATCCTGTGATTGGTATGTGACGGATGTGACCATGTGCAGTCATCACTAGGGCTGTGCACAGATATTCCAGCCCCCCACCGTCCCCAACTGCCCCCAGTGACAGGAGTGGCAGGCCACCTCCTTCACTCGGAGCACCCGCCATCGTGAACCCCTTGGAGGCTGTTGAGCGTGTTAAATTCAGCGGAAACGCCATAGCCTCATGCTTGCGTGGCCGCAGTGATAAAACCCCTGGTGACTCAGCCAGGGACACTGGCATTCCCACCCATTCTGATCTCACGCAAGCTGGCCTGCCTGATGAATGAGCTGTGACATCATAGTGGGTGAGGGTGCCTGCTTAAGCAGGCAGAAAGCATCGGCCAAGGTTAAAGTCAATGCAAGGGGGAGATGACGCTGTGAATGTTTCCATGAAAAAGGAGAAAGAATCCCGGTGTAATGACTTCTCTTAAACGCAGCCCAGGCCAAAGCCAGCTGTTCCATTGATCATTAAAGTTCTGTTTGGGACCATCTAAACTTGGCAATAAAGTCAGGCAGGTACCAGCCAGGATGTGAGGAGGTTTCCTATAAAATGTGGCTTTTTCCGCCATGAAAAAGAGAAACAAAAGTGGTTCCGTGTAAGTTTAGGATCCATCCAGAGAGTTTGGGATTAAAAATACAAACAGGTAACTGCAGAGTCAGCATGACTTGGTCAGAGAAGTGTGTTGAATTTTAACATTTTTACGGTTTTTAAATGTGGGTCCTCAGATGAGATAAAGTAATTGTCAAAATAGCTAGATTCTCCCTTGGGGGCAAAAGAGCCAGGGAAAGCGAAGCCCCCACTGCTGCTTCCTCAAGACTTGGGCTGTGACAGTCAAGAGCAGGCTGGCTTCTGAGGGACAGGGTGGCGGGTATGCGTGGGGAGCAGGTGGGTCCCGCAAGAACACAAACGCTCCCACCCGGAGGGCTGGCTTTGGGCCCAGCTGGCGTCCCCATGAAGAAGTGTAACCAACTGAAGTGAAGACCCAGCGACAGGCAGGAGCTCCAACAGCCTCCACCCGCACATCCTGGGAAGGCGGTCCTGAGGAGTCATGGGGATGGGTGGGAGTCTCCTCCTCTCCCACTGGGTCTAGGACACCCAGGTGGTGATGAGGGACTGCGGCTCCCCGAAGGAGAGAAGGTGTCGCCCCAGCTGCAGGGCTCTGACTCTAACCTTAAGGGACGTCTGAACACTGCAACGGAAAAACGGAGATCTGTAAGTTTGGCTGACTCGCACGCAAGTCCACGCACGATTTGGGACTCAGCCCAAGCTCGACCCAAGCCAGCCCTGTCCGGGGCAGAGAGAGCCTCGAGAGCTGCAGACCTCCTGGAAAGGCACCCCTAAGGTGGGTGCTGGGTTCCAGGGAACGGCCCTCATCCCGGTGGTCTGACGGTGTCTGCTGGGGGCACGTGAGCCCGCCCACCTCACATGTGCCTGTCCTGCCTGCCACTGTCTGTGCTCACCAGCCCCCCCGCCCGCGTCCGGCAGGTCTGCCCGCCTGGGGACAGTGTGCTCGCTAGTGTTGCCCCACCTCTCACTGAATTAACAAAGCAGAATTCCGGTTTTATGTGCCCATCTCCAGAATTTGCCTAGGATAACTTTGTCCTGAGATCCGCAGAACTCGAAGGTTAAATCCTGAACCCCAGGAAATCATGACACCATCTCACACTTCTTGGGAGACAGCCAACTGGACTTTCCTTGGCCTTAACCCTGGCCACAAGGCTACGAACATTTGGATTTCTACGTCTCTGCAGGATAAAATCTGTGCTCCTTCACAGGGCATGAAAGATGGTGCCATCTGGCCCCGCCCGGCCCCGGCCCCGCCTCCAGGTCCCAGTTCCTGGCCCCCGGCCCCCCATCCCTGGCCCCCAGCTCCCTGCCCCCAAGTCCCAGTCCCTGGCCCCCGGCCCCAGACACCCCCTCCCTGGCTCCCTGGCCCCCCGGCCCCCCATCCCTGGCCCCCAGCTCCCCGCCCCCAGGTCCCAGTCCCTGGCCCCCGGCCCCAGACACCCCCTCCCTGGCTCCCTGGCCCCCCGGCCCCCCATCCCTGGCCCCCAGCTCCCCGCCCCCAGGTCCCAGTCCCTGGCCCCCGGCCCCAGACACCCCCTCCCTGGCTCCCTGGCCCCCCGGCCCCCCATCCCTGGCCCCCAGCTCCCCACCCCCAGGTCCCAGTCCCTGGCCCCCGGCCCCAGACACCCCCTCCCTGGCTCCCTGGCCCCCCGGCTCCCTGCCCCCAGGTCCCAGTCCCCAGTCCCCGGCCCCCCATCCCTGGCCCTCAGCTCCCCGCCCCCAGGTCCCAATCCCCGGCCCCCGGGCCCACCCCTTCCGGTCCCCCCAGCTACCCAGCCCCTGACCCCATCTTTCTCACACTGTACTTTACTGCAATTCTCAACGACCCGCCCCCCCCACCATGTGCGCACACACGCGTGTGTACCTTCTTCACAAGTGCATCCCCGTGTAAGCTCGGCCAGCTTCCTCTTTGTCATGGCCAACCCCACCCTCCACGCAGCTGGGGACCCCTCGTCCTGTCTCTGCTGCACTTGGGACCCCGTCTCCTCTCCAACGACTATTTTATGGTGACGCTGGTTTGACTTCTCCCACGCGGGAGGCGCCTAGAAACAAGTGATTCCGTGATTTAACTTTTGGGTCCGTGGGATATGTGGCCTGCTCAGTACACAGACCCCAGGCATTTATCAGACATTAAATGAACAGCTAGAATAATCTGGCCTACGTTTCGGAGGAGGACTCAGTGTGCGAGTGTCCTGGGCGTCTCCCCACTGGCCTGTACGTGCGGGGAGAGAAAGGCCCATGGGGGATGAAGAAGCTGGGACTGTCCTGACCCCGAGCCCCGCAGGCAGCAGGTGGGACAGCCCCAGGCCTCAGCAGGCTCTGCAGCCCGAACGGAGACATGATCCGGGTGACGGGACAGGAAGGAATCCCAGGGCCCATGGCCCAGGCCAATGCTCCTGGGGATCCAGTCCCTTGTAAGGGTACCCAAGTCTGAAAGTGCCTGTAAAGTCACACCTATTTGCTCCTGACAATTTTTCTAAATCGGGTAAAGAAAGATATTAAATCCAATTTATAATATAATATATTTTCCGAATTTGAAAAACTACTTTACATTCCACAGGAAAGACTGGGGCTGGAGGAGGGTTGCCCTAACACTCAGGGGCTCCCACCGATTACTTCTCACCGCCGAGGATCTCGTTTTATGGTCCCATTTTTCTAAGTGATATCCTGAACTAAGGAATAATTTAGATAATAAATCCATTTCAATTACTGTCCATTAGAAGACAGGAAAACATTAAACCCAACCAAAGCGCGTAGGAATTACGAGCCGCCTTTCAGGTGAAAATCGGCATAATGCACCCACAGGTGGAACCGTCTCGGCCGCCAAGAGTTCCCTCTTATGAAAAGAGCACCTTCCACTCAAACGACATGTTTCTGTGCAGCACTTGAGCGTGGACAGACCCCAGCCTTCGAGGCTTCCTTACACGCGGTCGGCCCCCGAGTGAGGCGCACGGGACAAAGGGCCCAGCGCCTTGCAGGATTCAGGGGTCCGCCCTCACTGCCGCCCCTCTCCTTTCCTCCTCTGCCCGCTTCTCTCAGCGACTCCGCGGCCCGAGACCCTCCTGCACCTTCAGACAGAAGCAGACAAGAGCCACGGGGTCCGACGGGCTGAGCCCAGGTCAGTGCCCACCCCAGTCCAACCACACCAATCAGGTGTGCCTTGTATGCAAAGCATGGACAGCTCCGACTCTCAGAGAACGAGGCCGACTCAAGAGTCCAACAAACACCCCCAAGATGGGTCTATCTCAGCGGCTTCCCTTAAACTGCTCCCAGAGCACTTGAAAAAAAAAAAAAAACAACTTAAAGTAATGATTTATGCTGATGGCTATTAAAAGATGGAGACATTTCTTTTTCTTATTTCACTGTGGTCCTGAGCTCCTGCGGGTCTTAACCAGCCTTCTCACACCAAGAGGCCACAGGCCAGCACCCGCCGTCCTGCGTGGCGCTCCCGCGTCCCTCGTGTTCAACAGCACTGATTGAAGCGCCATGATTCTGTTTCCATCACTGACGTCCGTAAAATCACGGGAGGGCCATCGTGAATGCAGTCATCCCAGCAGGCTTTGGGGATGATCGATCAGAACTGGGAGGGAGGGGGTGGCACCAGGTTGATGGAAATACACCTGTTTGTCAGGAAGACCGTGTGGCATCCCCCCCCGCCCCGGGGCACCCTCCAGGGCGGTGAATGCCCCACGCCGTGCTCCCTCCTTCACGGCTGCCTCTTTCCTGTCCTCCCCTCTGGTGACTGGTGGGGCGCCAGGCCACGCTGAGGGCCACCACCCCACAAATGAGTCCCAGGAGTCCCAGAGGCGACTGCCGATTAAACGTGTCATCGCGCGGGGGAAGCAGGAAACAAACGTGGATTTAAGAGCGATTGGGCTATAAAAAATAGTAAAAAAAAAAAAAAAAAAAAAAAAAAAAAAAACCTGGAAACAAACAAACAAACAAAATAGAGCGATTGGGCTAAAATGAAAACATCCAAGTCCTAACTGGCTCCTGAGGGAAGCTACGAAACGATCAGCCTTTCCCAACGAGCGTTTGGGGGTTAATCCCACAACCCGTGTTCCTGCGGGCGGCATTTAATTGGGAAGTCCACAGACAGACTCCAGACAGCGAAACTGAGGAACAAAACGGGACGCACGGACAAGATGCTGAGCCTCGGGCCAGAATGACCTGTTGTGTGGAAGGGAGAGCGACCCCCCTACGCCCGGCGGTGCTGTCCCTCAGAGGTCAGCTAAACGTCACCTCTTCAGAAGGGTCTTCCCCGAGGGGCCAGGGCACGTGGGTCCTGCTCACTCCCCACGCCACACTCTCATCACTGCACCTGTCACTACAAATATATACACGGTCAGCGGCCCCGCATCCTGCCGGCCGGCCGCAGACGACCCTCGTCTGACACGTGGTCACAAGTCAGTGCACCCTAACGCGACCCCACGCACCTGCATCACTCCCCTCCCTCCGTCCCGTCCCGTGGGCATTTCTACCTCCCACCGTCACAGGAGCGGTGAGTGCAGGACGGTACTGTGTTTTCGGAGACACAGACACCAGGGTCCCAGAACTTTTATCACAGGATATCCTCATAATTGTTCTATCTTATTCGTTGTTGCTGTTAATCTCTTACTGTGCCTGATTTATAAGTTAAACTTACCACCGGTGTGTGTACGAGAAAAAAAGCGGTATATACAGGGTTCGGTACCACCTGTGGTTTCCAGCATCCACCTGGGGTCTTGGAACGCGCCCCCCAGGGACGAGGGCGGGACAAGTGTGAATACACATTTATCTTCCATCACTGCGTGACCTGCATGAGAATCTGCCTCTGTCATCTGGTATATGCCACCTGACCCGGCTTACGGAAGTAAGGAACTGACGGGGCTCAGGACACGCTGCCCCAATACGGTGCCTCGACATGCAAATACCTCCACCCGAAGGAGGTCCCGACGGCGCCAGAGCGGGAAGGTTCCCCGGCCGCCCCTTCTCCCTGAAGCAGGTCACGGACCCTCGCCAGCGAGGGTCCTCTGTGTCCGGAGGAAGGGACAGCCTGTATCTCCTAGACAGAGGGACACTGAGCAGATCCCTGCAAACAGGCCTCCCTCAGTCAACACCCCACCGCCCTTCCCACACAGCCCTCAACCTACTATGCTCCCCACGACTGTCCTTCTCAGACACCCCTCAACCTACCGTGCTCCCCATGGCGGCCCGACACGTCAAATCCCACAGGAAATACTCAGGTCTGCATTTCCTTACGCCCCCGTGCCGTGTGAAACTTGTACTGAACACATCTGTGTACCTTTCTCCTGCTCATCGGTCTTTGCCGGTGTAACTTTCCCCAGCCAGGGACCCTAGGAGGGTGAGGAAACAAGGTTCGCTCTCCTACAGAAGGAAGGAAAGAAGGAGGGAGTGAGAGAAGCGGGGAGGGAGTCTCTTCTGCCTGAACCCCCAGAACACAAAACTGTCTATCGGCACAGACCGCAGAACGTTTGCTACTTTCTGTGTGATTCTGGCAATTTTGCTGGACTGCTTCTTACTGGCACTTCTGTGCCTTGTTGACATGATTCAAGACACCGACACACTTCTCTCTCATCCCATCTTCCCAGCTAGTCGTTTGAGCCAGTATTTCACCGACGTGGATTCGCTTCTTATTTGCCAAACCTCACTGTCCCAGGAGCACGCCTGAAAACTTCACGCCCCGCACTTTTCCTGTTCCAGCTTCCCCCGTGACCCTGTATCCCAACACCACACGTATTTAAGCTCCCGCAAATTCCCCAGCCTTCACCTTCCTCAGAAAAAGATACGACGTCGGATCGAGAACAGAAATTCCAAAACCACAGTCTTCCACTTGGCCGTGCTGGAGCCAGCCCTCAGCTTCCTATGCCACCCTTGTGATTCCGAATACAGAGAATTAGTCTGGAAATCACCACTCAAGAAAAGATTCACCTGCAGGCTGTGGGCTCCCAGAGCGCGGCAACTTTCTCGTCTTTATTGTCCCAATTCCTGGCACATAGATATTAGCTAATTCAACATCACTCATTATTGAAGGATTCAATTATTTTTATTGTATCATACCAAAGCTTTCACTAAAACTTCAGGTCATTAAACGCTAAGCTACCGTTTCTCAAGCACCTCCTTCTGTTAGGGAACGCCTCCCCTCATTTAATCCTTGCAAGAAGGCTTGGACGTACAGATTAGCACAACGAGTGAAGGAGGTTAAGTCATTTGCCCGAGCTCAAAAAGCTGGTAAATGATGGAACTGGTTTTCAAACCCAGACCGTTCTGACTTCGGATGAAAGTTAAAACCGAATGATCTTTACCGACCATCTCTGTGATTAACCAGACCACTCATTTGGGTGTGACACCCCAGTCCCTGAATGCATAGCTTCCAGAAGACCCACAAAATTTAGCGGAGCTGAAATCTTGAGCATTATCTCTTTAAGACTGAATTAGGGCTACAGACCGTGACTGGCGTTTCCAATTTGAGAGCAATACACTGATTGATCTCAATATATCACTGAGAAGGGAGCTTACACATTTTCAGGCTGCCCTGTTGGATAAAGTAGCAACACAGACACAGGGGTTTCAGACACGTGACACTACACGTGAGTTAGCAAATGTGATCACCTAAAAATTCCCTTAAAAATGAGGCTGCTTGGGGCGCCTGGGTGGCTCAGTCGGCTCCGGTCACGACCTCCCGGTTCACGAGTTCAAGCCCCACATGGGGCTTTTCTGCCGACAGCGCGGAGCCTGCTTGGGATTCTTCTCTCTCCCTCTGCCCCTCCCCCCCCCCAATCAATAAACATTAAAAAAATACTTTGCAGGAAAGAAAAATGACCCCGCAGTTTTGCAGGGAGCTGGGCACAAGAGTCCTAAGCGGAATTTTGACACTCGCTCTGACGTCTGCCACGCGAGAGCCCGTTTCTCTCAAGTCACGTCGCCTCTTACATCTCAAGTCCAGACGGAACCTGGGGCGCCCGGGGCGACCGAGGCGCGTCTTCCAGGCCCGTCAGCAGAGCCGGGGACACGTCCTGCCCGCACCTTCTGCTCCGAACCGCCCTCCACCCGGGCTCCTGCCAAAGCCCTCGGCAGCCAGCGAACGTGGTGCTGCTCCGGCCCCCAGGACGTGCGGACCCGGCGTGGGGGGCGGGGCGGGACCCCGGGCACGGCCCCACCCACAGGCTCCTGGCGCGTCAGTTACGCGCGGGAAGACCACGTGGCCCGAGCCGTGACGCCGGGGTTGCATGGTTAACGTCTCGGGGCCACCACCCTGCCTTCCCCTGGGAGGTCAGCTGCCCCTCTCGCATGCACAGGTGGGACAGAAGCGTGGGGGCACCTGCGGCCCTTAATCCGCCTTGGCTCTTAAACCCACGCGCTGTGCAGCCGCCTTGCGGCCCAGTGCCCGCGTTGCCCGCTCCCCCACCAGGCCCCACCCCTCCCCAGGGGGGCTGTCCCTCCTCAAGCACCCCCGAATGGCACCCCACCCCTGCACCAGGGCTGCCCCGCCCCCCTCACCAGGCCCCGCCCCTCCCCAGGGGGCTGCCCCGCCCCCCTCACCAGGCCCCGCCCCTCCCCAGGGGGCTGTCCCGCCCCACCCCCGCATCAGGGTCTGCCCCGCCCCCCGCACCAGGCCCCGCCCCTCCCCAGGGGGGCTGTCCCGCCCCCGCCCCACCCCCGCACCAGGGGCTGCCGTGCCCCCGCCCCCCAGCACCAGGCCCTGCTCCTCCCCACAGGGGGCTGCCCTGCTCCCGCCCCCCAGCACCAGGCCCCGCCCCTCCCCAGGGGGGCTGTCCCTCCTCAAGCACCCCCGAATGGCACCCCACCCCTGCACCAGGGCTGCCCCGCCCCCCTCACCAGGCCCCGCCCCTCCCCAGGGGGCTGCCCCGCCCCCCTCACCAGGCCCCGCCCCTCCCCAGGGGGCTGCCCCGCCCCCTCACCAGGCCCCGCCCCTCCCCAGGGGGGCTGCCCCGCCCCACCCCCCGCATCAGGGTCTGCCCCGCCCCCCGCACCAGGCCCCGCCCCTCCCCAGGGGGCTGCCCCGCCCCCCTCACCAGGCCCCGCCCCTCCCCAGGGGGGCTGCCCCGCCCCACCCCCCCGCATCAGGGTCTGCCCCGCCCCCCGCACCAGGCCCCGCCCCTCCCCAGGGGGGCTGCCCCGCCCCCGCCCCACCCCCGCACCAGGACGACCCCCACGCGACCCGGTACCTGGGGGCTGCCCCTGTGCCCTGCACCTCGCACCCGCACCCCTTCCGTACTAAGGCTCTGCATCCCCTACTGCTCTGTTCAAGGCCGGTTCTAAAGATGCTAAAATCTCCGCGTCGGCGATGTAACTGCACCGTGGCCCGTGTTTAGAGAGTAAACAGCATCAGTAGTGAAAGTCTGCACCAAAGTCAGACAAGTTGTTCCTTTCTAAAACTCCCGATTTCTCAGGTTGAAAACAACACCCTCGGCAAACAGCAAAAAAATTTGTATAGATCTATATTTTAATATGTAGGCTATTATTATATAGTTAATGTATAATCAAGAAAAGTAAATTTTATATTAAAACATAAGTAAAAATTCCTTTTTACCCTCAAGTATGAAACACACTTTGGGGGCACACTTTCCATCCTACTGGCACGTCTTGAAAATGAATTTAATTTAAAAATGCTCATTGTTGATAGAGACCAAAACCAATCTGTGCTAGAAAAGTCATAATTAGGCTAATAGCTGTAGGCGTCAAAAATCTCGTAATCGAAGCAGAAACTGTGAATGAGCTCTGCCGTGAGTTCTCTGGGCTTGCCTGTGGAATTAATACTACGGAGACCCATAAAAGATTAATCAAGACCAGCGATCAATAACTTCTCAAGTGCTAATAAGCGCTGCCTTGTTCTGTGATGTGCCGAGCAGTTTATCATGTTTGGCCGCATGAAGATTTATAGAAAATCCATAGTTAAACTACAGGATGAGGTAATGCAGCACTTAGTAAATGAAGCCCAGTTAAAACTTAGGCTTGCTATCATGCATTCCCAAGATCTGCAGAAATCATTTTCGATCCCCCCTCCTTTTTTAGGAATCAAAAGGGGAAACAGTCTAGTCGCTTCACCCTGGTTGTTAGGGGACGAGGAGGAAAAGGGCCACTCACACCACCACCCGCCCACTCTGCAGTGGAAGGGAGTAAAATGCCTTGGAAATCAATGAAAAATTTTCCTGCTCCCTTTTTCATCCAAGGATCAACTTTTCCTGGAAATTTTTTGGAAGTTCTATAAAATACCTTTCAGGCGCATTCAGCTCTCTTCTTGGGAGCAAGCTGATGGGGCAACAGGTCATGTGAGTGGGTGATTCACGGCCGCACACTGTGGGTCTCGACCGCTGGGTCACACCCTGAATGTCTCGCCATGCCAGGCTATTAATTAAAAGCATCAAATTGTATGTTTTGTAAATTAATCTTTGAAGCAATATTATACTGACAAGAATATACCTAATCAAATAGATGGGCCACAGGGCTCTCAGACATTTGGAAACACGAGCTAACTGTGAGTGATTACAGACAGGCACATGGCTTGGAGTGGGGGGGGGGGGGGTCCAGTCTTCTTCAGTGTCAACAGTTAGAAAGACCATGAGATACACAAAAATGTGGAAAAGGCAAACATTCTCAGTTAAAAATAAAGTTAGGGGCACCTGGGTGGCTCAGGCGGTTGAGCAGCCGACTTCGGCTCAGGCCATGATCTCACACGGTTCGTGGGTTTGAGCCCCGCGTCGGGCTCTGTGCTGACAGCTCGGAGCCTGGAGCCTGCTTCAGATTCTGTGTGTCTCTCTCTCTGCTCCTCCCTCCCTCATGCTCTCTCTCTCAAAAATAAATAAAGCTTAAAAAACATTAAAAATAAATAAAAATAAAGTTAGCCACCATACCAAACTGGTAGATGCCACTTTTAAAGTAGATAATGTGAGGGGCGCCTGGGTGGCACAGTCGGTTAAGCGTCCGACTTCAGCACAGGTCACAATCTCGCGGTCCGTGAGTTCAAGCCCCGCGTTGGGCTCTGGGCTGATGACTCAGAGCCTGGAGCCTGCTTCTGATTCTGTGTCTCCCTCTCTCTCTGCTCCTCCCCCGTTCATGCTGTGTCTGTCTCAAAAATAAATAAACATTAAAAAAAAAATTTTTTTTAATAAATAAATAAATAAAGTAGATAATGTGAGAGATCCTTAAAGATAAAGAAGAAATTTCCTAGGGGAAATTCTGATACTTGTAATGCTTTCTGGCCCCATTACGTTGTGAATTTTTTTTAAGTCAGAAAATTTTGGTGAACCGTGAGATTTAAAAAGCCACCTTAACAACAGCTCCTACCACGAGTGATCCCACGTATGTGCCAACCCTAACCGACACTCTCGTCCTACCTTGGACCACAATTTGTCGGAAATTCCTCTTTCAGAAGGTCATTTGATTCGATAGTTTCAATAGTGCCAAATCTCTTTTCACTTACACGTGACTTCAGTGTGAGGCTGGCCAGAAATCACACAGCGGTAAGCTGAGCAAGTAAGCAGGCCTCAGAGCAGAGGGTGTGTTTCTATCCGCTGCAAGTCGACAGGGGACAAGGGCTGCGCACAGGTAGAATGACATTGACATCCCCCGGCGCGCCTGGGCCCTCAAGCAACAGAGAACTACCTGCAACGAGAGATGGTCCAGGTCTGTCTGGGCCTCATAGGTTAACGCAGTGGTTCGAGGTCAGCGCTGTGAGCACAGAGGACTCCCCTCCCTCCGGGCAGGCACCCAGCCCTGACCTTGGCTGTAAGACCTTCACAAGCACATCATGAAAGCAGCACAGGTTTTCCAGGAGTCTCTCTTTGAAGAGAGGAAGGGCTTCTCCCAGCCCCCGGCGAAGCTCTCCTAAGTCCCGCTGGCCACCCCTGCGTCCCATTCCCATTCCCAAACCAATCAGCGGACCGGCCCGCGGAGTCACACCGGATCGGTGAGGTCCTTCCCCGGGGTCCGGGTCAGTTTCTGCAGTACACGGGATGCTCCAGGGGCTCGCCCTCTCTCAGAACGGCACAAACGTGGGCAGATACAAATAACAAAAGCACATGACAGTGAGGTCACCGGTCGAGGCCCAAGAGCCTCAGGAGCCCAGGTCGCAGCCCTGCCCCGCATTAATGCTTCGTTAGTGAGCAGTGTGATTTTTATCACAACACCTATGCATTTGAGTCCTTCCATGTCTGGGGTTAGTTAGCCTGCTTACCTAGCAAGATCTGGTTCAGTGATTTAATTAAATCAGGAACTATAGCTGATTATTAAGGTACAGTTCAAGGTCACTGCCTCATAATCATAGGATAATTATCCTTGCTGTGTAAATCACATAATTTTGATGAAATACACAATTTACACGGCAGATAAACATTTAATTACACGGCAGGTTCAATGCAATTATTATTAAGTAATCCATCAGAGTATAAAATCACTACCCGATGGGTTGTAATGATCGGTCCTGTATAATCACACGGCCACTCATGTCTTGTAAATGGAAATGATTCTAAAATGGCCCAGGGGATTAAAAAACAAAAGAGTTTTTTGTTTGTTTCTGGCTTTTGTCTTTTGGGTTTCTTTGCTGGTGTTTGTTTTTACCAAATAGAGTCACAAGTCTTTTTATTACAGTTCAATTCATGGAAATTTAGAACACCAAAAAAAGGGGGGAGGGGGACAGTGGGGTGGGGGGGAACACGAAGAAAAAACAAACAAACAAAATCTTAGATTTAAAATGTCTGAAATCAGGAACAATCAATCAACTTACTGAATCATTACAACAAATGGCTGAAGAGGCAAGGGTTCCACTAAAGATTTGTCGCTAATTTTTTCAGAATTTCAGAATGTGAAAAAGACTTTTCCACTTTCTCCTCAATAGGGGAGAATGGTAACCAGATTAGCACAAGCCTCTCTTCATTAACCCTATTTATGGAGGGAAGCTCAGGGCTCCCCAGTCCTATCTTTTATAAGGAGCCAAAGACACATCATTTTCATCATTGATTTAGTCTTCCAAAAAGCAGGAGTGAAAACGGTTTCATTTAAAAAAAAAAAAAAATCTGTGACTAATTGCTGGTATTTGTGCCATTTGGATGTTTTTTTAAAAAGTACAATCCTTGGGGGCGCCTGGGTGGCGCAGTCGGTCACGATCTCGCGCTCTATGAGTTCGAGCCCCGCGTCAGGCTCTGGGCTGATGGCTCGGAGCCTGGAGCCTGTTTCCGATTCTGTGTCTCCCTCTCTCTCTGCCCCTCCCCCGTTCATGATCTGTCTCTCTCTTTCCCAAAAATAAATAAACGTTGAAAAAAAAAATTTTTTTTTAAATTACAATCCTTGGTGGCTCAGTCGGTTAAGTGTCCAACTTCGGCTCAGGTCATGATCTCGCGGTTTGTGGGTTCAAGCCCCGCGACGGGCTCTGTGCTGACAGCTCAGAGCCCGGAACCTTGGCCCAAGTCAACTTGGCCGCTCCCTGGCCCATCGGCTGGCCCTCCACCAACACCCCATTTCCACGGACCTTCAGGGGCTACTTCTAGAAGCCTCCTCAGCTCCTTCCTTCTGTCTTCATTCCTCTCCAATCAGTTCCCGCCCCCGATGTCCAGCCCAGGATCCATTCACACCACTGATCGTGACCAACACTTTCCCACCACCTCTCCCCATGCAGGTACGAAGAACCCACCTTCCTCAAGGTGCTACTCTGCTTCTATACCTTCATCTCAAAAGTAGTCCCCAAAGTTCAAGTGCACTATGGCTGCACAAAAGCCCGTCACCTCTAGTTGGGAGGGCCCAGCCTTCAAGCTTCCCGCTCCCTCACCCAGATCCCACACATGCACACGCACGCACACATATGCTCACGTGTGTGCACACACACACGCCTTTCAACCTAACACATTCATGTTCTTCCTTCTTCCTGGTCTCATCCTCCCTGGACAGTTGCTATATATTAAAATGAAATTTCAAGGGGCGCCTGGGTGGCTCAGTTGGTTGAGCGTCCAACTTCGGCTCAGGTCATGATCTCGCGGTTTGTGGGTTCAAGCCCCGCGACGGGCTCTGTGCTGACAGCTCGGAGCCTGGAGCCTGCTTCGGATTCTGTGTCTCCCTCTCTCTCTGCCCGTCCCCCACTCATGCTCTGTCTCTGTCAAAAATAAAAGAAACATTAAAAAAATTAAAAAAAGAAAAAGAAAAAATTTTAAAAATAAACTAAAACGAAATGAAATGTCAAGGCTTTCTAAAGTACATGCCATAGCATGTGGACCCACCAAACCCTCTCTGTATGTGTTCTTTTCCCTAAACAAAACTGTGAGGACATATTACATTACCTCTGCACGGGGACTACTTAAACTTCGGACGGTTCATCGTCGATAAGCTGCGACCACGAGTGATTCCTGCAGCTCTACGCACAGCTGCCCGCGTAACCTCACTGTCTCCACACCCTCTGATCTTTCCCTGGTCAGAGTGCGTTCCGTTCCCCGGGGCCGTGTGCTGTCTGACACCGATTCCCTAGATGATCTAAGGGAAGATCTCAGTGGCATAGACACCACAGCCTTCAATGACACAGCGACTTCCTCCGCGCTCTTTCCTCTAGAAGCTCCACTGGCAACACCTAAAATCACACACACCTTCTCCTCTATAGTGGCCTCTCCAGTCCTCTGATGCATTTCTGCTTATTGTAACAGGTCTTCTCAGTTTCTGCTTTTCCCAAAACAGTGGGCAGGGGTCATGTTTTCTGCAATGGGAAAGACTGATGGAATCATAGGTTAAAATGGAGAGAAATCAACTTTTAGATTTAAGTCACTAAACGCTACGTGTTCTTGAGACAATTGAGCGTTAAGTGACGAGACACAGCTGGGGGTTCCACTCTGGAGCCTGGGAGGGAGATGTGGGCCGGGAATACCATCGTGAAAATCATAGACACGTAGCTAATATACAGAAAGTAAATGTTCCCACCTACACCTGTGGGATAAATCAGTATACACACATAAAAGAAGGAGAATCACAAGCTCCACTTGAAAGTTCTCTTATTAGCAAGTCTGGTCATTGGTGTAAAAAAGCCTAAAAGGTTCATAGCCAAAACGTATGGTGGTTACGTTAATTTTTATGCACCATTGTGAAAATCAGAAATACAACCAGGTAAAATATCATGAGTTTTCAAAGCCTCCAATCACTTCAATCTAGAGCATCTGCTGTGAAACACAATTAACAACAGTACAAACTACCTTGTTTAGTAATGACAAGGTAACAAACTGTAACATTTAGTAACTACACAGCAACAATGTTGTGACCACACTGACCAATCCAAGGCTGGGGGGAGGGGAGCCGGACAGATTTTTGGAAAGGTGAAATGGATTTCAACCCCACAGCCCTAGTGACGCGGACTATTTCGGATAGAGTTCACGAAGTGAAAATCAAGTTTTGTAGTGAAACCTCAGGGACCTGACTGACACCCACGGGCGGGGACACAGAAGCGCTATTCTGAAAAGTGCCACCTGGGCCGTGTGGCAACAAGCTGAGGTAGGTCACACAAACTGGAAATTCAGGCTTCGTCCACAAGCAGACACCTCCTCAGACATAGTTTATTCCGGATAAACCAATAGACTCTGTGAATCAACCACATGTCAGTCACCCTGCATTCAGGGTGTAGACGTGCTTCCTGCACAGGACTTACCTCCACTGAATCAACAACAACCTGTACCATTTGCTAGGCGTACCCGCATCCTGGACAGGGCATGCCCGTGTCCTAGAGCGAGCGTGCCCGCATCCTAGATCGAGGGTGCCCGCGCCCTGGACCGCGCTTGCCCATGCCCTAGACTGTGACTTGAAAATCCCACAAGCGTAGGGGCCGCTTCAGTGCCCTGCACACAAACCTCGTTGATTGAAAGACACAAGTCCGCCAAGCTTCATGGGGCGGGAGCTGCGGAGGACATTTAAAGCGACACATCACAGCATCCCTGTCCTCAAGGAGCTCACAGACCTCGATGGGAGAAGGCATCACAAAACATTAGACAAAAAATAATTTACAGAACAGATTAAGTGTGGGTAAACGATAAATCAACAATTTAAATAATGATTTCCGTAGGCGTTCTACATGTCGCTACAATATACATTTTTGCATAGAATTACATTCTTAAGCAATACTCCCAGAATTGGAAGGATTTGGTAGTATTCTGTAGGAAAATCACATTAGCACCTTTGTTGGCAAAAAAATAATAATAATAACTTAACGGTGGTAATATTTGGGATACCCTAAGCAAACTTCCTGGTTTAAATGTTTATAAGATATTTTAACAGAAATATTATTAAAACATATGAAAAAAAAAAACCAATGAGGAATGTTAAAACAGTTCCCTACCACTTAGTAGTTGTTATCACTCCAGTAGGCAGACAGCTTAGAGTTTGTCCCTTCTGCTCTCCAAGAAAATCTGAACGGGTGGACAATCAGTGACCTTTCTTGAACCGATCAGAGGTTTGAGGTCACAGAGCAAACCACTGTCCTGAACACTGGAGACACAGAGGAGTAAAGAGAATCACAGTAAGACCAACTCACCTGGAGCCCTAAACTGGTAGGGACACTTAAATGGAGATTTTGATGAATTGCTATCAGCTACACGCGGACTAGCTTGAGCGTGAGAAATTCCTGGGGCCACAGCTCTAGGGGCACCCCACACTTTTATGGGTTTTACCTCCAGAAGCCCCACGAGATTCTCAGGTGGAGTGGAGCGTTACCTTACAAAGACCCACACTGCGTAGGGGGAAGACCCATCCCACCCGAACAAAGGCAGTTACCCACCCCCTCCAGTCTCTTTCTCCCCCAGGGAGGGTAACAGAGGTCAGGAGCTCGGGTGTGCTTACAGAAAGGCAGAGCATCAGAGAAGGAATAAATGAAGGGAAATACTATCTTTGCTCCTACTCTGAGTTAATCTAAAGGATAACTGCTTATTGTCCCATTAGTACTCAGGTAACAGCGCCCTGGGTGATGGCTGTATGTGCACAAGTCCCACGAATGACAGCAGTGGTGTACGGATGAGAGCAAGGGCTGTGTGTTATCTGAAAGAGGATTTAGATGAGATGTAAATGTACGTTCCACATTGTCAGGCAAGCACGAAAAGAAAACCTAGAAATAAGCATAACTGATGTGCTAAAGAGGAGAGAGAAAATGGGATCATATAGCGTCCTGATCAAATCACATCAATTAAAACCAGAGAAGGCAGAAAAGAAGGGAGGGAAACAACTAGCAAGTGGGAGAAATAAAAACCAGTGACAAACATGACAGCTATTAATCCGACTCTATCAACAACCACTTTAAATGTGAATGGCCTAATTACGCTAATTCAAGACAGAGATTGTCTTAGCAGAGTGCGTGCAAAGCCAAGACCCAAATGAGTGTGGTCTCCACACACCCAGTGCACTTTCTGATCCCCTGACTGATGGCAAAATGCCACCCTGGAGCTCTGCCGGGTGGAGGCTGCTCTCTCCCAGCAACGGGACGGACACTAAAAATGATAACACCCGCCACTGATCATTTAGGTGTTGAGACCTCAAGACATCGTTAATGCCAATCGATGGATAGACTAATAAACCAGTTAACTAAGGAAATCTGCAAGCACGCTGAGTTCTCTCTTCGTCTGTATATGCCCAGCTTTCTGTTCAGGAACTCTCTTCAGACCTGGGTTATCAGAGCCACAAAGGGAGGGAAGGGCACAGACACAAAGTCCCCTGTGAAACGACAGTCTCAGTTTGGCCAGTGAAACGTTCACCTTCCCCTGCCTCACCGCTCCCTCACACTCACACTGCTCAGACTGTGTCCCTGCTTCCTCTGGCCCCGTAGACTTTCCAGGTGGAGAACAGGAAATGGACACAGGATGCAGCCTGGTAACTTCAACAGTTGGGCCCCTATTGCCTTACAGGGAGCAATACGCCCTGGGAATAAAAGTCTGCAAAGTGACACTATCTACAGAGACCCTAACTTCCTTTCCAAATGTTATGACATTCGTGGTCTGACACGTCACTGGTGCCCAGTCTGGAGACGGGACCGCATGTCCAGAAGCAGACCGCCCTGGCAGCCCAGCACGGAATGACCAGCAGACAAAGATCCAGGAGATCCTGCCAGGAGATGCAGGTTCCAGGCCTAGCGAAGTAGTTGGTAATCAGTCTGTGCAACCTTCTTCACTTCTCCGGCCTCAGGTTCATCATCCACAAAGCGAGCTGACATACTCTAAATGATCTCTAATATTCTTTCCAAATTCACAACTCTGAAATTCTAAATGGATGAAAATAGCGCAGCTAAATGTACGCGGCTCTCTGCAGTACGTTTCGAAACTGCACGTGAGCCTGTATGCAGAGATGATACAACTTCCAGTTAGATGAGCTCCCGCTGTCTTTATTAACATTGTTTTATAATGTGGAAGCCAAACGTTGATTATTTTGCATCAAATGTAAACACAGCGTACATAAAAATAGCCCTATTGCACACATTAGCCACCTCTCTTCACTCCTAAGTTACTTACGTTTTCATCAATAGTGCATTTCTTGACAACAAGCCAACCTTCAAATCTCTCCACGCATTTGTCCTGCATTTTTGACTCTTGATTTTGCTGTTTTGAAGCCCAGAAGGCCAGCCCATCACAATAATCCCGACAGTAATAAACACCGTTCACGTCACAATAAAATACCACACACCACACTCAACAGTGTGTATGTCACCTCTTACTCCGGTAGTTTCCTGTTCACCTTCTTTCAGCTTCTGGATTAGTCTGACTGAGGAGCGGCCTGAGGCTACAAGGTAACACGTTAACAAGGCGATGCTGTGTCCAGCTGGGGGCGGGGGGGGGGGGGGGGGGGGGGATGGGGGTGGGGAGGACATGTAACCGAAACAAAAGGCAAAGGTAAATGGGCTGCAGAGCCTGGAAAATGGCTAATGTAGCCAGGAACTCCTGATTCCAGACGTTCATCAGAACTCACTTTTATTTTCACTGATTTACTTTATAATAAGACAGGCAACATATTTATCACGTCCATTATATACACCCAGTATACTATCATTTTTGTTTCGTATGTTGAGGCTCCCAGCTCATTATTTAGTTCAGAGAAGCGTCTGGCACGAAGGAGATCTGAAAACCCTGGTGGGGCGGTGAGCATGCGGTGTGGACTCAGACCCACATGTGGACTCTGGCTCTGAACCCGTCCACACGACTTACAACACGGGCCAAGTGACCTGACCTCTCGGAGACTCAGCTCCTTTGTGGGTCGAATAAGGGTAACACCTACATCATAGTTCTTCAGATGAAGCCAATAACCCCCCTTCCTTGGTCGCCTCTCCTTTCGGGGAAGCTATCACAGAAATAGTGCCCTGGGTATTTTTTAAACGCTCCCTTTTGAGATGCAGCGCTAAATCAATATTCTGCAGGCTAGCGAGGGCTTGCCAAGTGTCGGAAAGGAAAACAGCAGAGTGATCGGTTCCAAGGATTTCCTTCAATAATATATACTTTTGGTGCTGACTAATTCATTAACAAAACTATTAGTACCTGAAATGTTTTTGTCAAGTTTTGCCAAAATGGCATAAATGTTTAAGATGCCATCCACCCAAGCCAACTGCCAGGAGAAAAGGGGGACTTCATGGAATATTTATAAGATCCAACTTAAAACAGCTCCCGGCAGTCAGCCAAACAAAAAGGGAAGGATGGTTGCTTCGTTTTTATAATTTAAGTTTTCTATGAAATTCAACAAAACAGAAAAAGAGGAGGATTTGAAGACTTTTAGGTGCCCCAATGACACTTTTCTTGAGATCGTTCACTACACTCATCGATACGGTCCTATAAAGTCATCCATTTCTTTCCAAAGAATTCCTGACAGATCATCAGAATTCCACTGAGTGGAAAAAATCATTGGTTCTCAGTGGATTTTCTGCTTCTTCAATGTACGGAGGAGAGCAAGGTCAACAGACGGTCAAAGGCCCCTGGACTCGGGCACTGGGATTGCTAGACAAAGTACAGGCGTGACACAGAGGACACAGCCATTCATCAGTGTTCCACCAACTCGCCCGGTGAGAAGAGAAATGTCCAGCTTAGATTTCTAGTGTCGCCCTCAAATACGGCCCGCGGGCCGTGCCGCGACCTCAGCTCGAGTGAGCAGGCAAGACACCGAAGCAGTGCCTCTGTGACGGTTCCACCTGTCGTGGACAAAAGTTCCCGATACATCAACCATATGAACTAATTTAGTTTTACATCCAGCTCAGTTAAGGGGGTGCCATTTCCTGAGGAAAACAAAGGTTGTGTTGGAACAGGGCGCCTGATGAGCTTGAACACTGTGACTGGCTTGTACGATTTGGGGCCAGCACTGATGCGGTGAGGCATCTCCCACTAGATCACGTGGGGACTGGATCAAAACATAGCAATAAAAAAAGACACAGCTGAGCCCAGCAGGGGGAACAAAAAACCCAGAGGCCAAGACTGAAAAGAGAAGCAGAGGAGGGGGTGTGCCAAACAATCCTCCGGTGACCCAAGACTCCAGGGACGGGACACCGCACTGCAGGGCGCACTGCCCGCCGTCTGTCCACGAGACATAGAACGTCCTGGTCAAGTCCAGGAAGGGGACCACGTCTGAACGTGCAGCAGGGCACAGGAGCTCCGTGCGGAGAAACTGCCTCAACTCAGACTGGAGCCGCGGGAGCCCACGCGGGCCCAGAGAGCCCAGTGGTGGGGAGCTCCCGACCGGACAGATGGAGGTGTCACAAACACGCACACGTGCACCACAGTCCACACCTGACTCCCATTTTGGAGTTGACAAAACTGAGCCGCACAAGAATTACGTAATTTTTCCCACCGTCAATACCGCTGGTATTCCAACACAAGTGGTACGGCCAGACTAGGGTTTTTCAAACCCGATGTTAAATCCTACACGGAGCCCCGCCACTGCTGTGCTCGCACAGCCGCGTGACACAGGAGGGAAATCCGTGGCCAACAGACGTGCCTCTGAAGGGAGGTGACAAATTCAGTCGGAGGAAGCGAACGCGACATACTCTCAAAATCCAAGAGACAGCCCATGTGGTCCCTGGAGGGAAACATTTAATGGTCAACGTTTAGCCTTATGTGCCTGCGGGAGACAGCCCCTCACTTCCGGGCACCCAGGAGACTCACCAGGCTCTTCCGCTCATGACCGTCTCTCCCTGGCACCCCCCCTCCCGTGGATCCCTCCCACCCTCGGTCCCAAACGTTCCTGTCCTGTGTGCACCACTTTACGTGTGGACGTTCGAGGAACCAGAGGGGAGGAGAGAAAGGCACGCTGCTGCCCTATGACCAAGTGAGACCCCAGCAGACCGGCATCCAGAGGACGCAGCCGTCCACGTAGGTGAGCCCGTCCACGCCGGGGGCACCTAACCACAGCCAAGCAATGGGGTCCCGCTGGTTCGTATGCCAGGCCAACTCCCTTCCCACTCCGTGGGTTACCCACCACAGTGGGGGCAGCAGAATAGTGAAGGCAAGAAGACTGTATTACCGGCGTGTTCTTTGGTCACAGGAGAAGAAACGCACCTGCTGGACCAACACATTTGCACACACCAAGCTCGCGTCTGTATATTTACGCAAAACTCTCAATTTTTACAACGATTCAAATTCATACAGAAAACTCATATTCCTTCGCTCCTTCTCAACTCCACCTACTACCTCCTTTGTTTTTTCCAAGTTTTTAAAAATTTTTTATTTATTTTGAGATCGAAAGAGAGTATGGGCAGGGGAAGAGCAGAGAGAGAGAAGAAAGGGAGAATCCCAAGCAGGCTCTGCACTGTCAGTACAGAGCCTGACCTGAGGCTCAAACCTACGAACTGTGAGATCACGACCTGAGCCGAGATCAAGGGTCGGACGCGTCTTCCTTTGGAAGAATCACAGGGTGCCCCCTTGCCTGGGATCCAGTTAGGCTCACATCGCTAGTTATTTCTATTAGCACATCAAGATGAGAATGTCTTTGCCGCTCTGTGCTGCCCGCGTATCCTTCTTTGATCATTGGTCTTCCGATGACGTGTGAACCATACTTAGCTTCTGTAATCCAAACCATGCACGAGCCCCACATTTTGTGCCTGCTGTGTCCCACCAGGTCCCTGAACTGGTGAAATCCAATAAAGTCTGGAGTTTAATCAGTAGCACTGCACCACTACTGGGTATTTACCCAAAGTATACGAAAACACTCATTCAAAAGGATACACCCCCTCTAGGTTTACTGCAGCGTTGTTTACGAGAGCCGAGATACAGAAGCAGTCCAGTGTCCATCCGTAGCTGAAAGGGCAAAGATGTGGTGTGTGTGCGCACACACACACACACACACACACACACTATTACTAAGCCAGAAGAAAGAATGAAATCTTGCCGTTTGCAACAACATGCACGGAGCTAGAGAGTATAATCCCAAGTGAAATCAGAGAAAAATATACTATTTCACTCATATGTGGAATTTAAGAAACGAAAATGAGCCAAGCAAAAAACCAGATAAACACACACACACACACACAGGCTCTAAACTCCCGAGAACACACTGCGGGTCACCAGAGGGGAGGAGGGGGGGGAGGAGGGGAGGGGAGGGGAGGGGAAAATCGGGTGAACGGGGTTAAGGATGCCCTCCCCATGAGCACCCGTGGTGTATCCAAGTGCTGAATCACTCCATTGTACAGCTGAGTCTAACATTACACTGTAGGTTAACTAACTGGAACAGAAATTTAAAAATAGGGGTGCCAGGGGCGCCTGGGTGGCTTGGTCGGTTAAGCGTCCGACTTCGGCTCAGGTCATGATCTCGCAGTTCACGAGTTCGAGCCCTGCGTCGGGCTCTGTGCTGACGGCTCGGAGCCTGGAGCCTGCTTCGGATTCTGTGTCTCCCTCTCTCTCTGCCCCTCCCCTGCTCACGCTCTGTCTCTCTCTGTCTCAAAAATAAATTTAAAAACATGAAAAAAATTTAAAAAAAAAATAGGGGTGCCTGGGGGGCTAGCTCCTTGAGCTCAGACTCTTGATTTCAGCACAGGTCACAATCCCAGGGGTGCGGGATCCAGCCCCCCCTCCAGCTCTGTGCTGACAGCACGGAGCCTGCTTGGGATTCTCTCTCTCTCTCTCTCTCTCTCTCTGCCCCTCCCCTGCTTATGCTGTCTCTAAAACAGATAAAAACAAAAAGTAGAATCGTGCTAATGTTGACTTCTCAGGTGTTTTTCTTGGTTTTGATTATTATATAGTGGTTAAATTTGAAATCACCTCAAAATAATAACTTAAAAAGACACAATAACCCCAGAGTCCGGCTTTGTCATTGGCTGGAAAGGAAACTGAAGGAAACAGAGCCCCAGCCGTTTTCTGGCTGGGACGACGCTCCGAAGGTCAACGGGGAGCCCTCACTGACGGAGAAAACGGTGATCCGTCACCAACGGTCCCCCGGAGTTGCACGCTTGGAGCAATGGAACCGTGTTCCTCCCTCAAACGCCAGCCGGGGTCTGCCCTCCGGGGTGCAGGCGGCAGAGGTGGGGGGCGGCCGGGGCGCTCACAGGCCACAACCGGGACACGCGCATGATCGTGGGACCAGCTCTGCTGCGGGACCCGGGCCCCCCCCAGCCCCCCTGACAGCCTCGTCCCCCGGGCCCCTACCCCGGCCCCCCGGGAGCACCCCACGTTCACACAAGAGGCGTCACCTCAGCGGAATCGCGTTGTCTGGGGGGGGGGGGGTCACAAAATCGTCCAGGAGAGGTGACAGGTCTAAAGTTCTGAGTCGGGGACCCAGGGGTTAAGGGACAAGGGCGCTGCGGGCTCACAGCACCAGGCCGGGCGTGGCTCTAAACCTGCTTCCTGCGGAGCGAGAGTGAAAGGCACCGCCCCTGGCAGCGTCCCAACGCGCCCCAGTCCCGGCAGAGAAGGGACTAGGGTTCGGTGCCCCGCGCAGACGCCGATCTTGGCCCATGCGTGTGCCCTCCGGTCACCTGCCTCACGCCTCAGGGCAGAGCGCGGGGCTCACAAGCACATGCTAGGGCTGAGGAATCCACAAGGGCCCCTGCGCCCCAGGGCGTCCCACGGGGGGGGGGGGGGGGGGCGGGGGGTCCTGCCACTCGTGGGAATGAGCGCACACTCAGTGGGGAGGCCCCAAGTCCCCGCCTTCCCACCCCTCACATCTTCAAGCAGTGTTAGCCCCAAGTTTGAAAACTGGGCCCAGGTGGGTGGGGGCCCCCGGGCGGGGTGGGGCGTGGGGGCTCAGTGGGGTGAGTCTGACTCACTTCAGCTCAGGTCTGATCGCCAGGTTGGTGAGTGTAAGTCCCTGCCCCCACCGTCCTTCTCTCTCTCTCTCTCTCTCTAAACAACCAAATAAACTTGAAAAACAAAACAAAACAAAACAAAACAGGGCCCGGGACACCCCCTTGTCATTATTTTAGCTTTTCTTGGTGAACCTCCAACTTTGGACAGCTAGACAACCTGAACTTCCAGAAGTAACTATTCCTTTAGGAAGTGACACCACTGACAAGCACCCGGGGGGCGGGGGCTCGGTCCGTTAAGCAGCCTCCGACTCTGGATTTCGGCTCAGGTCACGACCTCACGGTTCAGGAGTTTGAGCCCCGCTCCGGGCTCTGCACTGACTGTGCGGAGGCTGCTGGGGATTCTCTCTCTCTCCCTCTCCCTTTGCCCCTCCCGCACTCGCTGTGCCCTTCTCTCTCCCAAAAATAAATAAATAACGGTTAAAAACAGAAACCAAACTACTGAATGGTGTCCGTGGCTTGCGTTTTCCCTCCGACAGCCTCGTGCCCGTTCAAACCGAACGCTCGTGTTCTGGAAACGAAAACAGCTGACGCGGCGGCTGGACCGGCTTCCGCTAAGACAGATCCTCTCATTTCCCCCGGCCCCCTGTGCCATTTCTCCGTGCGTAGAGTTCCTCCGGGCTTTGCAAACTCTTCCCACGTCCAGAGTGCCCTAAGAACCGCAGAACCTTCTTTCTTTCCTTTTCATTAATGCGTGCTCGCAGGAAGTGAGGGCCCAACCCAGTGACCGGCCTCGTTCAGGGGCTCGGGCCACCCTTCAGCCCCTCCATCACCGCGAACAGGCCCCCTCTGTTCAGCGGCTCTGATGGTGCGATTGATTATCGCCTGGCTGGGCCGAGAGGGCGGCCACAGATACGAGCCAGCAGCCCCTCCCCAAGCAGGAGCCCCTTCATTCGCGACAAGGGCTCAGAGCTTGAAAAGGACTCACATTCCTGAGGAATGTTTGTTCCTAGGCTAATTCGATGCTGGAAAAACCAGGTTCCCCTCCCAAGACGACAAGTCAGAGGAGAGCAGGCCTTGAGCCGAAATAAATGGGAAGAAGAAACTAATTCAATTTTTGCTCCCGTCACGGACCCTTTCCGACTTAGGGTTTTAAAGAGGGTCCCCTGCCTCACTTGTTTGGCCCTGTGACTTAGGACAAATCCAGCTGACCACGGCAAAGCACTCTCTTTGTCCCCGTGTCAGTTCATTGAAAGGGGACATGTTTACTAACAGCTTAATCTATTTGGTGCAAATACTCCTCTACATTCTTTCCCTCCATCAAAACAAAACAAAAAAGGCTTCAAAACTCGCACGGAAACTTCCAAAGTCATAAGCTGGCCTTGGCGGCCACGTGATGGCTTTGTGCGGGTGAGTTCCTTAAACGTCCTTAAACGTCTTCCCTTTGTGAGATGTGAGGGCCAGAAGCTGGCGTGTTGAGTGGCCGGCCTCCGTTTTCACGACTTCGCCGCACAGACAGCACAATAGCCATGAAAGCTCCCTTTGACCCCCCAGAATCCCTTCCTCCGAGAATCCACTGAAAGAAAAGCAACTTTTACATTCCGTAGAAAACTGACTGGAGGCTTAACCAGACTCGATACATTTAATAAGCAAACCGCTGCTTGTAATTTCACACACGGACTGAGCCGAGACTGCTTTTCTGTAGCTATTACATGGTTACATCAGGAAACGTGGTTCTACCGAAGTAGTCAGGTGCACACGAGTTTTAACAGCGGATTTTCTAGAGAAGCACCGTATAATTCTAATACTGCACTTGCTTATACTTTAATACAGAGTAATCTTTTAAATTGGATTTAACTATAAAACTTTCATAAAATTAAAATGCATGATCTCATAAAATCAAATCAGTCTTTAATTGTAATAATAAAAATTACATTTAAGTAATGGTGTCTCTGAGTTAATAGCTCCATAAAATAGCAGCTGAAAAGCCAATCTTTGCCACCTGAGTGGCTATTTCTTTAACATTTCTGTAATTAAAAGATGAAGTTCGGATAAAGACTCAAATTGTGCCCTGACTCGGTAGAGCTCTTCTGTGGAGCAAATTTCCCACCTACTCCCCACCCCCCGCCCCCGCCCCGAGAAGGTGGTAGAGAGACTATCGCAGAGCCAAGGCATGTAGGTCTCCGAAGGGGTGCTCGTTTTAACCACATACCAGAGTGAAATGCCACATCAAACCTGGAAACACACACACACACACACACACGCACACACACACACGCACACACACACACACACAAACTGTGCCAACTTTATACTCCTTCATCTAGAGATGAAAGTGAATTTTTGGTTGTTTTTTTTTCACTGCATACCAGAAATAATGTTTCCCCACGATTGTACACCATTATTGCTAATTTGTGGATTATGGGATTTATAAGTATGATCTACATTTGTTTAAAGGATCACAAAGCAGGCCAATAAGAAAATTGTACTTTAAAAATGCATTTTATTGCTAAGAAAGGTTCCTACTCACTCAAATCTCCAAGGTGACACGTATTACTTTTGTGGCTTTCCCTGAGTGTCGCAAAGGGCAGGAGGGACAGGGGAGCTGGGGCATGGCCGGGAGTAAGCACTATGAGTGTGCATCCTGGATTATGACAGACCTTCGGATCCCAGCCGGGGCCAGACAGAAGTGGGGACGGGGACGGGGGCGGGGGGTCCTCCGGCACTAGGAACAGGGTAAACAGGCTGTTCTGCTCACGGAGCGCAGCTCCCCGGAGCCCGGAGAGCGGGAGGAGGCGACAAGAGCCAGGAGCAGGGTGGTGGGCAGGGTAGGTGCCTGGAGGGGGCGAGGAGGGGAGCGCAGGCAGGAGGGGGGGATCAGCAAGGTGGCAGGTGTGGGCAGGGCTGCAGGGACCCAGGTGGAGCAGAGGACCAGACCCTGACAGAGGGGTGGTCAAGGAGCAGGGCGTCAGAAGAATCACCCACGGCAATGCTGCCAGTACCACGAACTGGGACAGCAGTGAGCCAGGGCAACATCTTCCAGAAAGGAAATAAAAGACACTCTAAAAAAAGAACTCATTTAGTAGAGAACAAAATGAAAATTATAAAACTGAAAAATATAATCACTAAAATAAAACCCCCAGTCAATGTACTAAACGCCACAGGAAAAAGGGAAAGTATTGCATGCAGTGCGGGGCTGTGGGGACAGAGATCACCCATGGGGGGCCGTGGGGATCGTCCATGGTGGGGGGCCGTGGGAGTCACCCTCTGTAGGGGGCCGTGGGGGTCACCCTCGGCAGGGAGCCGTGGGGACAGAGATCACCCATGGGGGGCCGTGGGGATCGTCCATGGTGGGGGCTGTGGGGGTCGCCTCAGTGGGGAGCCATGGGGGTCACCCTCGGTGGGGGGCCATGGGGGTCACCCTCTGTGGGGGGCCATGGGGGTCACCCTCTGTAGGGGGCCGTGGGGGTCACCCTCGGCGGGGAGCCGTGGGGACAGATCACCCATGGGGGGCCGTGGGGATCGTCCATGGTGGGGGGCCATGGGGGTCACCCACAGTGCAGCATAAGAAGACGGGCAGGAGGCAGAGGGGTGAGATGGGAGGGATGTCGCTCGTGCCCAACAGAAGAGCCCTGGAGAGAGATTGGAGAGAGAAAAGAGCGGAAGCACATTTTCAAAGACAACGTACAAAATTTTGAGGAATCACTCGGAAATACAACTTGTCAATTCAAGAAGCATACTGAGTGGGTCCTGAGCAGAGTAAATAAAATTCAGTCCACATCTAGACATGCACTGCAGTGAATCTGCAAAACGGCAAAGGTAAGATTCTAAACCCAGAGGGAAAAGACCACTAGGGTGGAAGGAAAAAGCCTGGGCCCACAGCACCACCTCCCCGTTAGCAACAGCAGGCGTGGTGAAGCGTGTCCCACTGGGACAGTGGCCGTGGTAACAGGGACAGAGACCGTGGCCACGGGAACAGCACACACAGCTGTTGACCACATTCTGTGGATTCTTCCTCCCCGGTCCCTCCTCATCTTCCAACCCAGACACTCCACACAGCCTGCCTGGATCATCACTGCTGCCTCTCATCTGGTCTCCTGGCTTCTCCTCCACCACGACCGCCACCCCACCCCACGGACACCTTAAACACGGAGCTGCACGCACCATTTCATCGTGCTACCCCTCCGCTCCGCCCTCCAGCAGCCAACGCCTGCTCCCTCGCTGCGGAAGCATGTGAGTGTCCGTGCCGGGCCCTGGATAAGCACGCAGGTAACAGACGGGGTCTGCACCCCAAAGAGGCCCCAAGCCTGCTGGCAAGACAACCACACTGCAAACAACTAATGGGAAAATCTGAGGCATCACAAGGGAAGTATACGAATGACGCAGAGACACAGAGACAAACAGGGAAAGGTCAAATGCCTCCTGAATGTCTGTGTCACCTTTGCACAGGAAGTGAAGACGTCAGGTCCAAGCCCCCTGCCCGCCCGAGGCCGGGGCCCTTTGTACCGTGGCCCCCGTACCTCCCCCCCTCCCCGTGCTCTCCGCTGCCTGGACACGCTCACCTCGCCCCCTTCCTCTGAACGCGTGATCACGCGACTCCTGCCCCCCTTGGCCACCGTGCTCACTCCCCCACTCGCCCACACTCGCCTGGACGGGACTCTTCCGCGAGGATGCCTCGGGCTCACTCTTCTCCCTGACCTCCCGCTGAAGCTATGGACACGATTGTTCTCACTTGCTTTGTGTGTGTGACCCAAGTCTTCTCAAGTTAAACTCCAAGCCCCTTGAAGGTATCATGGGACGATCCGACACCAAAACCTGAGACTTCTTAGTTTCAACAATACACAATCTTATAACCCTGGACGATTCACTTCGTTGTGTTTACTCTCGTATAGCGTAAGGGTGATGAGCCAGCTAACCTCTTGAACCTGCCTCAGCTCTGAGCTGCTCTCAACCCATATCAGTGACTGACTGTAAGACAGTGACATTCAACTAATTCTTGCCTAGTGGTTTCTTTCCATCCCTCAGCTTCCATCGCAGGCAAGCTGGAAGGCAGGGACAATGCTGATCCTTAGCAGGGGACCCTGCGTGTTCCCAGTCCACAAAACAGCATCTAATTCCAGAGGCACCTGACCGAATCACCCCCCTCACGAGTAGGCAAACGCAGAAGGTGCAAACTGTTTTAACTCCCTAGTCAGGTGCTGGGACCCACCTCCGCTGCGGGTCGACTGGGACATCTACGACCCTTTTATCGCGGTCAGACTCTCTGAGAACGTGACTTTGGCTAACAGTTTTTTGTTTTTTTCCACCACTTAAAGAAAACAAAGCATATCTGGCAAATTCTGCTTTCATTTAGGTCCTAAATAAACAGAACATTCATTTTTCTTGGCACAAATGTTTTCTGTAGGAGCCACGGACCTCTCCCAGCCAGACAGAAAACAAAGCTGGACTTAAATCCACACGTCACATCGTTATTATCCCTTAAAATTATTGAAAACAATTTACCAAAATTGTGTCAGGAAGACCTCTTGGGTGATAACAAGCGAGAATTGGAAATTTAAGATAATTTTCTTTTCATGTGCCTCTGACAAACTTAATATATGGGAAGAGCTGTGAACATGAAGAAGTATATCTGGGTTCCGGATAAATAATCACTACCTCTCTGACCCGGACAAGCGTCCTAGACCCTCTAACTCGGAGTTTTTTCAACAGAGAATAAATGTGCCACCTGTCTCACGTGATAGAACGAGTGTCAAATAAGACAATGTACACAAAACTACCTGAAACAGTACCTCTGAAAACTAGGTGCTCAGTAAATGTGTGCTCCTTTCTGGTATCGTCCCCACGTTGCAAAGATTTACGCTGTGAAACTTCACCCATTTTATTGACGCCCAGGGCTCAACACTACAGGTGAACTGCTGAGGGGCTGGGCCGAGCCACATGCCAAGACAACGTAGAGCGTCACTCAGTGGTTAAGAGGAAGACAAGCCAGACTCAACTTCGCGTATTCCGATGCTTGGAAGACAAAGAACCAAACTAGCCCCTGGTCCTCCTCTGAGGTGTGCGACTTACGGAAGACAGTCACCGAGAAAGTACGGACATCTCGCGAAGTCCCGTGTCCTGAACCGCATGGCTGTGTGTGGAGATGTCCCCTTCCACCTCTGCTGGGCTAGAAGTCACAGCCCTGCACCTGAGCGGGTCCCGGACTGTGTCTGAGCCTCCGGGACACGAGCACGCTCCTCATCAGGGAGCTTCGTGGACCCCTTCCGTCTGCAGACTCGGGATGCTGCCACGTCACGACTGAGGGGCCACGGGGGAACAAGAAGCGGTGAGCCCCGGAGCCAGAACTGGCAGCCGGCCAGCATGGCCCCGCACGGTGCGGCCAGGACCGTTGTGTCCTCCCCGCACTGGCCAAGGAGGGAAAGACTAGCTCAACTCCGTTCAGCCACGCTGGGGGAAGCACCTGCCGCCTCGGGTGCTGTCTTAGTCTCCGGGGCACAAACCCAACAGGAAAAAACAAATCTGCAGCCAATGCCACTTTAGCGGTAAAACTCTGGGAGCGTTCCTTTACTGTCAGAAATGCAGCCATGGAGCACCATCTCTTCTAAGGAGGCACAGCAAGAGAAGAGAACGAGATTAAAGAGGTTACAATTGAGAAAGACAGAATTTCATTATTTACAGATGAGGAAGCTTCCAGAAAACCCGACGGGAATATTCCGATTATTACCATCAGAGTTTCTCAAAATAGCTTCCCCAGACGATCCACATACAACAATCGATACCATTTCTTTTTTTTTCTTTTTAAAAAAAAATTTTTTTTAATGTTTTATTTATTTTTGAGACAGGGAGAGACAGAGCATGAACAGGGGAGGGTCAGAGAGAGGGAGACACAGAATCTGAAGCAGGCTCCAGGCTCTGAGCCATCAGCCCAGAGCCCGACGCGGGGCTCGAACTCACGGACTGCGAGATCGTGACCTGGCTGAAGTCGGACGATTAACCGACTGAGCCACCCAGGCGCCCCAATCGACACCATTTCTTGACCGGAGACAGAAAAGAAAAATAATTAATACCATTCAAATAACAACAAACCCGTCTGTAGACAACGAGGTACGAATCTGCCATGAGATGGGCAGAACCCGCGTGGAGACGTTTTATCAAGTTTTACTGAAAGGCATTACAGAAGAACTCCAGGACAAGAGCAGATGCTGTCCCTGCACAGAGAGACCCCGGACCTTGCCGACTTGGCCCACGGCCGACATACGTGGAACAGAATCACGGTCAAGCTTGCGACGAGGCTTTCTGTGGAACACGAGAGGCTAGAATTTATACTAAGCGGTAAAGGGCCAAGAGTAGCCAAGGCACTCTTGAGGAAGGTGACAGTGGGGAGACAGAGCCCACCGGGTAGTAAGAAACGTCACAACTCCAGGGTACATAAGACAGTGACACGGCACAGACAGACAACCACTGGAGGGGACAGGAATCCCACAGCTAGACCCAAACAGCAAGTTGGGAAGTTCACGTGAAATGCAGACAGTTTGTATGCCCTTGAGGAGAGGACAGCTACTTGTCAAACGGTCCTGGAAAATTAAGTATCTACTCTTGGAAAAAAATGAGACTGGATCCCTACATTCTATCAGAAACAAAACTCTATTCCAGGTAAATTGAAGACACTTTAGGTGAATATCTTTACGATCTCAAGGTAGAGACATACCTCTAAGACACAAAAAGCACTAACCACAAAGAGAAAGATTGATAAATTTGGCTACATGAAAATTAAGAACTCTTTACCAAAAAAATAATATAAAAAAATGAAAAAACTGAGCCACAAACTGGGATATTAGCAACACATCTAACTGACTAAAGGACCTATATCCAAAATATATAAACTACTACATATGACTATATTAGGAAAAGGTAAATGAAATTAGATAAATAGGAAAAAAGACACGAACGGGGATTTCACAGAAGAAGAAATATGAACAGAGAATTATCATATGAAAAGCTTTTCTACCTTAGTAATCAGGAAAATTCAAATTAACACCACAATGCGATTACATGTTACACTTAACTAGCTTTAAGAAACTTAACCATGCTGGGGTGCCTGGGTGGCAGTTAAGCATCAGACTTTGGCTCAGGTCATGATCTCAGGGTTCATGAGTTCGAGCCCCGCGTTGGCCTCTGTGCTGATAGCTCGGATCCTGGAGCCTGCTTCGGATTCTGTCTCCCTCTCTGCCCCTCTCCCACTCATGCTCTGTCTCTTGCCCTCAATAATAAATAAACATTAAAAAAAAGTTAAAAAAAAAAAAAAAGCTTAACCATGCCAAATGTTGGAGATGCTGCAGGTTAGTGAGAACTTACCTACGCTCTTGGGAATATATGTTGCTACAACCACTCTGAAACCACTATAAAAAAGCATCGACGTTGTTTTCTAAAGCTGGGCGTTGGCACACCTCACCTAGCAATTTTATTATTAGGCATATACCCTCGTAAAATGCTTGCCCCCCTGGCTTCCATGTAGGCACTTTCATGGCAGCCCTGAGTCTAAGGAAAAAAATAAACTAAAAAAAACCTGAATGGCCATGGGCTGGAAAGTGGGCAAATAAACTAAGGTATAGGCATCACATAGTAGAAAACTATGCAGCAGTAAAGTAAATAAATAAATAAATAAATAAATAATCATCAATCTACAACTATAGGCAATAGCATGGATGAATTTTAAAAACAACATTAAATGAAAAAAGTCTGAGAAGATGATATTTAGTATGATGCCATGTATCAAGCTGAAAAATAATGAGGAGAATGTATACATATTGAGGGTTAGAAACATACAGACTATGTATATAAACAAAAGCAAGCTAATGACAACCAGCAACTTCAGCATGGTGGCTGCCTCTGCAGGAGAGTCCTTGTGTGGAATAAGAAAGGAATAGAGGGAGATGCAAAGTAGGGTAATCCCTTAGTCCCTACACTGGGTGATGGGTTCAGACATCACTGTAGTAAACTTATGTGTGTGTGTGTGTGTGTGTGTGTGTGTGTGTGTGTAACCCATAAGAAGGAGGAACCCTACTCTGCCTTACCCTGACACCAACACTGGGCAAACCCCTTATAAGAAAAGAAAACCACACACCAGTAACCCTCATGAACATAGCCACAAACTTCTAGCAACAAGTACTAGCAGATTGGATCCAGCAATACATAAGAAAGGTGTAATACTCCATTATCAAGTGGGGTTTATCCCAGGAATACAAAGCTGGTTAAATATCCAAAAATCAATGCAATCCATTATATAAACAGACAAAAGAAGAAAAACCACATGATCATATGAGTTGGTGCAGAAAAGCATTAATAAAATTGAGCATTAATTCGTGATTAAATACTCAGCAAACTGAAAATAAGAAAGAAATCCCTTAATCTGATAAGAGGCATCTACAGAAAATGTAGAGCTAACATTATAGTCAATGGTGGGAAAACTATTTTCTGCTTAAAACAAGAGAACCAATCACCACTCTTACTCAACATCACACTGTAGGTCCTAGCCAGTTTCAGTATGGTGAAAGAAGAAAGGAAGAAAGAAAGAAAGAAAGAAAGAAAGAAAGAAAGAGAAAGAAAGAAACAAAGAAAGAAACAAAGAGGGAGGGGAGGGGAGGGAAGGGCAGGGGAGGAAGGAAGGAAGGAAGGAAGGAAGGAAGGAAGGAAGGAAAAAAGGGAGGGAGGAGGAGAGAGAGGGAGGAAGGGAGGAAGGGTGGGAGGGAGGAAGGAAGGAAGAAAAAAAGAAAGAGAAAGAAAAAGCATACAGAAAATTTGCTGTATTCTCAGATGTCATGATTGCCAAAAATCCCAAAGAACCCACAAAACAAGTTTCTAAAACTAACAAGTGAGTTTATTAAGTTTGTAGGATACAAGGTCAACCCACAGAAATTATATTTGTATATACAAGCAATGAACAATGAGAAAGAAAAAAATATTTAAAACAATACCATTTACGATTGCTTCAAAAATGATATATCTAGGTATAAATACAAACATATTTTGAAAACTATAAGACCCTGATTAAAAGAAAGGAAGAAAAACCTTATTAGATGGAGAAATATACAATGTTCATGGATTGGAACATTTTCTCCAACCAAATTACAGATTTAGTGCAATTCCAATCACAATCCCAGCAGAACTTTTGTGCGTGCATTCAAGCTGATTCCAAAATTGATATGGAAAGACAAAGGATCTAAAATAGCCAAACGACTGTGGAAAATAAGAACCAAGTTGGAAGACTCCCAGTATCCAATCTTAAGAATTAGAGTAAAGCTATAGCGATCAAGACAGAATGGTGTTGGCAAAGGAATAAAAATACACCTATCAACGAGAGAGAATAGTTCAGAAATAGACCCACACAAATGGCCGCTTGATCTTTGACAAAAATACAAAGGCAATTAGAAGAAAAATGATAGTGTTTTCAACAAATGCTGTTGGGATAATTGGACAAATACTCAAGATAATACATAGATAACCTCGGTCTAAGCCTCACACCTTATATAAACAGGGACTCAGAATGCTCCGTAGGCGTACAGGCAAACTGCTGATCTATGAAACTCTTGGGGGAAGTCATGGGAGCAATCTTTGTGATCTGCAGTTAGGTAGGAGGCTCTCCACGTATGACCCCAAAAGCACAATCCTTGAAAACAAACATTAATAAACTGGACTTCATCAAAATGAGAAATGTTTGCTATACAGTCACTGTTTAAAAATTTTTTTAAAGATAGGCTACGAACTCAAGGAAAATATTTGCAAATCACTTATCTAACAAAGGACTTATAGCCAGAAAATACGATATATGCAAAGAACCTAATTTAAAACATGGGCATGGGAAGCGTGGGTGGCTCAGGAGGTTGAGTGTCTGACCCTTGATTTTGGCTCAGGTCATGATCCCAGGGTCGTGGGACTGAGCCCCGAGTCGGGCTCCACACTCATTGTGGAGCCTGCTTAAGATTCTCTCTCTCTGTATCTCTCCTTTGCCCCTCTCTCCCACTCACATACGCTCTCTCTCTAAAATAAAAAAATAATAAAATACAATTTTAAAACGGGCATAAGGCTTGAACAAATGCTTCGCCAAGATACACAGGTGGAAAATGAACACCTGAAAAGATTCTGAACATCTTTCTCCATTTGGGGGAACCTGGCCCATGCTGAGATAGTACCAAACGTGCCATTAGGCTGGCTCCCAGGAGGAGGAGGGAGAGTGGAGAAGGTCGGAGGGAGAAAGACTGCCCTCGCCCCGTGCCGGCGAGGATACAGAGCCGCCAGAACGTGTCCACAGCGCACGCGGGAAAGCAGGAAAACGCCCCTCTCCCCACAGGACCCAATGGTCCCCCTCTTAAATACCCATCCAAGAAACATGAAGACCTAACCTCAAACAAAACCAGTACATGGACGTCTACAGTGGCTTCATTTAGAGTTGCCAAACTCCGGCGACAACCCAAACGTCCACCAGCCTGAGAGCGGCTAAGCCAAGTGAGGCAGACGGAGCGTGTCTCAGCCACGAAAGGGAGTGAGAGATGCGTGTCACAACATGAACGAGAAGCAGTGTGCTCAGGGGGAGGAGCCAGACTCTAAAGGTCACACGGGATACGGCTGCGTGTACGTGACATTCTGGAACAGGTGACACTGCAGACAGAGAAGAGACGAGCGGTCACCAGGGGCTGGGGGTGAAGGGAAAGGGACTGGCCACAAATGGACCCGAGGAGCCTTTTTGTCATGAAGGGCGCGTTGTAGGTCTTGACGCTGGTGGTCACGTGATTGTTTGCACTTGTCAAAACGCATGGCACTGTGTCCTTTGAAAGGTACCCCGTTTACCTCGATAAACTTGACTTTAACCACAGAGCGGGTGTAGAAATACAAAGCCGTAGGAAAGTGATTGCTTCGAAAGAGGAAGCAAAAGAAAGGGCAACAAACGAGGCCCGACCGGACCGCCACGCAGCATGTAGCTTGCCAGTAATATTCCAATAACGTACGAATAATGTTCGCACAAGCTTGCAGCCCCTCCAGTAACTGAAGCTGCGGATACAGACTGAAAACAGAGTTGAGCATCTCAGGAGAATCGTAATCCAGAGCCGAATCTCTCCGTACGTCCTGCGTCCCAAACCTCTTCCCTTTACCCTTTTATTGATCTGAGCCACTGTTTGTTCCGACCAGAGAGGAAATGGAAGTAAAGAGCAATCCTGGAAAACAATTAATTTCTCTCCCAGTATAATCGACCCGGCCTCAATAAAAAGAATCTGAAACCAAATGTTCAACGGGAGATCATGTGCCTTTGTTTCCATCCAGTTTTTACGGTGTTTAAACAAGGATTTTTTAAAGCCTTGACTTTCAGAAGGTCACATGTGCAACATTTCCCTAAAACTTCGTCTGCTCTCTCTCAACAAGGTGAGTCTCCTTAATGCTGCTGCGAGTCAGGTAAAAGGCATGCCGAGGGGAAAGTTAAATAAAAAGCTATCTCAAATAGCATTTTTTAAAAGGCAAACATCAACCTTGTAAGTATTAAAAGCACATTCTAAAATCCACTCTGATGACAGTTTAAGAAAGCCGCTTTTATGTGCGCAGAGCCCTGCTCCGCGAGGTCTTTTAAATGGGAGTGTTTACCTAAAAATACAGGCAAGGGCCAGAATCTGGCCTTGAAGAGGCGCCTTTTGATTGCACACAGTGAACTCAATCTTTAACTAATAAATTGTCCCACACCTTTGTCTCGCCCAAGAAAGGCACAGGTCTGCTCTCACAAGATCGTACAAGCCTCTTTAAAGGAACGGGGTTTTTCACTCTGCGTCTCTATACTTGTTGATTTAGAGCTTCTATGAGTGACAATGCACATCACGGGCTTTTTTTTTTAACTCTGTCATCTGTGCTACTGAGTCTACTTTGACTCAGATCAAAGTTGAAAGCTTCTAGAAAGATACACAAACCACAGTGTGACAAATAGCATGCTGTGTTTGACCCGGCAAACAATAAATGACTTTCATCAACCCAGGGAAAGAATCCTGTGTTTTCAGTTCTAATTCTGAGGTCTGAAGTGATAGAACTTTACCACATTCTCAAAGAACCAAGAGCTTGAAATAATAAGGAAAAGACAGAAGTGAAATTCACAAACTACAAGCCCTGAAATTTTCATTGTTCAAAGGACTGCGGTTTCAATTCGCCCTTGTCTGAAACTCCTTGTAAAAGTTTAAAGTAAGTAGTAAGTTCACATAAAACATGCTAATTTCGCTCCGTTTTCTTCGCTGAGAAATAATTTGTAGCGAGTCTGTGCCCAACCAGACTACACGAAAATGCCTGTGACAGGACTCAGCATCACTACCACCAACTATCCCTTTCCTGTGTAAACATTTACCACCAGGACTGACAAATAACACCGGCCAAGAAACAGCACCCGGCCCCGGGTTGTGCATTCTGTCACCTGTAACCACCCCTAACCGGGAAGACTCCCATGGCCCCCTGCGCACGTGCTGCCTCCTGGGCACTGGGTAAGAGCATTATGGATGCTACCCCGTTCGGTCCCTGCCCAAGTCCTGTCAGTGAGATACTCCCACTCCCGTCTTGCACACGAGGGACATGAGGCACACAGAAGATAGATGATAACTTGCCCAAGGTCACACACATCCAGCAAGTGATCCGGCCTGGATCCGAACCAGTCTTTTTACTTCTAAAACCCACGCTTCGCTGCACTCACAGGGTGAGAACACTGTCCTCTAATAAACGTAGGAGTTACTGTAATGGCTTAGGAATTGGCACACTGATCCTGTATTTCAAAATCCTTCCTGAATCAAAGAGAAAAGCCCTCCTACTTGGTCCTTATTGAGCACTTTGATGACACACACGGGTATTCCACCCGGGAAAATGATGCATTCAGCAAATACTCATCCGGTGCCTCCTATGACGGGGTGCCGAACTGTGCGCTGGGACCATCGTTAAGTAAGAAAACACGCAAAATTATTTTTGATTCTGTAAGAATTATGTTTTTGATTTACTTAAAAAACATTTCTTTGGGGGGCGCCTGGGTGGCGCAGTTGGTTAAGCGTCCGACTTCAGCCAGGTCACGATCTCGCGGTCCGTGGGTTCGAGCCCCGCATCGGGCTCTGGGCTGATGGCTCGGAGCCTGGAGCCTGTTTCCGATTCTGTGTCTCCCTCTCTCTCTGCCCCTCCCCCGTTCATGCTCTGTCTCTCTCTGTCCCAAAAATAAATAAACATTGAAAAAAAATTAAAAAAAAAAACAAAACAAAAAAAACACATTTCTTTGGGTTCGGATATCCCGCCAGAAACTAACAATCGATAAATCCAAAACTGAGCTAACCATCCAACATTCCAAACCGTCACTAACCCTCATCCCCTACAGCGACCCAGAAAAATTAGGAAACACGACGTGTGCCATCTGGGCGGCAACTGATGACCGCAGAACAAAAATAGGGCAGCTGTCAACCGCCGCATGACCGCTACAAGCACTTTCCCTGCGGGATGGCGCCTAAGCGGCGGGAGGGCAGGTCCGAGCTGTGCTAGCGCGAGCCCAGGTCTTGGGGCAAAAGCTCATTACTCCTGAGCAAAAACTCAATGTTCTCAACTGGATTTGCTCATTGATGCCTGTGGTTCATGGCCCTAGACATCTTTTTCAAGGGTTATCGTAGAAAGTCCTATGGGGGAAAAAAAACACAACTTTCAGTTTGAAATCTAAAGCTTTCTTCTTTCCACAAGGAAGTATTTTCTCATGAGTTTCCATACAGCAGAGCTCTTTCCCCTACTCCCCACCCCGGACCTAATCCTGGGCTCCACCCCTCCTGCCGCCCCTTCCCTAATCCTGCTCCATGGCTTTCCGGAAAGTTCTCCCGAGCTCCAGACTCCCCTCTTTTGCAGGGACCCCACCGTCTCAGCACAGACCTGGTAGGGTGCTCCCTGCACTGGCTGACCACTGGCTTGCTCTCCACCCTCAGCGATCAACCTGCAGGACAGCAGTTCCTGCCCCCACCTCCCCGGGGGGGCCTCAGTGGCCCTTTACCAGCCCGATCCCCTCCCCCAACACACACCCTTCCCCAGGCAGACCTGCCTTCCCGGGTCCAGGGTGGGTCTTCTCCACCTACTCGAGTTCATCATTCTCACGGGCACTTTCTCCCACACTTGGCAGGCCTGCGTCCTCTCCGTCCCCACATGCCTGCCCTCTCCCACGCCCGCACCCCCAGAGCGCCCCCCCCATACCTCACTTGCCCATTCTTCTCCAGCTCTTTCCACCTGGATCCCAGGCCTTTGTGTGTATCATTCTCCTTCCAAATGAACATCTCCCTGAGGGCAGGGCTCTTAACTGATCTCACCGCTTGCCTCTCTAGTTGTCGGCATCATTCTTTCATAAGATGGGCATCTAACCAATATTAGTTTGATAAACAAACATGCCAAACATGAATTTAAGGACATGGCCACCAGCCTTCCTAAATCGGTTCCGTTGAAAATAACACAGAAGGGGACATTAGTTAAAATACACGTGAAATACTCCTAAACCAAACCACTGAGAGGATTATAATAAAAGAGAACAATTTTAGAGAAAGAGAGAGTTAACTTGTACGTATTATTCCTTTATTGAACAATTCCTTTGTGTGTTTACGCTTGCACAGAAATACGCCTTTTCCTGCTAAAGAAGTTTAAGCTCAGTAACAGTTCTTAGCGTGACACTTGTTATAGTGCGGTGTTTATTCCCTACATGAATAAGTATTTTAAGAGTAATAAAGCATTTCAAGGTGCTCACAATAGGACACTCACAACGGAGGCAGCTGGACCCTTTCAGGATTCAACTGTTTGCATCGCTGTGCGCACAAAGCGTGATGATACGTTATAAAATCACACACCTGCTGTACTTAAAGACACTCATTTGAGGGTCATAAAAAGACAGTGACAGTCATTATAATAGGATTGAATATGAATAAGAAGTATAACCAGTCTGCAAGACTGTTGCTACCTACAGACTCCTAACTAAGAAATTGAGCGCAAATCAGGAAGAAACGAATGGACACTTCACCGTGGAAACTCCCAGAGGGTTTCAGCAGAGGTGGAAACAGCCCTCGAGTGTCCACAGAAACATTTGCTTCCAGATTACCTTTGCCTGTGAGAAAACACACAGATAGGTGAGCAGCAGAGAAGTAGTTTCACGGCCTCAGCTCAGATATCCGCTCTATGAATGAACAAATTCTAGACGCGTGGACTAAGATCTCATTTTGAAAGCAGGAACGCCACGTTTCACGTGCAGAAACAATGACCAGCCATCGGTGACCCTGTTTTCTTATGTCCAACAACTTCACCTGCCTGGACACAGTAAATCGCGCGGCCAAGCCAGGCCCGGCGGCGCAGAGAGATCGCGGCACCGGCTCGGCCCCTCGCTTCTCCCTCTGCACGCGTTTTGCCCGGCGACCCTGCGGTACCCCGCCCTCATCGTGGCCTCCTGCACGTGACTTGCTGTGCCTAGAAGCACATTAGCGGACACACAAGCAAAGGCTTGGAACGGGCTCGCGCGCTGGGGCTCGGCCCCTCGCGCTCTGCCATCGCCCCGAAGAACGTGCCTGGGCCGGCCCCCCGCAGGATGGAAAGCCCGGGGCGTGTGGCTGGGCTGCCTCGGTTGCCCTAACCAGCCCACGCTAGCCAACAGCCTGCCAATTCCATGGGAGCGACAGCGCTTTCTGGTTTCTTCTTCAGGAAATTGCCTGTACATCCAGGCAGTGATCCCAGCTGACACCAAAATAGCCCTCACGCGAAGCCCAGCCGGCGGGAAGTGCCAACCCGCAGGCTTCCTCGCGAGTCAGGCGAATCCTACCGTCAGAAACCACTGAGCTTGGGTGGGAAGGCGCTGAGACACAGCCAGGAGCCGCCGAGGTCACAAATGGACCGCTGCGAGACCACGCCTGGCGAGGGACATCGCCCACCACCCGCAGCCCAGAAAGCCAAACCAGCATCCGCGGCAACTGGCCTCAAATGGTCGGGACCTGGCCGGCGACCGCAGCCCCTACGTCCAACTCAGGACAAGCCAGAGAAAGCCACACGTGCCCCACACCGGCCACACGTGACGCCTCCCCTCTGGTCAGTCCATCCCAGCTTCCCCGTGCGGCCAGGGCGCACTCGAACCTTCCCCACGCCCTGCCTGCCGCCCAGCGCCTGCGAATACAAGTGGTGGCGCTGACCGCGGCTAGAGCGAGCTCTGAATACGTACTATGTGTCCCCACCTGACCGGTCTTTCTTCGCTTCCGCGACAGGAAGGGAGTGGGGAGTCGTGAGTATCGGGACAAGCCACGACAGACACACAAGCACGAGCCACGTGCATGCATCATAAAATATGACTATAATTAATATTAATAAACAGCGCCAGACCCAAGTGTGACATTCGCGTCCACTCTGACTTCAGCAAAAGCATGGCCTTTTGTCACAGTGATTCAGGGAGCTCTTCACCGTGTTCCAGGAGCCTCTCTCCACCCTCAGCCGCAAACCTCCCGTCCATCCTCCCTGCCAATCTCTCTTCCAAAATCATTACCTGGACCGGGGCGCTTGGCTGGCTCAGTCGGCACAATGTGCACCTCTTGATCTCGGGGCATGCCGGGGGTAAGGTTTACTTGTAGATGGATCGATCGATCGCTCAATAAATAAAATGTTTTAAAAATAAATAAACAAAAATAAAATCACTACCTGGCCTAAATTTGCCAGATTTTCAATCAGGAACAGCTTTACCTGTGAGTTGACCACATCATTTTCATCAAGTACATGGAATCCCAAATCTTGCACAAGATCTGTGACTTGAGCTTTGCGATCGATTCGCCTATTTTTACAAGTTTGTGCAGTGTCCCTTCTGCAAGGGCCACACAAGGATCCTGATGGCACAGGTGACAGTGGGGCAGGGGAAGGGACGTTTGTTAATCCTCTCAACATCCAGTAAAGAAATTGCATAATAAACCTAGAATATCAACACCTCAATGTTTTCATAATTTCCCCTATATTTTAGAAAAATCTTTTAGAAACAAAAATCTGTAGTAAAAAGTTTTTATCAAATAATGAAACTCAATAATTTTTATTTTAAAATAGCAAATATAGTGTGATTCTCTTTGTCTCAAACTAACGTTCACAACTATCTGTATATGTGCATTGGAAATACAGCTAAATGATGTGCACCAAATGTTCATGGTAATTACTTCCGGGAGGTGAGGTTTTCAGCATGTGCGCATGTGTGTAGGTGTGTGTGTATGTTTGCCTTCTTCTTTGCACAATTATATACTGTTAGAAATTTTATAATAAGGCTCTATCATTTGACAGAAAGGTATTCTTTCAGAAAACCCAAAACTTGAAAATATACACGAAGTAAACAATAGGCACTGGAGAACAAAGGGCACATGGGGAAACATCCTGGGATCACATAAAATACAGGTAGAAAAACTAAAATGGGGCACCTGGGTGGCTCAGTCGGTTAAGCGTCTGAATCTTGGTTTTGGCTCAGGTCCTGATCTTACAGTTTGTGAGATCAAGCCCTGCGTCGGGCTGTGTGCTGACAGTGCGGAGCCTGCTTAGGATTCTCTCTCTCTCTCTCTCTCTCTCTCTCTCTCTCCATGTCTCTCTGCCCACTCCCTCCCCCCATCCCAAAAATAAATGAATAAGCTTTTTAAAAATTTTTTAAAAAAGAAAGACTAAAAGGACAGATAATAAGGGAGAAAGAAGAAAACGTCCAAAGAAAGGGAATGAGAGGAGCTAACACAACAGTTAAAGGAAAAACAAAACAAAGCCATACAAACAACAGCTTCTCTGGATTCAGCAATTCCGGTGTTTACTCCAACACAGACAGAGCTTGCCCCCATCACTCCCACCTTCACACCAAGAAAAAAGCTCAATAACATGAAAACCAACAACTTGTCTTCGAGCAACCAGAGGACTGGGGTCACAGGGCAGCAGAGCTGACTGGGTGGGGCTGCAGCTGGGGGGTGTGCTACACGGTAACTGTAACCCCTGGGCACGGAGCCTGGACGAGCTTTGGGGCTAAAAACCACAATGGGTGCCATCTTACAAGGCCCCACACTTTCATGAGTTTTACCTGCAGGAGCCTGACCGGGTTGTCACAGGTAATACTGCCCCCAAATCCCCTGGTGTCTGTGGCAGTGGGAAGGGAAGTAGGCACTCTGGAATACAGCCAGTGTTCTCTTCTCTTCCGTTTGCTGCAGGGACCTGCCCTCAGAGGAGGCAGTCTCGTTGAAGCTCTGTGACCTGGGGAAGGACAATTGGATGGATTGTGCCCCTGCTAGTTTTCCTGTCTCATATAAGGGGAGAAATAGGACTGAGGGACTCTTGTAAAGATCACAGCCCAAAGACATTGGTCCATTAAACAATTGAAGATCCAGGGCACTTGGGTGGCTCAGTTGGTTGAGCATCAGACTTCAGCTCAGGTCATGATCTCAGAGCTTGTGAGTTCGAGCCCTGCGTCGGGCTCTGTGTTGACAGCTCAGAACCTGGAGACTGCTTCCAATTCTGTGTCTCCTTCTCTCTCTGCTCCTCCCCTCCTCACACTCTATCTCTCTCTGTCTCTGCCAAATGAATAAACCTTTAAAAATTTTTGAAAGAAACTCTTAAAAAAAAAGAATTGAAGATCCAATCACAAAATTATAGAATGCTTCTCCTCCCCAATACCTTGTCCCCATCAACAGAGCTCCAGTATAATCAGAGTGGTTCACAGCTCAGTGAGCCAGCAATAGAGGCACAGCATCTATTTAAGAAGAAGCCCCAAGGGAAACCCAAGGACAATAGAGGTGCATCCAGTAAGAACACTGGAGTAAATCCAAGCTTTGACACCTACAGCTACAGCAAAGATTAAACACAGCACAACTACTTGTCAGGTAAAAAATATAGTTCTCATTAAAGGCCTATTTGCCTCAGTTCCTAGTACCCAATACATATTACTGGATTTCAACAATTAAAATAAAAGGGATACAAAAAGCAAAAAACAAAAAAACAAGAATACTTTCTGAAGAGACAAAGCAACCATCAGAACGAGGCTCAGATATGGCAGAGCTTTTTGGAATTGTCAAATGAAGGCTTTTTTCAACCATGATTAAGATGCTAAGGGCTCCAATAGAAAAAGTGAACCACATTCAAGAGCAGATGGGCAACGTAAGCAGAGAGATGGAAATTCTACAGAAGATTTGCAAGGAAATTCTAGAAGTCAACAACACTGTGGCATAAATGAAGAAAGCCTTGATGGGCAAGAAAATCAGTGATCCTAAAGACACATCAATAGAAGCTTCCCAAACTGAAGTTCAAAGAGAAAAAGTAATGAGAAAAAAAATGGAAGAGAATATCCAAGAACTGTAATACAAAAGATTTAACACACTTGTAATGAGAATACCAGGAGAAGGAAAGAGAGGCACATAAGAAACGCTTGGAGTAATAATGGTTAAGAATTCTCCAAAATTAAGGAGCACCTGGGTGGCTCAAGTAGGTTCAGTGTCTGACTTCAGCTCAGGTCATGATCTCACAGTCTGAGAGTTCGAGCCCCACATCCAGCTCTGTGCTGACAGCTTGGAGCCTGGAGCCTGCTTCAAGTTCTATGTCTGTCTGTCTGTCTGTCTGTCTCTCTCTCTCTTTCCCTCTCTCAAAAATAAATAAACACAAAAAATTTTTTTTAAGTTCTCCAAAATTAATGACAGACATGAAACCACAGATCCAGAAGGCTCAGAGACCATCAAGCAAGATAAATACCAAAAAATGTACACTGGGGCATATCATATACAAACTGTAGAAAACAAAGAAAAAGAGAACATCCTGAAAGAAGCCAGAGAAAATCGCCTTACTTACAGAAAAAAAAAGAAGGACACCAGACTGCTCTTTAGAAATCATGCAAGCAGGAAGAAAGTGGAGTAAATATTTTAAGTGTTGGAAGAAAAAATTCACTAACCTAGAATTCTGTATCTGGTGAAATTATGCTTCAAAAGTGAAAGGAGATACTATCAATGAACAACCTGAAAAGGAAATTATGAAAATAATTCCACTTACAATAACATCAGAAAGAATAAAATATTTAGGAATAACTTTAAGCAAGGAGACCCAAGACTTGTATACTGAAAACTACAAAATGTTGCTGAAGGAAATTTTTAAAAGACCTAAATAAATGGAAAAATATCTTGTGTTCAAGGATTGGAAGGGTTAGTACTATTAAGATGATAGTACTATACCCAGTGATACACAGACTCACTGTGATGAATCCCCTCTCAAAACCCCAATAACATTTTTGCAGAAATTGAAAAATACATTACAGAATGCATATGGGAGATCTCACACTTTCCAATCTCAAAACTTACTACAAAGCTACAGTGATCAAAACAGTATGGTACCAGTGTAAGGACAGACACACAGATCAAAGGATATAATTGACAGCCCAGAAATAAACTTTTACACCTATGTTTAATTGATTTTTGACAGAAGTGACAAGACCAGTCAATATGGAAAAGAAAAGTCTTCCAAATAAAATGGTGCTGGGAAAAATAGATATCCACAAATGAATGAAGTCGGACCTTTGCCTTCCAAAAATTAACTTCAAATGGATCACAGACCTAAATGTAAGAGCTAAAACTCTAAGACTTGTAGAAGAAAACATAGGGAAAAATCTTCATGACATTGGATTTGCTGGTGATTTCTCAGATATGACGCCAAGAACATAGGCAACAAAGGGAAATAGGTAAATTGGACTCCATCAAAATTAAAAACTTTTGTGGATTCAAGATGACTGTCAAGAGAGTGAAAAAACACCCTACAGAATGAGAGAAAACACTTGCAAATCACATATATGATAAAGGTTTTATATCCGGAATATATAAAGAACCCCTAAAAGTCAACAGCAGAACGACAAACATGCCGATTTAAAAAATGAGCAAAGGACTTGGGCAGACATTTGTTCAAAGAAGATACACAAATGGCCAAAGGGCACACTGAAAGATGCTCAACATCATTTACTCATCGGGGAGATGCAAATCAAATCCACAATGAGATATACTTCACAACTAGTAGGAAGGCTATAATGGAAAAAAAAAAAGTGGGAAACACCAATATTGGAGAGGATTTAAAGAAACGGAAGCCCTCATACTTTGCTGGAGGGAACATAAAACAGTGCGACCACCGTAGAAAAACACTTTGGCAGTTCTCATAGAATTACCCTATGACCCAGCAATTTCACGTGTAGGTATACACACATGTTCACAGGAGTGCTCTCGACACTAGTCAAAAAGTGGGAAACCACCCAACGTCTGTCAACAGATGAATGCATAAACACATCGTGGTATATATACACCACAGAATATTATTGAGCTGTAAAAAGGACTGAGGTACTGAATCACACTACAACGGATGGACCTTGAAACATTACACTAAGTGAAAGAAACTGTTGTTCATTATAATAAAAAGGAGCCATATATTGAGTGATTAAAGCTTATGGATAAGTGAAATGAATGATAGCAATATTATAAGGGGTGGGAGGCAGACATTGGGAACATTCTTACAAGATACCTGCACTGCCCATGAAGCAGTACTGTGTAATTTGAAATTGGATTTATGTTGTTGTAAATGTATATGGTAAACACTCAGACAATCACTAAAATAATTTTTAAAAGAAGTATAATTAGGGCACCTGGGTGGCTCAGTTGGCAGAACATGTGACTCTTGAACTCAGAGTTGTTGAGTTCAAGCCCCACATAGGGTATAGAGATCACTTAAAAATCTTTAAAAAATAAAAATAAATAAAGTGTAGTTTATATACTAAGAAAGAAGTGAAAATGGAAGCATATAAAATGCTTAGTTAAAATCACAGAAGGCAGAACAAGAGGGGAAGTTTTCGTTGTTTGTTTGTTTGTTTGTTTGTTTTTTAAGAAACAAAGGACAAATGCACTGTAGAATCAGTTTGTCAACAGCTTGCTGGTTGTGTTGAATCCATAGATCAAGCTGGGAAAAACCAACATCTTATACACAGTGAGCCTTCCTCTCCAGGGACATGAGAGATATCTCTTCACTTACTTAGGTCTTTGATTTCTTCCATCAGTTTTGTGGTTTTCCTCAGACAGATCTTGTACGTATTTTAGTAGATTTATACCTAAGCATTCCATTTTCGGTGCTAATATAAATGGTATTCTGCTTTTAATTTCGGATCCCACGTCTTCATCGCTGATCTGTAAGAAAGTGGTTGGCTTTTGCGTCCTGGAAACTGGCTATCATTGTTTATCAGTTCCAAGTTTTTTCTTGCCAGTTCTTTAAGATTTTCTATATGGATGATCATGTCATCTGTAAACAGAGATAGATAGCTTCATTTGTTCATTCCCAATCTGTATACTTTTATTTCCTTTTCTTGTCTTATTACTCTAGCTAGGACTTTTGGTATGAGGTTGAATAAGTGGTGGGAAGGGACATTCTTGCCTCTCCAGAGGGGTAAAGCATCTAGGGTTTCGCCATTAAGCATGATGTTAGCTGTAGGGTTTTTTTAGGGTTCTCTATCAAGTTGAAGAAGTACTCCTCCACTTCTTGGGCACTGAGAGTTTTTATTGAGAATGAGTATTCAATTTTCTCAAATGCTTTTTCTCCACCTATTGATGTGGTCATGTGAATTTTCTTCTTTACCCTGTCGATGTGATGGGTTACCTTAATTGATTTTTGAATGTTGACTAAGTCTTGCATATCTGAGATAAGTCCCACTTGGTCATGGCACATAATTCTTTTTATACCTTGTTGACTTCTATTTGTAATATTTTATTAAGAAATTTGGATCCATGTTCATGAGGATATTGGTTTGTAATCTTCTTTTCTTATATCTTTATGTCGTCTTGGCATTGGGGCAATGCTGACCTTGTGGAATGGGAACTCTCCATATGATCTGCTCAATTTATCAGTAAATGTTACCAGATAAAAACTATTAATTAAAAAAAAAAAAAAAAACCTCACCTTGATTTAATCAGTGAGCAGCCTTCTCTGTATTAAACATAACAGCATAAACCAATTCCATGTTTAGAGAAACAGTTCTTTACCTGCGGTGGCTGCAGACTGGCACACCTGGATTTCCCAGGGTACCACAGGGACTGTACTGGGAACCTGGCATTGCTAATGCTTTTACACAGCTTCCAAAACCTTCAGTTAGGGCAGAAAATTCACAAATGTCTGAAACGGGGTCACATTACCCAATCAAACTCCTTTAATACAATGAATATGTACTAATTGCTTTTGACAAGATTTTTTCAACGCCTGGCACATTGTGGTCACAGCATTTTTTAGCATGAATATCTTTATCACGTCCGTCCTTAGATCATAACAGGACACCGCTCTTTACCGAAGTGATAAATTGCTTCCAAATATCCTGGATTCCACAATAAAGCACGAACGTGCTCCACCTTCTATTCAGAAAACAAGTTTTTAAACAGAGTTCTTCTGTTATACCCACGACTCTACAGACAAAGAACCGAAGTAAGATGATTTCTCCCCATTTCTCCAGTGCACGAGTATTTTCATCGGTGTTACTTTACCACTATGGTAACGTGAACAGGAACGATGCAATCATTGTGCCTCTGGTCACAGATATAAAAACACATGCATGCATTTTGCCACAGGAGTTAAGGCAACTCGCCTTCGGCTCTTTTATCTTTCTTTACCAAACGTAAAACAAAAGTCTAGTATAATCTCTAGGAGAGAAAATACTTTAGAAATTCCCAGCAGTACATCCGCGTCTCTACAGTGACCGCTGCTGTGGGACAAGGAGAGACGGCAGATCTCCCAACAACTGCTGAACCTCACGTGTCACAAAATACAGACAAGGATTTTGAGTTATTTGAAAAAGGGAAGTAGCTGGGCAGAAGCAAGATTAAAGCCAGAGATCGGTAATAAATCTAGAAGGGTTAGAAAGCTAAAGGCAATACTAAAGATTACGAGAAACAAACGGAAGGACACCTGTTTTCGGTGATGCTTTCAACACTGAACGTTATATTAAGGAGGAAGACGGACCCAGTGCCATTGGCTTCGGCTCCTTACGGATATTTTCAGCGTCAAGGACTGCGTGAACAGAGGCAGGCACGGAACATGCATCGTGTAGGATAAAGAGCATTTCGTAGATGACAAAGGAGAAGCTGGAGAGTACCGAGATATTAAATAGGAGAGAAGGAGGGCGTCGAGGCAGCCAAACCATTCCCATCCACGTAGGGGTCTGGTGGAGGCCACGCAGACGGGCAAACTCAAACCCCGTGGGCAGGACGGTACCCGAGATCCATAGGTTCCCAACATCACTGTCCGGGACTTGTCTCTAGGGTGATCGTGGCAAAACCTCACCCCCAAGCAGCACACAAACTCCAGCTGCCATTCCAGAGTGTCGACGCTTTCTCGGCATCGTCTCCTCCACGGACAAGAGGCAATATTGGGTTCCCCTCCACAGAAACGTTTCCCACGTGACTAGCCTCCCATCCCTGGACCCCTCCTGTGAGGCGTGCGGGCACCGTCACCCTTCTCGTCACAGTGTTTATGCACACATCCCTTCAATACGGTGCCGCACACGGCAGCTTGGTTTTAGGCAGAGCAGAGGCAGAGCTTGTGCACCGTAGGTGCCTCCACATCCTCCCCTGCGGGACTAAGCACAGCAACGAAGCACATCTGCCCGTCTACGTACACCCCCAGCCGTCGCTCGTCTTCCACCGTCCTCTCTCTTCACACTACTCCCAGAACACTCGGTTCATGCTTGAGAAACTCGAGAATAAATTAGTCGTGTGAGTGCCCTCGCAGAGGGCACCGAACAGCGCCATGGAGAGGGGCTCGACCAGGTTTTCAGAAGACGCAAGCGTGCACTCTGCCTACGTGCAGTATCGTAGGCCCATCTGTAATCGAATGAAAAAAAATTAAAGCCAGAACATTAAAACAGAAATCACTGAGAGCACCTTTCAGGAGTGAGACGGGTTGTTTATGCGTGTTACTTAGCCCCATCCGAGAACGTCGCACTCGGGCGGTATCATCTTTCCAAGCACAGAACTCACTACCTGGAGGAGGGATAAGGAACGCGCTCCCCACAGCATCTTCTTCAAACATCAGCCAGGTCAGCTGTGATTTTTGTCAGGAATTACAAAGTAATAATTACAAGGTTAAATTTCCAAACAAAAGCCTGCAGAAAAGTATTCTGCGTAGCTAACAAAAAGACCAATTTCTTGGGGCGCCTGGGTGGCTCAGTTGGTTGAGCATCTGACTTCGGCTCAGGTCATGATCTCACAGTCCGTGAGTTCGAGCCCCGCATCGGGCTCTGTGCTGACAGCTCAGAGCCTGGAGGCTGCTTCTATTCTGTGTCTCCCTCTCTCTGCCCCTTCCCCGCTCATGCTCTCTGTCAAAAATAAATAAACATTAAAAAAAATTAAAAAAAAAAGACCAATTTCTTTTGGGTGGAAAACCCGCAGGTAGTAAGGCTGTTGTGAGATTTTAAACACTTGGATGGAGGGGGATATTTTTTTTAATTTTTTTTTCAACGTTTATTTATTTTTGGGACAGAGAGAGACAGAGCATGAACGGGGGAGGGGCAGAGAGAGAGGGAGACACAGGATCGGAAACAGGCTCCAGGCTCCGAGCCATCAGCCCAGAGCCTGACGCGGGGCTCGAACTCACAGACCGCGAGATCGTGACCTGGCTGAAGTTGGACGCTTAACCGACTGCGCCACCCAGGCGCCCCCTTTTCTTTTTTCAACGTTTATTTATTTTTGGGACAGAGAGAGACAGAGCATGAACGGGGGAGGGGCAGAGAGAGAGGGAGACACAGAATCGGAAACAGGCGGAGGGGGATATTTTTTAATGGGGATTTTTCTTAAAACTTTATGGAGTTCAAGAAAGACACCTTAAAAGGGATACGGAGAGTGGCAGCCACTGTCCCAAGCAGCTCATATACGTAAGACGTTTCGGAATCTAGCCACGGGCATAAAGTGGTTAACAGTACTCCTAGTCATCATTCAAATTGTTCCCGTTACAAGTAACGGAAAACCGGACCCAAACTGGCTGAGGCATAAAGGAAACCTATTTACTCAGGTAAGCGAGAACATGGACTAGGGCTGGCTTCCGGGCGTAAACTACGTCGCCAGGGCTGGGACTCTGTCCAGATCTCTGCGGTTTCCTATGTGATCCTTCTCTGAAGTTCACGGACTGGCCCCGCAGCGGCAGCTCCCACCCGATGACAGGTCTTCTCTTGTTTCTACGTTAAGAAGAATTAAAAGAACTTTCTGGCAGCTCCTACAAAAACACGGAGTCCATCTGACCGTCCACGCTAGGTCATATGCCTGTCCCAGCTACGTCGCTGTGGCCGGGACACTGATTTTCTGACTAGCTCAGGCTGGTCATACGGTACAGTCTGTCCCGGCACTGAAGAGTCCCCAGTGCTGGCGGAGAAGGGCTAGCGGATGCTGAGAAGAACAAAGGTCCCCTTTGTGTAGAAAGGACCCGTTTGGGAAAATGAAGTCACTTGTCACATTCAGACACCTAAAAGCTAAGTCTAGACTTGACCTCGGGTCTACCTATCTAAACCCAAAGCTTTCCCACTGTGTCCTCCACAGGTCCTATCACTCATTCACAGGATGAAAAACTCTCAGGACTGCAGAGACACCCCTACTCGCCTTCTAGACCCATCCCTAATGCAACATAACTCAAGGTGACAATATTTGTTGGAAAAGTTGAAGCTACTATGTGAAAGATTAGTAAAATCAACTATGAATCTAATTTGGCTTCTCAAGAAATTTTAGCTTCTCCTTAGGCTATTTTTTAAAACTTCCAAACAGGAGTGGCCAGCTTAGAAAATTTAATTCCGCTAAGAACACAATGATCTGAAGTGGAGCTTCAAATTACCTTGTTTCACAGCCAGAATGCTATTTATTCCAAAGCTGCAGCAAACATTTTAACTTTTAAGGTCTTTCCTGGTCGATTTCTAAGCAACTTGGTAACTTCTTTAGACCCACTTTCAGGGAAGTAAAAAAAGGGGAGGGGGGCGCCTGGGTGGCTCAGTTGTGGAGCCTGGTGGGACCCGGTTTCGGCTGGGGTCATGACCTCAGGGTTTCTGAGTTCAAGCCCTGCCTGCGCTCTGGCAGAGCCTGCTTGGGAGTCTCTCTCTGCTCCTCCCCCACGCGCGCACTCACTCTCAAAATAAACAACAAAACAGGACTATTTGCATTTTGTATGTTTTCTGTGTACTCTGAACTGAACCTTATTTCAATAGAAGTACAAACATAAGTTTAAATAACTGAGTCACTGTCATTAAAAAAAAAAAAAAAAAAAAGACAAACTTTTCCCAATTTGTGCTTCTGGCCGTGACGGAGGTTTAGGGACCCGATTTAAGGTCTTACCTCCAACAAGTAAAAGATCAGACAAAATGTAACCAACGACGGTTTTCGGGCACTCGACTGTCATCGTTAAGAACAGGGAAACAAAGCGAGCGGAGGTGTCCAGGCCACAACTGGAGCGGCGCGAGGACACAACTGCGCCCCGCAGGAGGCCCCCCCGGGAGCCCGGGAGGGGCTGGCCCGCTGGGCACCGACCCCGGCCCGAGGGCCCCGAAGAAGCGCCCGACACTCTGCCCTCCGCGAGGCAGCCCAGCGCCGCACGCGCGGCGCTCGAAGTCACTTCGCGGAGCGTGAACGGCCGGCACCCCGCGTACACAATTCACGTCGGGCATCCGACCGAACTTGGCCAGAGCCCTCCAGGTCCCGGCGGAAGGAGAGCGCAGCCCACCGGGGAGGACGCTCAGCCGAGCCCACGGAGCAGCCACAGGCACAGACAAGAGCACCGCCGGAGAGCCGGCCCGCGCCCGCCGGGCCGCAGGGGGCGCGGGACCCGGCCCGGGGAGCGCGGCGAGGGCGCGGGCGGCGGGCGCCACCCGGCAGCAGCGGGAGACGCAGTCGGGCCGGCAGGTGCACGCGCGCAAGGGCTGACGCCAATGGAACTCGGCGCACAGGACAGTCCTCTGCGCAACGATGGCTGATGGATGAACGTGCAGAAAACCACGGTGCCGGCAGCTCGGGGAAGCAGCCGCCCGGGACTCAGGAGGGCGGGGGGCGGGGGGAGCACCACCCAGGGCCCGGACGAGCGCGCCGCGGGAGGAGCGCGGCCCGGCGAGCATGCGCGGTGTGGCCGTGCGCGGGGCGGGGCCGGCGAGCACGCGCGGCGTGGGAGCGCCGCGCCGGCGACTGAGACGTCTGTGCCGTGCGCGGGGCCGAGCCCGCGAGCATGCGTGCTGTGGCCGTGAGCGGGGCCGGGCCGGCGAGCACGCGCGGCGTGGCAGAGCCGCCGCCGGCACGCCGAACTCGGCGCTGTGCGCGGGGCGGGGCGGGGCCGTTGAGCATGCGCGCCGGGGCGCGGCGGCCGCGGCCGCGGTTGCTGGGCAACGGCGAGCGGCGCGGAGGTCGGTTCTGGGGGCGGGTGCCACCGGCGCGGGGCGGGAGCGCGGCCGCGGGGACCCCGTCGGGCAGCGCAGGCCCTCGGTCCCCCGCGCGGCCTACTTAATCGCGACCGTTGTTGGGAGGGCCTAACTTCCGGCCGGTGTGTGAGAGCGGTGACACTGCCCGTCACTGAGCGGGAGCCGAGCCCACAGGTAGGGCGAAGTTGTTAGGGAGCACCTGCACAGGTAGCCTGCGCGTCTGCGCGCTGCTGCCCCCCTCGGCGCCGTGTCCCCACGTCGCACGAACGAGGGGGCCACCAGCTACCAAACGGCGAGGCGGCGTGTCCGGCGGCCTTCTCTCGTGTGCGTGTTTCCCATCAGCATGCTTATCGATAAGCTTGAGGTCACGGAGACACTGGCACCACCGTGGAGATTTTTGTGACCAAGCCCTAACACTTCTAACTGGTTGTTAATGGTGGAATTTACCAAGAAAGAATGTTCTCGTTCATTTTGGCTCTCAAAGCTGGGCAAGGATCAAGTTTCTAACCCTCCCATTGTTGCAGACTAATTAATTACGTAATCTTGAAGGAGCCCCTGATCTCTGGATTTGTTTTCTCCTTTATAAAATGGAGTGGGACTAGATATCTGATGATATTTATTATCCGATAATGGTATTATCATTAACTCGGAAAGTTAATGATACTGTGGGGCGGAGAAGGTACACGCTTTTCAGAGGCTCTTACCTTCACGTGAATCATAGTGGCTTACGGTACAGTCACTTGAGAGAAAACCGTAGGCTGTAGGTAGCTAGCTGTGATAATTAAAGAGTTGTTAGTGTGATGTAAATTATGTTCTGCCAGGGTACAGGTGTTGTGAAAGAAGAAGATTCTGGAAGGGATCCACAGCATTTCAAATCCCTTGTGCCATTACTGTGGCTTACACTGTCCGGATGGAAAGGCTGGATAGAAACTTCCTGCTTGGGGGTGGCCTGGGTGACCCAGTCGGTTAAGCATTCGACTTTGGCTCAGGCCCTGATCTCGTGGTTCCTGAGTTTGAGCCCCACGTCGGGCTCCCAGCTGACAGCTCAGAGCCTCTCTCCCTCTCTCTGCCCCTCCCCCCCTCAAAAATAAACATTTAAAACTTTTCAAAGAAAGAAAGAAGGGAGGGAGGAAGGAACTTCTTGCATGCCTGCCTTGAGGCCAGATTGGAGAGCGAGCACAGAAACTGCCTTCTAGTTTCCGAAGCGTCTTAGCCCCCACTCAGCCTCGGAAACATCACAGCTTTGTTTCCCGTATCGTCACTTTCCACTCGACAGCAACTTTTTTCTTCTCGACTAATTTAATGCAGGTGTTGATCCTTAGATACATATTTTGGATGTCTTGCTTTCTAGTCCTAAAATTAGGCCCCATTTCCTAGATGACTTTAATAACTACTGTTTCTCTCCATTCCTGTGGATTTTGGACCCTTGTCTTCAGAAGCTGGACCCTTGCCTAAAAACTAAAACTAAAAGGGCCAATTCAGATTCTTCCACCGGTTTCAGAGGGAATTGGAGCAAGAATAACCACTTACAGAGTATCTTCTGCATGAAAGGGCCCTTTAGACGCTTTGCAGGGTGGTCTCGTTTAATCCTAAAAATAACCCTGCAAGGAATGCAGCATTACGCCTGTTTTAAGGTGAGGACACTACAACTCAGATATAGTATCTTGCCCAGCAACAGGTTTGTTCCCCGTATTCTGTATCTCTATGTTCTGGACAGACTGAGGTCACAGGACTCCCCTTGAATTCCAGGATATTCGTGGCTCCCTTTCCCCCATAAATAATAAACGCAGGCCGAGTTCCCAGTGCCTTGTCTCCTCCTGATCCTGGGGTGTTAAGTGTGCTCATCTCCCTCTTATCTGTCCTTCAAACCCCAGCTTAGATGTCCTCTTAAAGAGATACTTCACTTACTATTCTCTGATCTCGTCAGTCTGAAATTTTGTTGTGTTTACGTACAATAGTGTATCGAGCAATGGATTGTTCTCATTTATATTCATAGGCTCCCTCCCACTAGCTGGAGATTTGAGGACAGGGCTCAGTGGGTCGTGACTGGTGTGAGTCTCTCTAGAATCACGGTGCGTGGCTCAGTGCTGCACTCTGGCAGTCGCGGATCAATCAGACTCCCAAACATGCCTTCCCCATAAACTTCAGAAGAGATGTTTACGTACACTCTAACTCTGACTTTCTGTTGCTTTTGTCTCTGCGGTGGGAGAATTCGAGGGATGTGACAACGACGATCGAACCCGACAGGGCCGAGCGGCGCCTCTCCGGACTCAGCATGCTACAACGTAAGGTATGCAACCCGCATGTAAACAAACACTGTTTTACTCCTGAATACATTTTAATTCAGCCATCTGAAAGTATAAAAATACAGTTGCAAGACCTCGCTCCAAAGAGGAACTGTCCCCTTAGTCCCCACTAAAGCATCCCACAGCTGTGCAGTTTTCGTCTAAGTTTTCACCAAAAAGGCATGTACTTAATTGCAAGAATCTCTTTCATATTACAGAAGCCAGATTTGCCTTGAGTCTAATTTTACTGTAGTGAAACAGAATGTGTTCAGGCACGCGCAGCTTTTATAGGTCATGACGAATTAGTTCATTTTTAAGACCTCAGTAATTAAACGATGTGACTGTATCGCCAACACAAATGGGGACACCGGGGTTCCCTGCACCTAGGTGACATGGGTCAAGCACTGTTTACTATTAACTTTGGTCTAGTGTGCTGCCAGGGCTGAGTAGTAAAGCCTAGGTTTTCTTCCAAATGATGTATTACATAACATTCTGCATGTAAGGCTTTTTTCCTACTTTTTAGGGTCATTCATCTAAACAAGATAACTTGGCAGTCACTGCGGTTGCTTTACAAGATCACATTTTACATGACCTTCAGCTTCGAAATCTTTCAACAGCAGATCCTTCCAAGACAAAGTCACAACAGAGAGACACCAGATCCAAGTCTCTAAAAAGAAATACAAAAGCAGTAATAGATACTGGGCTTAAAACAACGGTACAAGGCCCTAAAGTAGAAGATCCAGAAAGAGAATATGTTCTTGATCCAAAACCACCACCCTTAACTTTAGGTAAGTTCATCTCATCATTCATATTTTGGCTTATTAGAGCTAATGAATCTAGTTGAGATTAATAGTGTAATTTTTTTTTCTAGAACAGAAATTATTCTCATTTATAATCTTACAGAAATATATGTACGTACTAAAGTTTAAAAATTACGGGGACGGGGGCGCCTGGGTGGCGCAGTCGGTTAAGCGTCCGACTTCAGCCAGGTCACGATCTCGCGGTCCGTGAGTTCGAGCCCCGCGTCGGGGTCTGGGCTGATGGCTCAGAGCCTGCAGCCTGTTTTCGATTCTGTGTCTCCCTCTCTCTCTGCCCCTCCCCCGTTCATGCTCTGTCTCTCTCTGTCCCAAAAATAAATAAACGTTGAAACAAAAAATTAAAAAAAAAAAAATTACGGGGACGATCTGGGCAAGAAAATAAAGATGAATAAGTAAAAATAGTAGAATACGATAACTATCCACTGGTCCACACTGGCGGAAATCAGGCACTCTCACAGGAGAACGGGAATAAATCTATAGACGGGGCCCAAAAATCACCGTCTGGCCAACAGCACAGTAAGAACAAGCATCGGCAGATGCTGAGGCCGGTGGGAGACCATGTTGAGACGCAGGATGTAGTCACAGCCTCACAGTGTCCACTCACCACAGAGGGAGACACCGCAGCCTCATGTTGGTGACACTGTGCCAGCAGCACCCTGACCAAGTGATCCAAGTGCCGTCACCATAGGGCCCCACGCTGACAGCACGCGCCCCAACCCCGTGCTCTGAGAAAGTGCCGTCGCCAAAATGCACATGTGAATTTAATCATGAGGACACTTCAGACACCCAAAGGGACGGACATTCTACAGTTTGGGCCTCTCTTCAAAAGTGTCAAGGAGAGCAAATGAAGACAGAAACCGCCCCAGATTAGAGGGGACGCAGGGGATAGGACAGCAGACTGCAGTGTGTGATCTGGGACAAAAAGGGGACTTCAGTGAGACGAGAACGAGATCCGTGAGGAATACAGACTAACTGGCACCTGCTAGGTCAGCATGAATTCCCTCATTTTGATCATCGAACTAGGGTTATGTAAAATATTAACATTTGGGGAAACTGGGTAAAAGGCACACGAGGATTCTTTATACTGGTTTTACAACATTTTGCAAGTCTCAAATTACTTTAGGCTGTAAATTTAGAAATAGAGAAGAGTTTTAAACGATGCCGGGCACGGAAAATAGGTTTGTCCGGGGGCGTGTAGCCCTCGCGCGCGTGTGCTGGCTGGAGGCGTGCTGGGAAGCCTGGGGGCTGCGGCCACACGGCGTGGAGGGGAGCCTGCCACCACAGCGGTGCCCAGCGGACACCTGGCACTGTCCTCCGAACCGCAAACAGTGCCGGTCGTGTTCTAGGAGACGGCGTAGCTCGAGAACATGCAGAGGCTTGGTGTGATGTTATATAATAACTTAGTGACTGCCTTCCGTTGTGCATCTATAATTTACGGATTTGATCAAGTAGATGATCATCATAGTTTAGCAGGAAAGATTTAAATTAGACATCAGGAAGAACTTCACAACTTGGAAAATAAGGGAGATTAAAGGGGAGGAAATGACCTACTCTTTCAGGAGCTGTTCACATTTGCAAAAAAAAGTTTTAACTGTTCTGCTCATTAATCACTAATAAGGTTGAATCATGTTTTGTTTTGTTTTTTAAGTTTACTTAGAGAGAGTGCATGTGCCAACAGGGGAGGGGCAGAGAGAGAGAGAGAGAGAATCCGAGGCAGGCACCGTGCTGACAGTGTGGACGCCAACTCAGGGCTCAAAATCACAAACCGTGAGATCATGACCTGAGCTGAAATCGAGAGCCAGACACTCAACAGACTGAGCCACCCAGGCGCCCAAATCATAGTTTCATTACTGCCTTTACCTGGTGTTGCAGTCAGGTCTCCGTTTGCTGATTGGGTGGTGTTCTTTATGTACTCTGCATATTAATCCCTCATTGATTTACCACTGAGAAGATCTGCTCCTGGCCTGGCACCTCTTTTAATTTTATGTGTTATTTTTTATTGAATAAAATATTCCTTCTGATTACTGTTAAATCCATCGGCTTTTCTCTGTTATTGTTTATGCTTTGGGGGATTTAAGGAATCCTCATCCATTCCGAGATGACAAAGATTTCCCACATTTTCTTTATTTACCTTCAAAGTTTTGCCTTTCCCATTTAGACCTCATCACAGTTTATTTTGCACAAGGTACTGGGAACAGCAGTTGACAGAAGCATTTATGTCAGCACACTGTTAGGTGGTGTTTGCTGAGCCGCAGCACCCCCCTTCTTCCTGTGCCAGGATCCCACGGTCACACAGAGGGAGAGAGAGGAGGGTTATGATTTGGCGGCTTCTGTCTCTGGACCAGTATTTTACTGTTTTAATTAATAAGAGCTTTGTAATATGTCTTAATAACTGGTAGGAAAAGACCCAAAATTATCCCCCCAAAAAAGTTCTTGGAAGCATATTCTTTCAGTACACTAAAGGACAGTTTGTGGAGCCACTCCTTCTGGAACCTTCCATCACCGTGCTCCCATGTGGATCACTGCTGTGCGAGGCGAGCGCAGGGCCCACAGCCGGGGGTCTCCTCCATGTGCCCCAAGGGCTGGCCCCGTCCTGCACTCCCACCTGTACCCACCCCTGACTGCCACTACTCCTCCGGGCATGTGCCCCACTGGCAGCCTCCCGGGAGCAGGCGCGTGGGGGCCCGCGCCTTGGGCCGTCTATGTGGGCGCAGGCCTCCCACGCTGGCCCTCCCGTGTTCTACCCCTGCTTTCCCTCAGCTCCTCCTCTCTGCCAGCTGGCCTTCACTCCCCCTTCCTGTCTTCCAGCTGACGCTCACGTCTCCACGACACGAGTTCCCATTTTGGAGCGCTCTGCTGGTGCTCAGGGTGTCCCTGGCACAGCTTCCTACTCTGGTTTCCAGCTGCAACACCTCACTGTCCGTCTGCAGGGAGCCCGCGGGGGGCGCCGCACCTGCTCCCTCACCCGGGGAGGCACTTGACTCCCACTGAGGCATGAGCTCCACACTTGACCCAGGAGAACACGTGCCGGCTGTCGAGGATCGCTTGGGTGGTCAGTCCATCCTGACAGTAATTCTACCTCATAAGAATCTTTAGCAAGGGATAAACTTGATTGATACTCATTCTGTGAAGGTCACTGGTGGCAAAAAATGGGCTAAATCGGAAGAAGACAACACTGAAGGCTGAATCCCAAAATAGGCGACAAGTGAGAACCTTTGGCCAAGACATGTGGAAACGTCAGAGTCTTCAGCTTCTCTCCCTGAAAACCGATAGCAGTCCTGCCTACGTGGAGAATACTGTGAAAATGGCACAAGTATGGGAAATTCTTTGTAAATAAAAGCGTTCCTACCATTGACTTTTAGCACCCGTAGAAGACCAGTGTTCCCCATACGGTGGAAGAAAGTACGCCGTATGTTTTGTTTTCAAATTTGTTTGCAAAACAATGTCATTACATTATGAGTACTATGTTCTGGACGTATTGTACCTCCATTTTCTCTTGTTTTCACTTCAGCTCAGAAGTTGGGCCTGTTTGAACCTCCCCCATTGCCACTATCATCAGAGGAATGGGAAAAAGTGAAACAAAGATCCATCATGCAAGGGGACTCAACGCAGCCATGCCCAATATGCAAAGAAGAATTTGAACTTCGCCCCCAGGTGTGTAGCGGGAAAATCAGATAAGCGGGCTTGGGGACTAGACGAAGCTGGAGCTTAAGATCCCAGCCTTCATTTCTCCAATTTCTTCCGCCTACGTGACCTCAAATGCTTACGTTTTCTCTTCCGTTAATTAGAGTGTGTGTGTGAGAGAGGTAAACACTCTCATTAAACAGTTTTGTTTATTTACTGAATGATATTCTCAAGCACAAAGTCTGTACAAAAGGAATGCTCCTGCTCCCCTGGCCGGAAACGAGCTAGAGGGTGAGCGGAGGCCTGCAGTGCAGGAACAAGGAGAGCAAAGGGGGATTTTAAGTTGTTTTGTGAACTGAAATCATAAACAAAAGAAAGAAAAAAGGAAGGAAGGAAAGGAAGGGAGGGAGGGAGGGAGGGAGGGAGGAAGGAAGGAAGGAAGGGAGGGAGGAAGAAAGAAAGAAAAAAGGAAGGAAGGAAGGGAGGGAGGGAGGGAGGGAGGAAGAAAGAAAGAAAAAAGAGAAAGAAAAAAGGAAGGAAGGAAAGGAAGGAAGGGAGGAAGGAAGGAAGGAAGGAAGGGAGGAAGAAAGAAAGAAAAAAGAGAAAGAAAAAAGGAAGGAAGGAAAGGAAGGAAGGGAGGAAGGGAGGGAGGGAGGGAGGGAGGGAGGGAGGAAGGAAGGAAGGAAGGGAGGAAGAAAGAAAGAAAAAAGAGAAAGAAAAAAGGAAGGAAGGAAAGGAAGGAAGGGAGGAAGGAAGGAAGGAAGGAAGGGAGGAAGAAAGAAAGAAAAAAGAGAAAGAAAAAAGGAAGGAAGGAAAGGAAGGAAGGGAGGAAGGAAGGAAGGAAGGAAGGGAGGAAGAAAGAAAGAAAAAAGAGAAAGAAAAAAGGAAGGAAGGAAAGGAAGGAAGGGAGGAAGGAAGGAAGGAAGGAAGGGAGGAAGAAAGAAAGAAAAAAGAGAAAGAAAAAAGGAAGGAAGGAAAGGAAGGAAGGGAGGAAGGAAGGAAGGAAGGAAGGAAGGGAGGAAGGAAGGGAGGGAGGGAGGAAGAAAGAAAGAAAAAAAAAGAAAAAGAAAAACTTGAATCTCCAAAGAATTTGTGTAAGAATGTTCAAGTAAAATCTTTTAACGTCTTCATTCACGAACCCTTACCATAGTAAGGTTGATCTTGCAGACAATATGCAGTCGAGGCGCGTCATCGAGATTTCTGTGCATACGGTGCCTGCCCAGTCTCCTGTGATCCCCTCACACTTCGGGGCGCTCCCCCCTCGAGGATCTGGTGTTTTGTGTTAAGCTCGCAGCCGCCCTACAGTGCCTTCCTGTGGCCGCTGCCCGCGCTTCCTACCGAGCAGGTGCGGGTTTGCTGGAAAATACAGCAAAGAGAGTCAGAGCAGGCTCTCAGTTCATAGCCTGGGAACCTCGGGCTTTCCTCACTACCTGGCACATAACTCTCAAACTTAATTTGTTTTAATGAGTTTCGTCGTTAACAAGTTAGTTCACAGCCATAAAACGTTTGTTCTTTACTAATTTGAATTCACAAGTTATTTTAAACATGCTTATTGTATTCCAGTTCTCTATCAAGACCTCATCTTACCTGTATGAAAGTTGGGGATCTGGGAGAGATTTTAGCCCTTAAACCACAGAATTATCATCTAGGATAATTTAGTATTTCAGTGGGGCAAGAGTGACTAGAACCACAACTAGTCTTTCCGGCCCCAGCAACGTCTTTTGTAATTACGCTGTAAATACTGAGGCTGACTGGTGTATGAAGAATGACAGCTTATTCCAAGTGTCTTGGGGGGAGCAGGGATGGGACGCACCATGCCCGTCTCTTCCATTCTGGTTTTTATACATTTCTCACTCAGTCTTTCGTTTGGTCACAGTTACAGACACTTGTGTTCATTTTGCATGTTTACTCTGTTTATTGTTCTGTGTTTAGAGTTTTCCTTAGTCACAAACAACAGCTGGTATTTCCTCCAGCATTTATGATTTCAGAGGACCTCAGTTATCTTGTGCGTCCCAGAGGGAGGCATTGTACCCATTTAATAGATGAGGGCACAAGCAAGTCAAGTGACCCACACCAGGGTGACTCAGCAAGTATGTTCAAGGGCAGCTGGAATCTAGTCCCAACTTCTAGCATATGGACCACCACTTGGTCATTTACTTTTATCTCAGATAATGTTTGCCGATAACAAACATTCATGGACGTTTAAAAGTATATTTTAGGGGCACCTGGGTGGCTCATTCGGTTAAATCTGATTCTTGATTTTGGCTCAGGTCATGATCTCACAGTTCATGGGATCGAGCCCCACATCAGGCTCTGTGCGGGCAGCTCAGAGCCTGCTTGGGATTCTTGATCTCTCTCTCTCCCCCTCCCCAGCTCATGCTCTGTCTCTCAAAATAAACATTAAAGAAGAGTTGATTTTAAATATACAGAGTACAGTGTTATTCAACATAGATCCTCAAATATCTGCTGATGAAACTGACGGATATTCCACAAAGAATGCAAAATCGAGCACACCAAAGGGTGCTGTTAGATTAATGGCGATAATTAACGAGGACCCGCGTGACTAAGGTTTCCCAGTTTAGGCTTATTGGCAGTCAGTTTCAAGTCAAGGTTTTCTAACTTTGTGGGTTCTATCTAGTCCGGTATTTCTTCCATTCTTCCTATTTAAGAGGGGAAGAGTAGAGTGAAGGAAGGGGGCGGGGGGAACCGGGGAGGTGTTCACAGCAGGAGTAGTGTTAGAGGCTGCTGGGAGCTGAGCCCCTCGACGCCCCGCTCCTCCTCTCTGGGAGAAGCCGGGGCCGCGGGCCCTCTCGCCGGGCTGCCTCCGTGCGCGTGCTCGCAGCTCACTGGGGCTGGTGTCCTGGTATCACCCCCTGGTTCTCCTTCCAGAAGAACCACCTACTACCCTCTTCCTTATTCCACAGCCCAGAATATCACTATGCGGTGGAGAATTTGGGTCACAGAGAGGTGATGCTTTCTTGTGAGCGCACTTTCCCTGCATTTCAGAGAGAACAAGTGTTTCGTATGTGTGTAGGATTTATTGCTGTTTAAACTGAAGTGTGTTACAATTAATAAAGCTGCCGTTGGTTGAACAAAGCCCTAAGCAAAGACACTTGTTCGCGCTCCCCCGTCTCCTCCTTGGGCACCTCCCTCCCCACGCGCCAGCCCCCTTCCCTCCCAGGGTCTGCCCAGGAAACACATCTATTTCCTAATGTGTTTAACACACTCATTTTAACGGCTTACTAGCAATCATCCTGTGTCTGATGTTTCAGATTGTTGTTAATGGAGTTTTTCTCGTCGAGATGATATACCTGTGCTGTGCTCAACTTTAAATATTAGAAATACCGAGGTTATTCATCTGCTTTTTTAATTCTTCAAAGAAACAACACAGCCTACCTTTTAAGCGTTCCGAATTTTTCTTTTAATTAATGCATTTATGCTGCTGCTCTTTGAAAACCAATTTAAACTTCAAACATTTCTGTCTTCTCGCAAACAGGTGCTGCTTTCATGTTCCCATGTGTTTCACAGAGTGAGTGAGTCCCGCCTCCTTCCCTCGTAAAGTGCGCAGCGCGTCGCCCGTGTAGCGATCGCTCGTTTAAAGTCTCCTGAAAAGAACCACTTGCCTTGTCCGTAACCACCGCTTAGAGTTAGAAATACGACTTTAGGCTACAGTGCAGTTCATCCTGTTTTGAAAGTCCCGAGTCTTCTGCGACGGAAGACCCGCAAGTGTTTGTATGACGCACTCCTCCTGGTGGCGCACATCAAAGTGCCGGCCCGCTTCCCAGGCCCGACTGCGGTAGCCTCACGCACGAGCCGTCACCTCCCTTGACGCGAGCTGTTGGCAGGAGTTTTTGATGTAGCTGCATGTACATTCTTGTAAAATTTCACTTTTGGAACAAGTTTCATGAGGAAGGTGCTAACATCTGATGAAACTTCTTCCCTTTATGCTCTAATCTAAATTGGACTGTCTCATAATTATGAGAGAAAAGAGCGCTATAATTACACTAGAAGTAAAAATGTTATTTATAAGTAATTACTTATAAAACGTTCAATGTTCTTCTTCAGGCATGCCTCCAGGCTTTTGAAAAATTCGCAAATAAAAAAACCTGCCCCCTCTGTAGAAAGAACCAGTACCAAACCAGAGTGATTCACGACGGAGCGCGGCTGTTCAAAGTAAAGTGTGCGACAAGGTAGGAAGGGTCCCCCGCGCCCGCGGGCCCCACGGCCCCCCTGGGACGCGCTGTCCTGCAGCCCAGCCGTGAAGATTCACGTTCAAGGTGGCAGGGATGTTGCCTCCCGCCTCGACCTCGGCCCCACCCCACCCCACCCCGGTCTCGCCCGGTTTTGAAACGCCTGTCGAAGCCGTCCTGAGTCGGTCATTTCGAACACCTGTGTTCCAGGATCCAGGCCTCCTGGAGGGGACACGTGGTGAGGAAGTGGTACCGAGACCTGAGGAGAACAGTGCCGCCCACGGACGCCAAGCTGAGGAGAAAATTCTTTGAAGGAAAGGTAGGGGAAGGCCCTCGATCCCCCAGAGTGTGTGCGCGCCGGTGGGACTCCGCGGGGGCAGGAAGACCAGCAGAGGCTGGGGACGCCCGATGTTCGTGCGCGGGCTTTTTAAAAACGGTTGAGATGCTGCTAAAAATCCCGGCCAACGTAAACTGACTTTCCAACCCAGACAGTGGGGGACACATCTTCTCTTCTAGTGAAACCATAAAATTCATAAAATTGGAAGAAGTTTAAATTCAAAGCAACTTTTGTCTGGCCATTTCGTGACACCCGCTTAAATAATCTCTTAGGATAAAGGAATGGAAACAGGCTTAGTTTCTCACACCCCCTGCATTGCGAGTCAAAAGAACAGGAGAACTTTGTAAAAATAAAGGCCTGCAGTGCTGCGTTTTACTGGGGCCTCCCAGGGCCTCCCAGAGTCACCAAATGGGAGAGTTTCAGAAATAAGTAACGGCAGTTTCTACCCTTTCTTTAAACCTTTTTTTTCAAATTTTTTAATGTTTATTTATTTTTGAGAGAGAGACAAAGCATGAACAGGAGAGGGGCAGAGAGAGAGGGAGACACAGAATCCGAAGCAGGCTCCAGACTCCGAGCCGTCAGCACAGAGCCTGACGCGGGGCTCGAACTCACAGACTGTGAGATGGTGACATGAGCCGAAGTCAGATGCTCAGCCAACTGAGCCACCTGGGTGCCCTTTAAACCTTTTTTTTTTTATCGGTTACGTTTACCTTTTTTGGCTTAGCAATTTTCCATCATCGAAGCCCAAACAGAAGGGACAGACTTCACACAGCGGAAGGAGCCGGCTGAGCCCACGCTGCCACCCCAGCTCCGCCCTCATGCGCTTTGTGGCTCCAGGCGCGTGTAACAGGACAGTGATAATCTCGACCTTGCAGCGGGGCCCGAACAAGTGGAGTTGTGTTGACAGAGGCCTAGCACACAGTAGGCGCTCGGCAGTGTATGTCCGTTGTTTGAGTTCATCTTTGTGTTACCTGCGTCAGATTGAGCGGTAGTGTATATTTTTTAAAGTTTATTTATTTTTGAGAGACAGAGGGCAGGAGAGCGTGTACGTGTGAGTGGGGGAGGGGCGGAGAGGGAGACAGAGAATCCCAAGCGGACTCTGCGCGGTCAGCGCGGAGCCTGACTCGGCGCTCGAGCTCACAAGCTGTGAGGTCCTGACCTGAGCTGACATCAAGAGTCAGACACTTCACCACCTGAGCCTCCCAAGCGCCCTGATAGTCCATATTGTTTTCGCTAGCGTGTCCTGTATGAGACTGTGGCATTCTCACATGAGGTGAGCTTTAAATCTCGAAGACAGAATTCACAGTCACACTTTCCTGTAGTCATTACGTATGGAAGTTTCCCTTACACATTTATTTCGATCTTTCCCACACTTACTTGTTTCTTGTTCGCCTGCACTGCCATTTGTAAGAATGAGCGATAGGAAATTACTCTCTACCGTATAGAGGGATCCCTCTTCTCCCCGTCGTTATCGCGCCTTCAGTGTGTAAGGCACAAGTGACCTCAGTCCTGTGCTTTGGGGGAAGAGGCTGATGTTCACGACGTGCTTCCTGGTTTTATCCGACTCCCTATCTGACCTTCTCGGGCGAGGTGCTGTCTCTGTGTATCTTGTAATCCCCCCTTCCTCATCTGCGCCCTGGCTGGGGGGCTTCTGAGAGCGCCCGGGACTGTACAGGGGTCCTGGAGGTAAGTGCGCTGAGGCTCGGCCCTCAAACAGGACGGTGCTGGATGTTCCCAGGGCCCTTTCCCGTCGCTCAGGTCGTTGGTCCGGGCGACATAGTTACGGGTGTGTGCAAAAGAAAATTGGGACCTTGGCCCACTGTGATGGCATTATGTCCCGGATTTAATCAAGAAAACACAGCTGATTTGTGCTCAGGAGCAGGACAACACCAAATGCAACGTGTGAGTAAATAACCCTAAAACCCTGTATCTCGAAGACAAGACCGCACCACTGATGGAGGGAGGAGCTTGTAGGGCAAGGGCAGCCTGAGCGCCGGGGGGGGGGATGCACCACGAGTGCTGCCTGGCCCCACGGGAGGCGTCCTCTCGGGCCCACGGGGGACAGAGGCGCAGGGTGGCTCTGGCGGATGAGCGGGGCCCACAGCAGCCCCTGCTGGCTGCCCAAGTGGAGGTGGGCAGAGGGAGGGCGGGGGCTGTAGAGGGAGAATCCGCCATTCGATATAAGAAAAAACTATTTTCTGAGTCAACGATGCACGTTGTAGCGTGAACTGAGGAGCAAAACATATTTAGGGAAATGGGACAGTCCCGGTGAAAGCCCCCTGCCCACATCGGCGTACGGGGTGGACACGAGAAACGCCCCTGCGTTCTTCAGCACCATCTACTGGACAGGAGGGATGGCCAATCGGCTACAACTCCCAAAGTTACTGCATAAGAAGAGTATGTGCCACCTCCGTTTGTCGTGGACAAGTGACCCTTTCCTCTGAGGGCGCTGACCTCCCTTCCGGCTCTCCGTTCCCCTGAGCTTTGTATCTAGTTTTTAAAAGTCCTTCTCCACCGACCAAGATAATGGGCTGCCTGCTGCTCACCGCGGTACACCTGTCTTCTGGCCAGTTAGCTGTCCCAGCGCCGTCCTCCGCCTTCCTCACACCCGCCATCTCTCCAGGGGTCACTCACTCTCAAGTCCGCGAATGGAGTTCTCGGCCTGCTATTTTCTCTACTCTGCACACTGACAGTAATTCTACTGACAGTAATTCTTAGTAATTTTAATGTAATAATGGCTTTCGAATCAGAAATTATTGATTTTTTTCTCTTAGAAAATTTTAATTACACATGATAGTCATTTTACCCATGCGTGTAAATTTTTCATTTGCATACGCCATCTTATAATCATTTTTGAAAATATAGGCTACACTTTTTCACATAAAGCAGAGTCATGAGACTCGACTGATTCTATATCTACACACAAATACGTGCGCGCGCACACACATAAACACACAATTACATACCCATGCACAGACACACGTGTAAAGACACACACGGTGATTCAGATCGTTCTTCCCCAAAAGTATTGATTTAATGTTAGACTCAATTTGTTGCACAACTAGGCATTTGATAATTTTTTCAGCTGTCTTTTTTTATTATTATTACTAACTCTGTAATCCTCGCTCTCTCTGCTGGTTTCCTAAATCTCTGTAATTTCTTCTTACCTCATACTAGCCCCTTATCCCATTTGGCCATAAACACCGAAATCTATACCCAAGCCTCATTTTATTTTTTTTAAATGTTAATCCCAGTTATTTAACACACAGTGTAATATGTTCCAGGTGTACAATGTAGTGATTCAACACCACATCACCCGGTGCTCATCCACAAGTGCATCCTTAATCCCCTATCACCTGTTTCCCTATCCCCCACCCACCTCCTCTTTGGTGACCATCAGTGTGTTCTCTGTAGTTAAGAGTCTGTATCTTGGTTTGTCTCTCTGTCTCTCTTTTTTCCTTTGCTCATTTGCTTTGTTTCTTCAATTCCACATAAGAGTGAAGTCCTATGGTATTTGTCTTTCTCTGACTGACTGACTTGCTTAGCATTGTACTCTCTAGATCTATCCATGTTGTTGCATATCTCAAGATTACATTTTTTTATGCCTGAGTAATATTCTATGGTGTATCTATACCACATCTTTATCCATTCTTTAGTTGATGGACACTTGGGCCGCTGCCATAATTTGGCTACTGTAAATAACGCTGCAGTCAACAGGGGTGTGCGTATCCCTTTGAGTTAGTGTTTTTGTGTTCTTTGGGTAAATCGCCAGTAGTGTAATTACTGGGTCCTGGGATGGTTCTCTTTTTAACTTTTTGAGGAACCTCCATACTGTTTTCCAGAGCGGCTGCACCAGTTTGCATTCCCACCAGCAGCGCAAGAGGGTTCCCGTTTCTCCACACGCTCGCCAACACTTGCTGTTTCTTGTGTGTTTGATTTCAGCCATTCTGGCAGGTGCGAAGTGATGTCTCCCTGCGGTTTCGGTTTGCATTTCCCCGATGGTGACGATGAGCATCTTCCGTTTCTGTTGGCCATCAGCATGTCTTCCTTGGAGAAATGTCTGTTCATGTCTTGTGCCGTCTTTTGATTGGATTATTCGGGGTTTTTTGGTGTTGACTTATGTAAGTTCTCCATATATTTTGGACACTAGCCCTTTATCAGATAAGCCATTTGCAAATGTCTTCTGCCATTTGTAGGTTGTTTTCTAGTTTTGCTGTTTCTTTCGCCATGCAGAAAGTTTTTATTTTGATGTAGTCGCAATAGTTTATTTTTGCTTTTGTTTCCTTTGCCTCAGGAGACATATCTAGAAAAATATCGCTACGGCCGATGACAGAGACATTGCTGCCTATGTTCTCCTCTAGGATTTTTATGGTTTCAGGTCTTATATTTAGGTCTTTAATCCATTTTGGTTTTGTTTCTTTATGTTTTATTTTTGAGAGAGACAGCGTGAGCAGGGTAGGGGCAGTGGGGTGGGGGTGGGGGTGGCGGGCAGAGGATCCAGAGCGGGCTCCGTGCTGACAGCAGAGAGCCCAATGCGGGGCTCAAACTCACAAACCATGAGGTCATGACCTGAGCTGAAGTTGGATGCTCAACCAACTGAGCCCCGCCGGTGCCCCGGTTTTCAATCCATTTTGAATTTATTTTCGTGTATGGTGTAAGAAAGCGGTCCCGTTTCATTCTTTCGCACGTGGCTGTCCAGTTTTCCCAGCACCACTTGCTGAAGGGACTGTCTTTTTCCTATAGAACATTCTTTCCTCTTTTCTTGAAGATTAATTGGCCTCATGATTGTGGGTTTTCCTCAGTCTGGATTTTCCATTCTGTCGCACTGACTGTGTGTCTGCGTCTGCACCGGCCCCGGACTGTGGTCACGACTACAGCTTTGTTAATGTCACTTGAAGTCACACGGTTGCGGTGCACCCAACTTTGCTTTTCTTTTTCAAAATTGCTTTGGCTATTCGGGGTCTCTTGCGGTTCCATATACATTTTAGGATTGCCAAACCTCATTTTAAATAAATGAAATGTGCATTTACTGTTAGGTGGTGTATTCGTAGTAGGTACACCCCCCTGCCACTGCTCCTGGTTGCGTATGTAGACACATGCCTTACAACAGTTGTCCCCCCTTGTCCCTGAGGGGTGCATTCCAAGATCCCGGGGGGATGCTTCAAACCACAGATGGCACCGAACCCTATATAAACCACATTTTTTCCTATACATACATACCTATGATAAAGTTCAATTTATAAATTAGGCACAGTAAGAGATTAACAATAACTGAGAGAACAATTATAATGATATCCTGTAATAAAAGTTATGTGACTCTGGGTCACTCTCTCAAATATCTTACTGTCCTGCATTCACCTTTCTTGTGATGATGTGAGATGGTGAAATGCCCACGTGACAAGGTGAAGGGAGGCGAGTGACGTGGGACGTAGTGCTGGGCGCCCACTGACCTCTGATGATGCATCTGTTCCGGGACCACGGTTGACCATGCGTAACAAACTGGAGAGCGAGATCGCAGAGAAGGGGCGGCTGTATGTTTGAACGTCTGTGTGGGTGGAGCCCAGAGCCTGTCCTTTTCTACATAGACCGCCTCTCAGTCACTTATTGAATGGCTCTTGCAATTTAATGATTTTTCTCCTACGTTTTTCAAACTGACTTGCTAAGCTATAAGCATGGTCTATAAAGTGTTAATCTACAATTTTAATCTATAATTTTAAATGCAATGTGTTTTAGTGATATCCGAAAGATCATTGAACTACTTTATTGAATTTCACATTACCCAGGATTCTATAGATGCATCTAGACCATGCGGCTGCATACACAAGTGATAGCCTGCAGAGAGCTCATACCAATAAATTACGATAAACTACTGGGTGAAAGAAAGACTGTCAAGGGATAAGACATGCACACAGTCTCAAAGTATCATCCCAAAGATCATATATAATTTACAAACAGCATGAGAAGGCTTTACACTGGAAAGGTGTGACAGACATCTCAGCCCAACAGACGAAATTACCGATAACCAGACAACTGGACGCTATGTATTCCTAATGTACGCAGAGTGCGCCAGGACAAAACATGACCTGTGCACTTTCATGCCAAAAATGCTTCACCTGAAACCAGTCAAGAAAGCATGTAATCAGGCACCTGGGTGGCTCAGCTGATTAAGCACCTGACTTCGACTCAGGTCACGATCTCGTGGTTTGTGAGTTTGAGCCCCGCATAGGGCTCTGTGCTGACAGGCCAGACCCTGGAGCCTGTTTTGGGTTCTGTGTCTCCCTCTCTCTCTGTCTCTCTCTCTCTCTCAAAAATAAACATGAAAAATAATAATAAATAAATAATAACAATTAAAAATAAAATGGGCACCTGGGTGGCTCAGTCAGTTGAGCGACCGACTTCGGCTCAGGTCATGATCTCGCAGTTTGTGAGTTCGAGCCCCACGTCGGGCTCTGTGCTGACAGCTTGGAGCCTGGAGCCTGCTTCGGATTCTGTGTCTCCTTCTCTCTCTGTCCCTCCCCAACTTGTGCTCTGTCTCTCTGTGTCTCTCAAAAATAAATATGTGAAAAAAAAAAAACTTTTAAAAAGATGTTCAACCTTACTCATAATTAAAGAAAACTCAAATGAAAAAAATCTGTTTCACCTACTAGATTAGCAAGAATTGGAAATTCTGATGATAATTATCTAGTATTGATGACAATGAGAGGAAAATGGACATTCTTACAAGCCATTGGCAGAACTAAGAATGTACTTCTGGCTGAAAGCTCTCTTTGAGCCCCCTAGAAATTGACCCTACAGATCTACATGTTTGCTAACATGTATCAATGACTGTGTTCACTATAGCAATGATAATGAGAGAGAAGGAATCATAAGCAGCTAGAGTCTGCCCCCAACTACATCCATACAGTGATTACGACACAGCAATTATAAAGACCACAGTAGGTATGTATGTGGGGGCATAAAAAGATTTCCAAGAAGAGGCAACAAGAAAGGATAATGAGTAGGAAAGGTAACATGATAGGGCTGGGGTGCCACGGTGGCTCACATGGTTGAACGTCCGAATCTTGGTTTCATGGGTTTGGGCCCCCCATCAGGCTCTCTGCTGGCAGCACAGAGCCTGCTTGGGATTCTCTCTCTCCCTCTCTCTCTGCCCGTCCCCCAATCACACTGTCTCTGATTCATCTCAAAATAAATAAACTTAAAAAAAAAGATGATAGGCTTTTTATTACCACAAACATGATTGAGATGAATTTCCCTATTAAATAACAAACTTGAATTACATTGAAAAAATCTAACAGACACATTAGAATCCAATGAAATAAAGATGCCCTATATAAAGGCATGCTCAAAAATGATGCATATGCAAAAAAAAGAAAATCACAGTAAAATCAATGAATATTAAAGTACACTTGGAAATTCAGAACCTAAATTATACACTGTTCCTGTGTTCATGACAGTGAGCACACTGGTATTCTGTGGTGTATGGCTAAAGCTGTACTTAGAGGATGATTAGTGTCATGCACACTTATTATTAAACAAGAAAGATGAAAGATCATGAACTAAACATTCAAATGAGAAAGCTATACTGATTAACACTAAAAAAATTTAAATGCATAAAGTAGAAAGTATAAAGATAAAATAATTTGTTAGGATAAAAGTAAAACTGTAAGTGAAGCCAACAGCTGATATTTTGGGAAAAAGAAACTGAAGAGGAAAATTTCATCAGCATTTAAAAAACTAACAATGACTAGGTCTCACCAGAGTTAAAACAGATAAAACAGAATGCAGACACATGGAATAGGAGGCATAACCGTATATGTAGAAATCATTTTAAAATGATAAAAGACTTGTATGCAAACTCATGCTGTTAAGTCTGAAAAATCATATGAACATATCTCAATCTTTACTGAAAATACTAAATTAAATATCCATTCCTAATAACAGCAAACACGAGCTAGGTGACATTTCCTTATCAAAGTAAAGACCATACATCAGAAACTAAAAACACATTTTTTAGATAGTGAAACCCTAAAGATGTAAAATCAGTTACCCACTATCATCACACTTCGGTCAATCCTTACCAATGCAATAATACAAGAAAACAAAATATTTGTGTGTGTGTGTGTGTGTGTGTGTGTGTGTGTGTGTGGTGTGTTTATGGGCATTATATAATAGTACATATATTATTTATACACATGGATTTAAAATCTATAAAATCATTTGAAGAATTAGAACTAAACTATTCGAAGATGTTCACATTCAAGATAAATATGCAAGAATTGTTTCTTATAGAGCAACAATAATCAGATATAAAGTGCAGGGGAAAAGGATCCCTTGCATAATAGTTAACAACTAAAATTAAACTTAACAAGGAATGTACAAGTACTGCTCAGAAAAAAAATTTTTCTGGGGGTGACATCAGCAACACGGCCACATAAAATGTCCCTCACTCATCACTGCCCCCCACCCATCAGCAGCAACAGTCTGGTATCCCACCACAGGTAAGATTGCCTTTGTAGAACTGTGGAAGCCAGCACCAGAGGGTAAGGGACCCGGAAGGACTGTCGCCTGCCCATGGGTCCGGTAATAGGGATCACACCTTGGTTCAAGCTGTGGACCCCAAAGTGGCCTATGAACCTGCTCTGACCCTCTTGGCCAGTCTGTTGAGCCCCCAGAGAGCACTGCTTCAGACAATTACCCACATACAAGAGAACCTTTGGGAAGTCCAGGTTTCCCAAGGAAAAGTTCCATGATGCCCATAGGAATGCTTTGGAGAGGGTCAGAGGAGGACTTAGACTTTACCCATGTCACCCTGCCCCAAGGAGGCACTCAGGGCCAAGAGAGGTGGTCTCCCCCATGATTTCTCCTGCAGGGGAATGTGAGAGCATGTGAGTGAGCACCCAGCCTCCTTGTCTGCGTGGGATGCTGCCAGAGAGGCTCCTCCTTCCATCCCGAGTACTGAGTCTTGAAATGCATAACGGGGGGTTGGTGGGGGGTAGGGGGAAAAGAAGCTGGAAGTGCAGCAGATGGGCTCTCAGAGGGCAGGAAAGAGACAGAGTCCTACTGACTGTGCTGTGGCCCCCATTAAGAAGCCCCCCTGGGGGTGCCTCACCTGCATATCCCCCCCAAGCGGCCCCCAGTGCTACATGTGCCTTGCCTACACCCTGCGGCTGGCTCCCTGTGCACACTCCTGATGGTGAGTGCAAGCTCTGGCAGGCAGCTAGTGAGCACATGCAGAAAGCCAGCCCCAATCTGTGGGTGAAGGAGAGACCACAGGCTTGAGCTATGGCTTCACCATTGGGAAAGCCAAAGGAAGGCCATCAGCACCCAGCCGGGAGCCATCCAGAATCCACAGAAGGCATCCGAGCATAAGAATTCCGCCACAAGAGGGAGCAAGACCTGTGGGGTAGGAGAGAAAGCCTCTGAGCCCAGAGCAGGGCTGTGACAGAAGGTACTGCTCTCCTGAGGCCAGCCAGCACAGAACAGGAGGCAACTGCTACTTTGCCATGAAGACAGCAACATGGGACCACAAGGAACTTGAAAACCAAGGGGACATGATTCCACCAAAGGATCTCAGCAACCTTCCAATAACCAACCCCAAAGACCTAGAGAGCTACACTTTACCTGGGAAAGAGTTCAAAATAGGTGTTTGAAGGAAGCTCGGTGAGGGGCAAGAAAACACAGAAGGAGGGGCACCTGGGTGGCTCAGTCGGTTACATGTCCAACTTGGGCTCAGGTCATGATCTCATGGTTCATGGGTTCGAGCCCCACATCAGGCTCTGTGCTGACAGCTCAGAACCTGGAGCCTGCTTCAGATTCTGTGTCTCCCTCCCTCTCTCTGCCCCTCCCCACTCTCTCTCTCTCTCTCAAAAATAAAATTTAAAAACTTTAAAAAAACACATCTGAGCATTGGAGCATCTGATGAAATCAGGGAAATGATACATGAACAAAATGACAAGTTCAACAGACAGAAACAATAAAGAACCAAATACATTCTGGAGCAGAGAACAGAGAAAGCATCCCTATCAGATTGGATGAAGCAGAAGGAAGAATCTGTGATCTAGAAAAAAGGAAATTTGAAATTATCCAGAGGAAAACAAAAAGAAATTTAAAAAAGTGAAGAAAGCATACCATCCAAGGAAACGGTCTGTGAATTATGAGAGTCTCAGAGGAGAGAGGAGGTAGCACAGAGAAATAGTGACTGAGAACTTCCCAAATTGACGAGAGATTTGGATAGTCAAGTTGATGAAGTCACCAAACAAACGCAATTTAAAGAGATCTTCCCCAAAAACACATTCTAATAAAACTCAAAAACCAAAGAATCTTAAAAGCAGCAGGAGAAAAACCACACTCACAAGGGAATACCCATGAGGCTGTCTGCAGGTCTCTCGACGGAGACCTCGGAGACCAGGAGAGAGTAGGACGAAATATTCCAGGTGCTGAAAGGCAGATCCTCCAACGGAGAACACTCTCCCTGGCAAAGGTGTGCTTCAGAGATGAAGGAGACAGACCAGACTGAGGGGGGTCCTCAGCACTAGGCCAGCCTCACAAGAAATGCCACCAGCTCTTCCTCGAGCTGACACGAAAGGGTGCTAATGAGCGACGTGAACGTGTATCGCTGCACGCAACACAGCAGCGAAAGTAGGCGCGCGGGCGCGTCCAGATTCCTCTAACACTGTAATGTGGTGGGTGTTAAACTCTTAACTGTCTAGATTAGAGGACAAAAGTGTTACAGATAACGATAGGTACAATAGTTTGTTGATGAATACACAATATAAGAAGAGGTCAACTGTGACATCAAAAACATAAAATGGGGGCGGTAAAGGGTGGAGGTTTTGTCTGGGATGTTAGCTAGGTTCTTATCAGTGTAAAATAGATTGTTACATCTATACAAGGTCTTAGCAAGGCTTGCGATAACCCCAAAGCGAAACCCACCAGGAGAGAATGAAGAGGGTCAGAGCACACCCCTGTGGGAAATCAATTCACAAAGAAAAGCAACAAGAGAGGAGGAAAGGAACAAGGAACCACAAAAAGAGCTGTCAAACAACAGGTCACTTCTCCAACCCAAAGGCGAGAAATGGCTAGACGGACTAAGAAAACAAGATGAACTATACACAGCCCGCGAGACTCACTGCAAGGACACACAAGCTCCGAATGAAGGGGCAGAGAAAGTACTCTGTGTGGACGGAAGCCCAAAGAGAATGGGGACGCCCACGCTTCTCATCTGACAAAACAGACTGTAACTCAAAAGCTGTAACAAGAAACAAAAAAGGTAACTAGATAATGTTAGTGATCTAGTTGGGGTGAGTTCATCAAGAGAATATAACAGAAATTAACTCAAAATGGATTAAAGACTTAAATTTAAGACCTGACACCACAAAATTTCTAGAAGAAATCCAGGAAAAGTCTCCTTGACATTGGTTTTTGGCAATGGTTTTCTGGATATAACAACAAAAGCAAAAATAAATACATGGGACTGTGTAAAACTAGAAAGTCTCTGCACACAGCAAGGAAAACAGTCAACACAGTGAAAAGGCAGTGAACGGGAGAAAATATTTGCTCGTCAGATATCTGATAAGGGATTAATTCATATCCAAAACACATAAAGAACTCGTAAAACTTACCCAAAAACTCTGATTAAAAAATAGGCAGAGGGGCTAAACAGACACTTTTCCAAAGAAGACGTCCAGTGGCTGAGGGACACGCGAACACACGAACAGATGCTCATCATCAGCATCAGGGAAAATGCAAATCGAACCAGAGAAGAGCACCTCGCACCTGTCAGAGTGGCAGTGATGAAAAAGACAAGAAGTAACAAGTGTCGCTGTGACTGCGGATGAAAGGGAGGCCTTGTGCACTGCTGGTGGGAATATAAATTGATGCAACCTCTGTGGCAAACAGGATGGAGGCTCCTCAGAAAATTAGACACGGGGGCAGGGGTGGGGGGGCGCCCGGGTGGCTCAGTCGGCTAAGCGTCCGACTTCGGCTCAGGTCATGATCTCACGGTTCGTGGGTTCGAGCTCCGTGTTGGGCTTTGCAGTGACAACGCTGAGCCTGCTTCGGATTTTCTGTCTCCCTCTCTTTCCGCCTCTCCCCCTGCTCGCTCTCACTCTCTCAAAGCTAAACATTAAAAGTTTTTAAAGGAAATTAAAAATAGAACTTTCAATATGACCCAGCAATCCCACTTCTGGGTGCTCATCTGAAGGAATCGAAGTCAATATCTTGGAGACAGAGCTGCGTTATTCACAGCAGCCAAGACGTGGAAACAACGTGCATGTCCGTTGAAAAAAAGAAATCCTGTTGGTGATGACACAGAGGAGCCTCTAAGGGCATTGTGCTAAGTGAAGTCAGTCAACAACAAATAGCATATGATGTCTCCTACACGTGGAATCTGAAAAAGTCGGACTCACAGAAACAGCACGGTGGTTGCCAGGGGCTGGGGGGAGGGTGTGAGGTGGGGGGACGTTGGTCAAAGGGGGTAAACTTCCAGTTACAAGAAGAGTACGTCCTGGGGTGTCGTGTGCAGCGGGTGACCGTCCTCCGAGAGCCCCGTCTCCTGCGCAGCAGTTAGACGCGGTGGCTTTCCTGCTCTCTCCAGCCTGGTCTGCAACAATTCAGCAGATGTCTTTGCTGACAAGCAAACGATCATCTTTATTTGAACTTTATCTGAGCCTTGGAATATCTGCTTACACGTATATTAAAGTTTGGGGGTTCCGACTACCGTGCCCTTTTAAAGATGAATCGTGTGAGTAGAAAACGTATTTCACACTTGGGAAGTACAGCAGCCTGATGGCGAATAGACGTTAGACCCAGGAACCACCCGTGCGCCCTGCCTGAGCGGAGAGAGTGGTCATGTCACCCCGAGGGACTTTATAAAAGGCTACCTTGTGTCTTGGTTTGATAGGCTACACTGTTTTATAAAAATATTTAGATAGCATTTTTCTATGAGAGACGATTTTATTACTTTCGTCAAGAAACAAACTTGTATGTTTTAGTTAAAAAAAAATTTGAACCGAGTGTTTTCCTTGAAATACCTATAAAAGTATTTTGTCGAACATAAGCTTGCCCAGTAATATGCAGCTTTAAAACCTAGAAAGCTCAGATGAAGATATTTGACATAAAAATACAACTCCTGGTCTTGGTCGCTCATCACCCCTCCTGCCGGCGTTCCAGAGCTAAGCATGTGCGCTCCCAGAGCTAAGCGGGTGTGCTCAGGTCCAGCTTCAGGAGTTTTCCTAGTAATCCCCCCTTTAGAAAAAGCAAATTCCAAAGCCAGAACGAACAATGACTTAATCAAGGCTCCTCTGGGTGGGAGCCTCACTTTGTAGCTTTGTAATGTAGTCAGTGACATTCCAGAAATGCCAGGTTTTCCTGCAGAGCCTCGCCTTTCGCCTTTCGCCTTTCGGTGCTGCCTTGTGACGCCTGTGCCTTTTCACAGGCCTGTTCGCTTACTGCCCTGCCCGCGACCCAAGTGTGCACGGAGCTGCCTGTCCGCGAACGGTGAGAGGTGGCATGTTTGAGGTCTAGAAGCTGGAGAGCCTACAGAGCCGACCGTGCAGGAAGTATATGCTGTCCTCAGGGAGAAAGACGTCTGCACTCGATAGGAAAGGAAGGCAAAGAGGGATCGCAGTGTGACATTTGAGACACAATAAACGAGGAAGTGCCTGTTTCGTCTCAAGCTTCAAGATCTCGCCGAGATGGGTATGCGTTTAATGCCGTGGATTAGGTGAGCTCAGGTCATCCTGTTTTTACAAACTGACCTCCCTTACCTGTAACAGAACTGCGGCCTTGCGTGCTCCTTCCTCTGTGGCGGGGGATTAACGAGACCTCTCCTTTAGTTTCTGTGCGCCAGTTGGGTGTTGACCGATCAATAAAGAGGTGGTCTCTCTACAAATGTTAATGCTTCCATACGCTGAGAATCCCTTTTTTTTTGCAGATTCGCCTTGCTTTAAAAAAACATCACCGGCACATTCCCAGCTGACCCAGAGCCAAGTGATGTCGTGTTACAATGTGGGCTCTTTTAAATAGGTTGTGGAAAGAAGAGAACGGATCAAACGTTGGGTTTTGTCCCCGGGAGTGTCAGAGAATGAAGCTGGCACCGCCGGGGACGGCGCAGCAGTCCTGGGGCTCTCTTGCAACAAGGCTCAGTGAACTCAGATCAGAGCCGCCCGGAAAGGTCAGGGAAGCCGCTGTGCTCCTGCCCCCGGTGTGAACAGAAAGCCCCAGTGTTGCCCAGAAGGCAGTGGTCGGTCCTTGGTGCCTTTGATCCTTATCTAGAAATTCTGCTAGCACATGTCGTACAATTGAGGGATGGTCTTTTATTGCTGCAATTAAAACTTTTCAAATGCATTATATTATCTCCACCCAAGCTAAAAGTCCTGACCGTTGTTCAAAAAAGTAAGCTTAGTGATTTGTCAGATGCTGTGGTTGACTTTGGGGGCTGCCCGCTCCCACACCCTCCTACATGAGATTTCCCTTACTTGTTTCATTTACATCTCACCAAACAGCATAATGGTCTTAAAGTTTGTTTAGTCCTGTGACTGCCTTTATCACACGGAGACGGCAAACATTCTGTTGCTAACTTGAAGTGGCTCCAAGCAGCAAGACTGGGAGGATATTAAACCAGTAAAAGCTTATCAACTGATTCATTGATATGCTGTAAATTCCAGCCTTTTCATTTTGCTTTTGAGGGTGGTCATAAGTCAACACATTAGTAAGCAATTTGCTGACATCCAGACGGATCACTTAGAGAGGCCTCCCGGGCAGACAAAGTTCACCTGGGTACTTTTGTTAGTAGATTGTTTTTAATGTTTAGCCAGTAATGTTACTGGTAAATGACCAGTAATTGCTTTGCATATCAATAACCTGAACTCTTAGTTGATTTGTCCAATATCTGAAGTGTGAGACTTGAAAGGAAAAATGTATGAAGACATTCACTCTCTTTAAAGTGGAATATTTTATACATTTTGTTCCTGTCGAGTGAATAATATTAACCATTGGTTTAAAAACTAGAACTCAATTGTCTTTTTTTTTTTTTTTTTTTTGGCCAGTTCTTGCCCTTTCAATTACTAAGGGCATCTGACCCTAATAACAGGAAGGAAGTAAAGAAGGACACTGAACACATAAGAATTCGAGATTTAAGAAATAGTTAATCATAGCTACACTTAGGCCATGGCTCTGAATTGGCCACAATAGGTGGTGGATAAGTACACGGCGACCTAACTTGGTAACATCACCCTTGCTGGCTTTGAATGTGCGAAGCTACAAGAGTAAGGTCACACCGGTTCACTTTTAGACATTTGCCGCAGATACATACTGAAGGATCCGCAGTGTATGTGTTAACAAGCTAATGTCAGTGGTACCATCATAAGCTAAACGCCAAGCTTATTGAATCTTGGTAGTTGGAAGTAGCTTCAAAATCATTCCTCGTTGGCATTGTTCCTTTTTTTAAATCCCAAAAAAGATATTTTGCTACACCCCTTTAGAATCTGTACGTTGGGGGATATATGTGTCCTCCTTTCTAATCTACAAACGTAAAATCAATTTTTTTTAATGAACGCTAAGGGCCTCAGCGCCAATCAGATTCGTCCCTGAATGTAAGGAACCCCTTCCAGGCGCTAAGAAATACACACAGAAGAGATGAGAGCCTCCAGCCGATGACAGGTGCCCGTGAGGGGCCAGAAGTGCTCTGTGAGAGTTGAGAGCGAGCTCATTTGCTATGAGCCCACGCACACCGGGGGTCCTCGCAGTCTTCAGGAGTCATTCGTGCAGGGGAGTCATGGAAGCAGGGGAACGTGACAGTTATTCATGGGACTCTGTCAGTGACTTTGGCCGGCTGGGAAATTCCTACAGGGAAGTCATGAGAGGCCCCAGGGGACCTCGGCCTCCAGACAGGCCCAGGATGGGGGGTTGGGGATCAAGGCACAGGTGGTGAGGGCAGGGCTCCCAGAAGGCCACTCGGGCATCAGAGGAGAGCTGGAGGCAGCCCGGGCTCCTCCCACCACACAGGGCCCCGCCCCCTCGTTCCCACCTGGCCCCTCCCACCTGCTGCCTCCTTCGAAGCTGTCAGACGCCCCGCCCCGCACACACCCTGTTCCCCTCTAACTCTGAGCCCCCCCCCTCCACACCGGGCTCCCCTTGTTCCCACCCTGCCTTCCTGCGCACGGGCACCTGGGTCCGGGGCTGGCCCTGTGTGCCCCGTGGGACGGCCCCGCTCCCGGCCCGTTAATCGTGCAGCACGCAGACACGCCACCGTAAAGTTATTCAGCCTAGATTGAATACGCTGCATTTTAATAGTCCTTAACCACCACTACACATAAAAGGAATTGTTACTTTTCTCATTTATGAAATGCTTTTAATTTCACCTAAGCAAGAAAGTGTGATTTGTTAACAAGTGTGAAAATGACATTACATCTGTTAGGCAGGCCAGTAGATACGAAATATAAATTAAATCACACTGTGGGGCACAGCACTCCAGATGGCTTCCAGTGACCCATGACTGCGGTTCTGTGCTTTACAAAACCCGTCCAGGTCCCTCCCTGCCCCCCAGATCCCCAGGGCCAGCTCCTTGAGGGGGGTCCCTCTCTGCTGCACCCACCTTCCCCGGGAGAGACAACAATAACTTGTGTCGTTAACGTCAACTTCAAAAAGTAGCGAGTGTCACAGAAATACAAAGAAATGGAGGGGACAGGAAGTGAAGTGGGGAGCACGGGGTTCGGGGCAGGGAGAGATGGGGGTGCAGACACAGACGGGATGGGGAGCAGCTCCCGGGAGCACAGGGGCAGGGTGCGGAGCAGCCGCCGGCTCTTGCTGAGCTGAGGGCACTCAGCGAAGGGCTGGGCTGGCACGGTCCGGGACCACGGGACCCTTGTTCCTCGCTGGCCACTACCCGGCTGCCTGCCCACGCCTCGTTCTGCCCTGGTGTCTTTTGTCTGCTATTAAATGTTCCAAGCAAAGAGGAATGTTTCAATTATTAGCTTAAATTGTATGCTGTGCGAGGCCAATTTGAAGCGCAAACACGAAAGCATTTAGTTCACGTGTGGAACCTCCAAAAGCACACGGTGTGCGTCTCCTGCCTCACACATGTATATCTAACGCTTACCCACACAGATAAATTGTCCAATAAAACGGGGTCTGAGCCCTCGGCGCATGGCAGGGAAGGGCCCCTGGATGTCCTCGTGTCCCCCCTTCCTTCTGTGCCGTCGCCTCCCATCTAAGTGGCCGCAAGGGAGCCACTTAGATGTGACGCGCCAAAAACAGGACATGAAGGCCGTGTCCAGGAACCAGAGTTCAGGAGCGAAAGAGCATGGGGACAGGGCGGCAGCTTGAAGCAGACAGGCTACGAATTTTGCAAATGGGAATGATGCACAGCCTTCAGAAGCCCCAGGATCCCCAGTGTGATGAAAACACTAAAGAGGAAGGGCGTGTCTAGTGAAGCCACAGCCTTCTCAGAAGTGATGGCAGAAGCTGGAAGACCGAGCACAGCACCTCTGGGACTTGAGTGAGGCACTGACAGCCTTGAATGCCACACACACCAAAGGGGGGTTCCAGTGAGAAGCATGGCAGGGCGCCCGGGTGGCTCGGTCGGAAGAGCAGGTGACTCCTGACCCCAGGGTTGTGAGTTCAAGCCCCACGCCGGGCATAGAGATTACTTAACAAAAGAAAAAAGAAAAAAGAAAAAAGAGAGGCAAAGGAAAGACACTTTCAGACAAAAATGCCTTCACTAGAGGAGATTCTGAAAGGTGCCTTTCAGGAAGAAAGAAAATGATCCCAGGTTCCAAGATGCAAGAAGGGTGAAGTACAAGGTGGTAAAAATGTGGACAAACCTAACAGGCACAGGCTCTGTAAAGCAGGACCACTAACGTCTTCTAGCGTAAAAGAGAGGAAGAGACAGCTTGAACACACAGAATCCCCCGCTAACGTGCTCGGGGACCCTCGCTTGCGTGGCGGGGTGAAAATTCCGACTGACCTCAGACGTTACTCATTTTAATATACATTTGTAGGGTGACTGCTGAAAGAACTGAAATGGAGTTTTAACCTTCAAATTAGCAGAGAGAAAAAGAGAGAGAGAGAAATGTCAGCGGAACAGAAGAGCAGAGAGAAAAGTAAGCCAATGGCAAGACAACTCGAAAATACAGAACAGGACGGACCAACGTCCTGCTGGATGGATCGGTCAGCACAAGCCCCATCACATGACTTCGAAGGGGTTATTATGTGTGAGAACAAGAATAAGGTATGGAGGGTGGGTGCATAGACACACACACACACACACACACACACACAGAAAACGACAGGAAAATCTGGGGTGCTGACATCAGACAAAGCAGATATGAAGCAAAGGCACTGGGGACAGTGACACCCAGGACCTGTGGCACACACACTCCTTCAAAATACAAGTACATCACTTATAAAAACTGACCACAGAAATTCTCATCATAGCATAAGGCATTGAAAACACAGAGGGGCACCTGCGTGGCTCCTTTGGTTAAGCATCTGACTTCGGCTCAGCTCAGGTCATGATCTCACGGTTCATGAGTTCGAGCCCCGCGTCGGGCTCTGTGCTGACAGCCCAGAGCCTGGAGCCCGCTTCGGATTCTGTGTCTCCCTCTCTCTGCCCCTCCCCTGCTTGCACTCTTTCTCTCTCAAAAATAATAAACATGAAAAAAAATTAAATGTGTACATCTTGGTCTCTGACCACAGTGTACATAAGCTAGAAATTTAAAATAATTTTTAAATAACTAGAGATATCTCACACACTTGGAAATACAGAAACAGTTCTAAATAACCCCTTGGTAAAGAAGAAATTACAATGGAAATTAGAAAATATTTTGAACTGAACTGACAGCAAAATACATATCAAAACTTATGGAATATTACTAAAGCAGTATATTTCTTCTATACTCAGTATCTGTTGTAAGGTCAACATTTGAGTATAGAATTAGTTTATAATTCTCACATATTATAACATATCCTAAGCATTTATTTACCGTTTTGCTATATGGCACCAGTTAGCATTAAGATTGGCCTACTGAGGGGCGCCTGGATGGCTCAGTCAGTTAAGCGTCCGACTTCGGCTCAGGTCATGATCTCATGATCTGTGAGTTCAAGCCCCGCGTCAGGCTCTGTGTTGACAGCTCAGAGCCTGGAACCTGCTTTGGATTCTGCGTGTCCCTCTGTCTCTGTCCCTCCGCTGCTCGCCCTCTGTCTCTCTCAAAAAAAAAAAAAAAACAAATTAAAAAAAAAAAGATCCATCCCCCCCAGATTTACTCGCCGCATCTGCAAAACTGGCCGGGCCATGTTTTCAACAAGTGCTGAGGGAGAGCCTGCCGTGGTCAGGGCACATCCCAGGCCCTTGAGAAATGTAAACGTGTTTGAAAACCCTTGAAAAACACCACAGGGCGTCATCAGTGTGAGGCACAGCACCCCCAGCCCCCAAGTTTGTAGCAATAAAGGCAGTGAGGCATGTGCCAAGGGCACTGAGGGCAGGAGGAGGTTGGCCTGGGGAGGTGACACTTGGGGTTGTCCTCACCAGGGCCACTGGGGAGTCACCAGACACAGCTGTTCAGGGCCGTCCCCTCTGTTTCCATCTACCGTGCTTTATCTCAAGCTGTGAGAAGTCATCGATGTGTCAGAACAGCGGGGACTCCTTCAGCCATCCTGGGCAGATACGCGTATGTCTGTTGTCACATACAACATACACGATAATATAAGTGTGTGTGTGTGGCCTCCACGTTTATTCTGTTGCCCTCTGAAGTGACCTCTGACGGCTCACAGTGATACCTCAACACCTGGAGTCGGGCACTCACACTCCCAGGTATGATAAAGAAAGCTGTGTTAAATAACTTTGACGCTTAAAAGTAAGCGGGTGACTTCTGTGACAGCAGCCCTCCGTCTCCGGAGAGACAGATGCAGCTATCTGTGGCCCCCAGGTTCCGAGCCCCAGGTCGGGGGTAGGGCTGAGACTCCCGGGGGTGCCGCTGCTCCCAGGACCAGGCTTGAGAATCGGCACCCAAATCAACCACTCTCACACTCGTGCACCTTCTCCGGACAGCACTTCTGTGTTCGAAATAATTTGAGAACATGCCTTATAACCCGAAATCTTTTGTAAGGTCTGGAATAGAATGTGACCCCTTTTTTTTTTCTGAGGCATAATTTTGGAGGAAGAAAAGACCTTACGTTCCAAGTATGTATGAGGAATCGCTCTCACGTCAAGAGAACTCGCTCCCAGGGCACACGGACTGTGCAATATGAAGTTGAAGGCGGTCACACAGATTTCCGAGGAATTCTCCCTTTTACATGGTAGGGACACGCCTACTCTCCGTCATTTGCATAGAGGTTATCAAACAGTCAAAGGCCAAAACACAAAGGAAATAACACTCAAGGCCCTAGGAGACACGGCCTGCTGACGAACGTTAAGTCACAGTGTCGATTACAGTCGTTGTGGAAGAGAACGTGACTGCCAAAGAGAAGAACACGTTCCTCCGGGCCTCTCAGCACAGGTGTTCCCTGATTTACGATGGCACCAGGTCCCCATAAGCCCATCGTACGTCAAAAACATCATTAAGTCAAAAATGCATTCGGTACGCCTAACCGACCCAAGACCCCAGCTTAGCTCAGCCGGCCTTGACTGTGCTCGGAACGTTCACGTTGGCCTACGGTTGGGCAGAATCGTCTAACGCAAGTCTCTTACAACAAAGTGTCGAGTATCTCCTGTGATGCATGGAAGACTGCACTGAGAGGGACGGGAATGACTGTGCGGGTGCAGATGGCGGTCGGTGTGTCAGCTGTTGACCCTCGTGATCGCGTGGCTACTGGGAGCCGCGGCCACCGCCCGGCATCACGGGGGAGGATCAGACCGCCTGTCACTAGCCCCGGGAAAATACTGAAATTCGAAATTCCAAGTATGGTTTCTACTGAGTGTGTACCACTTCCACACCATCGTAAAGTTGAAAACTTTAAAGTCAAACTGCTGCAAGTTCGGGGGCGTCTGTATGGCTAAAAAACCATCGCAAACAAACCCCCGAAACACGAGTGCCTGGAAGATCCAACCGTCAGCCATGCGGACGCCTGTCGTGGCACAGCGTGGCCTTTCCGTGACACTCGGCGATCATCCTTATAACACCCGGGGACGAAGGCCGGCGCGGGCTCGCTCACCACAGCCACCCCTCCCTTCCTGCGTGTCCCCTCGTCGTCTTGTGGGAGGGAGAAGAAGAATCAGAGGGCACACCACATCCCTGCGGGCACCTTGTGAGGTCTGACCTTGGAGAAGCAGCCCCGGAGGTGACTTAAACACCGTGTTCAGCCGGGTCGGTCCACATCAGGGACACACGAGACGTCCACAGACCAGAACACTCGAAAGCTGGAAGTCCCGCGCATCCAGGATGTGTCCCCCGCATCACACCTAATTGTCTCTGAGATTCCGATAGGCTCAGTTTGCCTCACCAAGCCCGACAACATGGGACGGACCACATGGGTCCCTCGATCAGGACGCCTCCAACTGCTGGAGCAAATGCCCCCCAAACTTCAGTGACCGAAAGTAGGAGCCTCGGTGCCACCCACGAGTGCGGCGTGCCGGCCGGTAGGGTGCGGGCACCGTCCCCCGCAGCCCCGTGCCCCGCCGTCCCCGGGGCCCCGAGACCCCACTTCCACGTGGAAGACCTATGCCGCGCGGCCTCCCCTGGCACAGGAGGGATGGCAGTCACGGTTTCCAGATGAGACGGCAACTTCTGAAGACAGCTCTGCACTGGGGGGGGGGGGGGAGACGGCAAGAGGGCAGGCGGGTGGCGGCCACCAGCGTCACCCCCTGGCCCAGGCGATTCCACCGCTACTCAGAGCAGCCTGCAAGTATCTTACAAGCAGCCACTGCTACGGCCCCAGGTGAGCTAGCTCTCCGAGCCTCGGGCGCTGCGATCCGCACAGACGCGGTTCTTCCCGGCGAACGAACGCCCCCACGAGCCCTCAGGCCGTGCTGTCCAGTGCCGGCAGCCACAAGCCTCTGGCGCTTGTCGAGTCCCTGACGTGAGGCCAGGGAGGCCAAATCGACACGTGCTAGACACGCTCAGGATCTCAAAGACTGAACAAGAGGAAAGAATAAAGCGTCTCAATAGTTACTCACGCGGTACGTCTTTGAAGTGATAACATCTTGGATATGTTGGGTAAAGCAAGCTATTACAATTAACTTCACCTTTTCAAGGACTTTACAAAGCGTGGTTCCTCCAAGTCCAGGGTTCGTGTTACGTTTCCGCAGGACGGGGGTGACCCAGAGCAGCCAGCCCCGGGTCTTACCTTTTAGAGAGTTCTAAAAACAATTTTACGAGAAGGGCTTTTTCGAAGCGCATCGCACCCTGTCTTGAGAAGACAACGGAAAGGAAAACAGCAAGAGCCCGTACAGTCCTGTCGCCAGAACCCCTTCTCCTAATTTGAGTAGAGTCGACACACAGCGTGCAAAGTGGCGACTGCACAAGCGTGTGTGTCATGCCTTGCTCTCCACACGTGTAACCGCCATCTGTCACCGCCCGAGCCCGCCACGGCATCGGTGGCGGCATCCCCCAGGCCGGCCTTTTCTTCCCGGGATTCGTTCATCCCATAATGAGGAGACTCCGTCTGCCCCCCCCTCCCCCCCCCCCCGGGATGTTCACGTTTTTTAGATTCCACACACGAGTAAAATCGCACGGCATCTGTCTTTCTCAATCTGACTTACTTTGCTCGGCACGCTACTCCCTAGGTACATCCATGTTGTCCCGGCCTCTTTATGGCTGTGTGATACTCCTGCGCGTGTGTCAGTGTCTGTATGTTACGTCTGCTTTATCCGCTCGCCCGTGGATGGACACCTGGGCTGCTGCCGCGTCTCGCCTTCTGTGAACAATGCCGCAGTAAACACAGGGGGGCGTGTATCTTCTCAAACTGGCGCTTTCATTTTCTTTGGGCAAACGCCCAGCAGTGGAACTATCGGCTCAGACGGCATTGTGACCTTTTGAGGAGCCTCCGTACCGTTTCCCACAGCGGCTGCCCCAGTTTACGCTGCCACCGGCACGCGTGAGGCTTCTTCCCCAAAACTCTCTGATAGGAACCATTCGCTCTGCCCCCACCCCTGCCCTAGTTGTTTCTGGTCTTTGCCTTTCCCCTTACTCTAATAACCAGATCTCCACAATCTAACTGGGAACAGGAAACTATTCTCCCTTCCAAGCACCTCTAACGAGATGTAACGAGCCCTCTGCAATCACGAAATCGCTCTTCTATCTGGGCTTTGCTCCCAATGTGTTTGTTCCTGGAAAATCATGCAGGACTTATGGGAAGATGGGCAAGCCGTCTAAAACCCGAACTACTGTAATCGAAACACCAGCAAAACAAGAGCTGTCTCAGTAAAAACCCCACGAAAGATTTAGATTTATTAGATTTATTAGATTTCTAATAAACCAAAATTTCTACGGCTTTCCCCTTTTTGAAAAGGAGCAATGGCATCTTGACGGAAGAGCATGTACAGAAAAGCTGAAGATTCCTCACTTTGGAGAAATCCGGGAGAATCACACAGCAAATATTGCCAAGTCCGCACACGGCCAAGCAGAGTCCAGGGGAGGAGAGGAGAGCGAAGGATGTCGTGTTAAGCTACTTTGCAAGTTAGCACGTGCTACCAAGTAATGGCTCACAAACGAGCATACTGCGAGTCCGTGTGACTCCCGCAGCGTCTAGGCGTGCCCCCTCCTACTCGTGGGATCTGAGCAAATTCCAGATGCAAACACATGTCTAATGGCTTTGCTTCCCCCCGGCGATTCCAGCTCGTTGCCATCAGAAGGCGATAGCACATCATCCCACAGCCAGCTAAAACCATTCGTCCCGAGATCACTGTGTTTCTAAGTCCTTTTGTATCAAAAAGGCAGTACTTTATATTAAAAAGTAGTACTTCATAAAAAGAACTGAGCAGGGGAGGGGCCTTAGAGAACTCTAAGGACAATACTTTAAAAAGCAAACCACCTTAAAGTTGGAGATAAAATGCTGCCTCCATACGGTAGACTAGCAAGGGAAACGGAATTTTAAACTAAGTCCTAAACATCCGTAGCAAGGGGGTGTGCAACTGTCCATAAATTGATTACCCCCCATAAAGAGATTTTTGAGGTCCTCAGGCAATGGGAGTTTTCAAATTATGATGTTAGGGCTTGGTGAGAAAGGCAGAATGCCTAAGGAGTTTACAAGAAGGGATAATCTTTCTCTTGGATTTCTTTTTTTTTTTTTTTTTTTTTTACGGTCACGCTAAAATGATCGTTCATAACATGCAGCCCCAGGGGGAAGGCAGCTGGGGGCAGAGGGCTGGCAAGAGCACTGCCTCCAGTGTCGCTGGCCCTCGGGCCTTGTGGCAGCCAGCGCGGCGAGGGCCGGCTTGAGCACAGGAGCGAAGGCTGCGGGGCAGGCCACAGTGGCACTAATCCTGAGCGATTCTAATGCCTCTCTCCTCTCCACTTCCTTTTCCCTCTTATGCCTTCGCAACTTTTAGTTACAGCGTATATTCCTTGTTAGCAACCACCAAGACTTAAAACCAGGCGAACCTTTGTGAATCTCTTTGCATAAACTACCCGAACATGGCTCTGTTAAGTAAACATCTGTATGTCTGTTTCCCCAAAAAGTCTTTTATTTAAATGTTTGGTTTTTTGAGAGAGAGGGAGGGGAGGAGCAGAGAGACAGGGAGAGACAGCGTGAGCCGGGGAGGGGCAGAGAGAGAGGGAGACAGAGAATCCCAAGCAGGCTCTGCACTCACTGTCAGCCCAGAGCCCGACACTGGGCTCAAATTCACGAACCCTGAGATCATGGCCTAAGTCGGAATCAAGAGTCAGATGCTTCACCGACTGAGCCCCCAGGCGCTCCCCTAAAAAGTCTCATTCAAAGGTAGAGACCTGAGGAAAGTTAGCAAAACAAGGCCGTCAGAATTCAAGAAGAGGCTTCCCTCCCGCCTCCGTGTAGAATTTCACCCGGCGTTAGCCCGCTGCCTCCCGTGTCCTTTCCAGTTCACAGAAATCAGCCGCCGCATACTGTGCTCCTACAACACAAACATAGAAGAGCTGTTTTCGGAAATCGACCACTGCCTGGCCATAAACCGAAGCGTTCTTCAGCAGCTGGAGGACAGGTGTGGCCACGAGCTCACAGACGGAGACTGGGAGAAGATCCAGATCCAGGTAGGCTTGGGTCACCAACCGGAAGCAGCAGAGCCCCCAGGAGTCTGGGTGACATTAGAGGGGGGACCTGGGGACCTGGCGGTGCCAGCCCTGGCTGTGCCTGAACCGGCGGGAGGGGGCGGGGGGTGGCCCTCGAACCTTCGCTGTCCAGTCTGGGGTGAGGTCAAGGCCCTTCAGCCGGAAACTGCTTTGATGATGCCTTTTTGTGAGCAGTGAGAACACCAAAGGGAAAACACCGCCCCACGTGTTACTTTCCTGGTTTTCCTTCAAGCCCGGGCCTGCCCTCCTCTTGCATCTGTAGTGGCCACGGAAGAAAGGGACACTCTGAATTCAACAGAGGAAAAACTTACTTAGAAAACGATGAAAATAGGAAAATCTATAAAGAAAGCTCAGCAGCTATCCAGGGTCAAGGATTTTGAAAAGGACTACTCTTTATTGCTTAGTTAAAAGGAAATCTATGTCATTAATGTTCAGTATTTTATAAAGTATTTTTGTTTGTTTTAAAATTGCTTATCACATGGGCACCTGGCTGGTTCAGTCAGAAGAGCATGCAACTCTTTTTTTTTCCTTTTTTTAAGTTTATTTGATAGAGAGAGAGAGAGAGAGAGCGCGCGCGCGCACAAGCAGGGAGGGTCAGAGAGAGGCAGAGAGAATCCCAAGCAAGTTCCACACTGGCAGCATGGAGCCCGACTCGGGGCTCAAACTCATGAACCATGGGATCCTGACCTGAGCTGAAGTTGGACGCTTAACCAACTGGGCCACCCAGGCTCTCCAAGAACATGCAACTCTTGTCTTGGGGTCGTGAGTTTGAGCCCCACACTGGGTGTAGAGATTACTAAAAAAAAAAAAATTGCTTCGGCCGTGAGTTACTATCCCTTCCCATATTTCACAAGAGTAACAGTATATGTGCAATTAGTGTTATTGTAACACAAGATGGAACTTCATTTCTAGAATATCCCTGTCTCTTGGTATATGGTTCTCCCTTAAGTTCAGGAAGCTTCCCTTCACACCCTGCACAACCAACTCACTCCCTGTCCTCTGCTGCAGGCTCTGCACCGGGAGACCCATGAGTGTCCCATCTGTCTCACCCCACTCCCCACCAGCGGCGACTGTCGCCAGGACCCGGTGGAGATGCTCTGCGGCCAGCCTTCCCGAGAGATGGTCCTCCTGTCCTGCTCACATGTGTTTCACCACACGTGTCTCCTTGCCCTGGAGGAGTTCTCCCTGGGAGACAGCTCCCCTTTCCATGCCTGCCCCCTCTGCCGCTCTTGCTATCGAAAGAAAATTCTGGAATGTTGAATTCATAGTCAGGGAAAACTATCATTCCTGGGGGGGACGTTTACCTTCACTTTGGATAAACTGTATGGGTTTGGGGTTAAGTGCTATGGTGTAATCTGTTCTCCGATGAAACGTGTTTTTACCAGCTGTGTGTAGGAACCCTCGATGTATTTCTAAAGCTGACAACCTACCCCGTTTTAGTCTTCAGTCTGTAAAAATTTCAAACTGATAAGCTTAATCAGTTGAAATAAGTGAGGGATGGATAAAAGGTCGAGTTGCAGAGGTTCTGTACTTTGGTGATCTGCTGTGCTTCTTAGGTGATCGGTTGGGATTGCTCCCAGCAGCAAGATCACTCTCGTCCCTTCATGGTCATCCGGTTACCTGGCCTGTCTCCACGGAGTTCTGGTTGACACTGGGTCGGGCCTGCCAGGATGGCCTGTGCACGTGGTTGCATACACACAGCGACTGGGTGCCCAACGAGCTGGGAACCTAAAAACACTCCTTAAATTGTCTTAGAAACACTCCTTGCCATTCCTAATTCTCGTTTTGTAGTAATTGCTTTATTTCTATGTGATAAATGACTATTGTACTCCAGCGCTTCTAATATGTAAACCCAAAGTATAAAAATAAAATATTCAGTGGCATTCGGCAGGCACCAGGAGATGGTAAATCACGTTCAATGACTTCGAGCCGCTCTGCTGTAGCTGGTACGTGTGGACATCCATGGATGTCTGCTTGGGTCAGAAGGGTGTGACTGTGCTCTCCTCTTCCCGGGACCTCGCTGGTTTGCAACAACGAAGTACAGTTGTACAGGCCAAGTACCCCCCTGCCGTAGCGGGAAAGGCCCCAGATCTCAGTGGCTTGCAAAGAAGCCTGTTCCTCCTGAACCCCACAGCCCACTGGCGGTTGGGAGGGGGGGACGGGTGCTGACGGGGTGCTCTCAGAAGCCTCCGGCTCCCCGGCTCCTTCCGACTTCTGTCTCATGGCTCCTCTGCCCTGAGTCCGTGAACGTTCTCATCGCTGGGGAAAAGCAGGCAGAGGTGCTTACCGGGTGGAGCTTGGGCGTCCAGGCACACGTCGCCACGGCAACAGCTAGCCGCAGGGCAAAGAGACCGGAAGCGGGAGCCCAGGAGGAGGAAGACGTGGGTCGCCAAGCCCAGGTGCACACGTGTCAGGGGTGCGGAACAATCCTGACATCACGTGGAAAGAAATCTAAAATGTATATTCCTTTCTTTTAATCTCATCCTTTCAAAATGCTCGTCTGATAGGTTTTATTTATAAATAGCTTTATAAATACCTATCACTTACGAATAAATACACATATATTGGAGTGTGCTCAAACATTTTGTTAATGATGGGGCACCCCACTGCAAAATTTGGACAAGCAAAATTTGTCCAAAATCTGTTAACAGTCTTGTCCCACTCATCCACAGGGGATATGCCCCAAGACCCCCAGTCGATGCAGAAAACCACAGATGGTGCCAAACCCTATTTTCCTACTGCATCTCCTCCTATACATACATACATACCGATGATAAAGTTTAGTTTATAAATTAGGTTGTAGTAAAAATTAATACCTAAAAATAAACAGAACAGTGTACTGCAATAAAAGTCACGTGACAGTGGTTTCTGTCTCAGAATATCTTACTGTGCTGTGCTCACCTGGTGAGGAGGAAGTTGGAAGATCTAATGCCCGCATGACGAGGTGGGGCGAGGCGAGCGATGCGGGCACTGTGATGGAGCGTCCAGCTCTTACGGGTCTTCCGATGATCCGTCAGGAGGCTCATCCGCTCTGGGATCATAGGTGACTGGGTAACTGAAACTGTGGAGAGCGAGACTACAGATGGGGGAGGGGGGGGTGGGGACCAGCTGTAAACTGGACAAGCTCTAAACAGTGAGTAAGCACTTCTGTCCTGAGTCGGCAGAAGTTAGCAGCTCAGAGCCTTCCACGTCTACCCAGAAGGCCGATGATGTGCACGCCTCTCCGTCCATGCCCTGAAAGGCAGAGCAGAGCCGTGTGGCCAAGGCCTGGGTAGTCTGATCCCACTGCCCCCTGGAGGGAGAGTCCAAGGCTGCATGGGTCACTCAGTGATGGCGAGAGTCCACTGAGGACCGTGTATGGCCACATCCCAATGCTCCTGTTCCTCGGGACGATGACTGGGTCTTACCGTCCAGACTCCCTGCACTCCTGCCGGCCTTCTGAGCCCATTTCTCGAGCTCTCCCACTGAATCTGTGCTGCCACACATCCTTCCAGTGGCCTGTTTTCCCGCTAAGTGGACAGAGTCCACTTCTGCTCTGTGCAGCCAAGTACATGACTGACACAGGAATTATGAGTTGTGGATGACAGACACAAAATCAGCGGCGATGGCGTCTGGAATGGGTCGTCACTGGGGACGAGGGCAGTGAAGACCTTGTGAGTGTTCAGGGACGAGTCTCAGGCAGCTGTGACAATGTGAAAGCAGGTATTTTTCTTATTGAAAAGCCTCCTGGAATGGCATTCCCACCAAGGCTTGGGGAGACCCAAGTTTCAACCACGGGACCATAAACAAGGATGCGGTGGAGTAGCTGCTTCTCTGGACAGTTTGACGATGACGACACATTTTCAGGTCAAGTCACAAAAACCATGCAGACTTTCATACGATTACATCACAGCTTCAGGTCTCTTGTATGAGAACTGGGTCGCTGACCAAGAGAGCGCGGGAAGTCAGTAGAAGACTTGGGAAAGGAAAATTGTGTCGTGCTATTTAAATCCATCATTGTACTCGTTTTCACATCTCCAAGTGACTGGGTACGCGCTTTACTACCACTTTGATTAGTAAATTCCAGTTTTGTCAGGGAATGGGATTTGCCAGTCCGGTTGTTGTAACAGTGCCTGTAACAACTAGGATTTATTTCCTGTATGTTGGGTGGGTTTGGCTGCACTGTGGGGGGCTCAGCCGGGCTTGGCCCCAAAGTGTGAGTTACGTCCAGCCACGTTCCCTGAGCTTGTGAATTTGGTTTCTGACCTGCAACCAAAGACTTGTGATGAATACAAGAAGGCAAAAATGAAGGTGGAACCAAAGAGGGGGAGGAAACAAGAGTGGGAACAGGGGGAGGGGGGGCAGGGAGGAGGGGTGAGCCACGCACAACAGACACCCACGCGCACTTCCTTCGGCAGCAATCACTGCCCGTTCGGTTCTGAACTTCTGAGCAGTGGGCCCAAAAAGGAAACCCGTGTCTGTTACACAATTCATAACGTCCATGAGTTGGAAACAAGGCAAGTGTTCAGAAAAGAGGGACTACTCTTTTTCCCCTTTTGAGACAAGTGTCCCCTTTCTTCCGTTTTTCGAGTTGGTGACCGGGGTGGCCGTGGAGGAGCGCCATGCAGGTCTCGGTTCCGGAGACCAGGCTGAGAGGGGTCGGCCAGTGGACGTCTTCCAGCCACCGTCCCTTCAGAGCCGCCTGCGTGCTCCTGCCTAGGCCACGGGCTTCCGGGCTGGCCCTCCCTGCCACAGGGGAGCGCACCGCTCACGGGGACACGTATCCCTACCTCGTGGATGGCCACTGCTTGCACTCAGACACGGCTTGTGCCACAAAGACAAAACGACAGGACACGATAAACAGAATGGTGTTCACCTCAGATATGCAGTGGTGAGTTTCACGGGGCAGATTCTGTAAAACGTTCCCCTGTAGCACAGCCACACCGTGGTCAATGACAGCAATTTCTGTGACGCCCGCTTGGGTGCAGTCTGCCGGGCATGCTGTCTGTGGTGGATCTGGCTTGTCTGGAATATCCGTAGGGCGTGCTGACTGTGTGTACTTCAAGTAGTTCTGGTGGAAAACCGCTTCTCGTGCCGTTTTCATAAATACCGGCTGGCAGTTAGGTTCAAAATGCGGTCCCTCGTAAGTAGCAGGAATGTTTGCTTCTCTCGTGCAGTATGATCTGTATGTGTGTTGACACGCCTTGGTGGACAAGAGCGTGTTAAATATAGCTAACCGCCTCCCGGAAAAGCCGAATGCCCAGGAAGGGTATCTGCGGACGGGGCTGTTCTGAGCCCTCTCTGACCTGAGGCGGGCCACCAGCAGCCCCGGAATTGGTGAGCACAGCCTAACACCTAGGAAGCCGAGTCACCGTGTCGCACGCCTGAAACGAACGTGACGCCGCGTGTCAGCTCTACTCAAAAACCGTTTTCGACAAAAAATGCAAACAAAGAGATAACACGTGCATCTGGTCTCTTATTCTGGCAAACCAGGCAAACTCACGTGCCTTCTGCAGCCAAGCAGGTAACAGATCCGTGAAGAAAGCAGCTACTATCGCCATGATTCCAAGATGTGGAACTTAAATGTTGCCAGGTCTTCTAGCACTCGAACAATCCCTCTCAGCCAAACGATGTTTAATCTTTTGGCACCGACAACGACATGGCATTGGCATAAAAATAAATCGGTGAAACAGGCAGCCCGGAAACAAACCCACGCGTATACGGTCAATTAACTTATGACGAAGGAGCCGAGAACATACCACGGGGAAGGAACATTCCCTTCAATAAATGGTGCTGGGAAGCTGGATAGCCATGTGCTGAAGTTGGAACTGGCCCACCCCTTTACAGCATACACACACGTCAACTCAAAATGGATTGAGGCCTTGAACGTAAGACCTGAAACCATAAAATTCCTAAAATACACAGGGGGTAAGCTCTTTGACATCGGTCTCAGCGATGACTTTTTGGATCTGACGCCAAAAGCAAAGACAACAAAAGCAAACAAAAAAGCTTCTTCACAGCAAAAAAAAAAAAAAAAAACAATCAGCAAAATGAAAATGTTTGCAAATCATAACCTGCTACGGGGTCAATATCCAAACTATATAAAGAACTCATCCAATTCAATAGCAAAACAAACAATCCAATTTAGAAAGGGGCAAATCTAAATAGGCACCTTCCCAAACACACACGGATGGCCAGCAGGCACACGGAGAGACGCTCTGCTGGTGGGAGTGCACACCGATGCAGCCACTATGGAACGCAGCAAGGAGATTCCTCAAAAAGTTACAAATAGAACTACCACGTAACCCAGCAATTCCACTTCTGTGTACTTGTCCAAAGAAAATGAAAACACTCATTCAGAAAGGTATCAGCACCTCCATGCTCACTGCAGCATTATTCACAGCAGCGAAGATACGGAAACAACCCAAGGGTCCGTCGATAGGTGAGATGTGGTGCACGTGTACAATAGAATATTATTCAGCTACAAAAAAGGGAAATCCGGCCGTTTGGGACACGGATGGACCCCATGCTAAATAAGACAAAGACAAATACCATCGGATCTCGATATGTAGAATCTAAAAAACAACAACGACAACAAACTCACAGATACAGAGAACAGATTGGTGGTTACCTAGAGTAGGGAGTGGGGGCAGGCGAAATGGGTAAAAGTGACCAAAAGTACATACTTCCACTTATAAAATAAGTCCTTCAGATCTAATGGACAGCACGGCAAGGATGGTTGACAATACTGTATCGCATATTTGAAAGTTGCTGAGAGTAACTCTTAAAAGTTCTCAAGAAAAAAAAGTGTGTAACTGGATGGTGATCATTTCACTATATATCTATATCTATATATACATATATATATATATTCAGTTACCCACATATATATATATCTACACAATCATTATATATATACACTTTTATATATATATATAATCATAATCATTATGTTATGCGCCTGAAACTAATGTATGACATTTTAATTAAAAAAAGAGACTGAGGTTACAACTATAAATGAAAATACCTCACACAACGAGGGTATTGTGGAATTCTTGCGATTCATTAATGTTGACTCAATTTTTAAAATGTTGAACTCGCAACATCACATTTTGAGTTAAGCACAGCCCGCAGGTCACTTGTTTGCCATCTATACGTTACACAGACAAGCTGGGGACAGGGACGCGAAGATCAACTCCCTATAATGTGACCGAAATATTCTGGGCTTGAAAAGTTTTCCTTTAGATAGATTACCACAATGACGCCTCAGTAAAACATTCATAGCATACTGACTTTGAATAAGGCGATTTCTTTTTTTTTTTAAGATGTTTTTTAAGGAATCTCTACACCCAATGTGGGGCTCGAATCCACAGCCCTGAGGCCAAGAGTCACACACTCCACCGACCGAGCCAGACAGGTGCCCCCAAATAACGCTATTTCTTAATGTCGTCTTCTGAAACCATTTACCAAGACAAACCAAAGTAACTTGGTGGATGTGATTATTATTAAAAGCTGGGAAACACACTCACCCCAAATAACTGAATTTCAGCAGAGCTGATCAGTAGCCAACAACTAGGTAACAGGAGCAATTATTTGTTTGGATCCACCTTGGATCAAGATAATAAAAATATTAACTGCATTAAAAAAAAAAAAGTGAAGGGGAAGAAAAAGTTTTCCTGGACCCTCTTGGGTCCTCGGCTAGATCTAAAAATTAAACTGACAAAGGCTGCTTAATAGGAGAAAAGCACACAAATATATTTAGCACAGGTTTTGCACGACACAGGAGCCTTCACAAGGAACAAAGAGCCAAAGAAACAGACCTGATTATTTTCCGCTACATCCGATGAAGCACAGGAGTTGTGGGAAACACAACAGGTTAAGGAGTGTGAGGGAAGTGTGTAACCTGGGGGACTCAGCAAGGCCTGTTAGGACTCTCTGAGATCAGGAGGCTCCTTTTCTCTGGGTGAAGGGAGGGCAACTCTCACAAGAGGGTCTAAGGACCTGTTTCAGGGGAGAAGCGCAAACCTCAAATTCCTTCCGCTTAAAATATTCAATGCTCCCATGTGCCATGCGCGAGTCTTGAGCCCTATCAAATGCTTGCTTTCTGCTTTCTGCAGGGAGTGGAGGTACATGTCTAACTTACCTAAAATGGGGTGAGAATTTAAAAATTTTATTTTTTGTTCTCACGGTGGTGTTACAGGATAAAGTTCTCCATAAGCCCCAATAATCAGGATTAATATTAAATGCATAAGCCCAAATCATGACCTAATTCTGCCCAGAGAAGAAAGACCTAAGATCAAAGATTATTACACTAACGGGTTTTCCATGAGTTTTGTTAAAAAATGGCAAGGTTCTCAGGCCTACATGTAGAAACACACACACACACACACACACACACACACACACACACACACACTCCAGGGTTTATCCAGGGAACAGCTGGTACACAGTATTAAAAGAAGGCCTAATAAACAATGAAGCCTGTACCCGGGGGTGGGGGGGGTGGGGGGGGTGGGGAGGCAGCCTGGCTAGACCACCTTCGCAGGGTTGAGGTGGGCAAGTCAGGGGCCACGGACGCCTCTTTCTGTTCCACCCTCCTCAAACACGTGGCTCCATCCTTGAGGGCACTTTGCAGATGAGTTCACATTTGTACTTTCTGAACCCAGCCTAATTCTTTGTTACACAACGTCTCTGGGATTTTTAAATACTTGAAATGGTTGCAAACAATGAAACAGTGGCGAAAATCGAATTCCCTTCTACTCTTCGCCAGCTTCCCCTCACATTAACATGCCATGGTACAATTATCTGAGCCACAAATTAACAATGATACAAAAGTATTAGCTCATCTACAGATTTTATTCGAATTTTGTCAACAGTCTCCAGGATGTTTTGTAAATAAGAATTTTCATTTCTCTGCTGGGCACGGTGCCTGGGGGGCTCAGTCGGTGAAGTGTCGGACTTCAGCTCAGGTCATGATCTCGCGGTTTGTGAGTTCAAGCCCAGCATCGGGCTCTGTGCCGACGGCTCAGAGCCCGGAGCCTGCTTTGGATTCTGTGTCTCCCTCTCTCTCTCCCCCGTCCCTCCTCATGCTTCGTCTCTCTCTCTCAAAAATAAGCATACAATTTTTTTTTAAATAATAAAAAAAATTTTCTTTGCCAGCGTGAATGCTAATCTGTCTAAAGGAATACATCTTCCAAATTATAATTCAAGTGTGTATGGTAAAGTCATCATATTAACTGGACATTTCCAGACAGAATGAGTCACTAACAAGGACTCTGGAAGAGTAAATACAAGTATTAATAATTCAAAACACAAGATTAGTGTTCGGTACGTTAATAGAGGAGAATATTCTTCAGAATCAGTTTATGAGATACATTAATTAGAGGTTCAGGACATGAAACTTAGAAATAGAACTCGATGTTTATGGACATTTAGTTCATGAAAACGGCGCTGAAATCACATTACTGTTTAACATACGGCTCTGTCATACCGGCCTGTCCTTTGGGGAAACAATGAAACTAGTCAAGGATGGGACAGAACTGCATTGAGGTGCTCCCATCCGCTGAATGCGGCGTCTGAATCCAAGAGGGGTCGCCACCTGCACAGAAGCCACGGAGGGTGGGCGGCCAGGCAGCTGTGCACTCGGTGGGCATCCGAACTCTTTCAACTGTCTTCGTGGGCAAGTGGGCAAGTCACAATCCGAAGCGGCTCTTGGGGTCCCAGCTGTCCCATCCTGTCCCATCCATGGCACCACAGAGGAAAGGAAGGGTGGAGGTGGGGCAGCGCCAGGCATCTTCCGAGTCACCTTCCTGGAGGTCCTACACAACACTCTGCACAAGCTCCCTGGTCAGATCCGCGCCACATGGCGGGCACAGTGCCACCCTGAAAAAAACCGGAGCTGGGTCGCCTGGCACGAATGGTTGCTGTGTGGCCAGTGACGTCTCTGCACAACCGTGATCTGATTCCTTTCGGCAAGACAAATCCAGATAAGAGGTTGATGAATTACGGAAAAAAAAAAAAAAATACAGACACAGAAGCAGTTAGGTGTCGGGTAACGAAAATGATCCGGGGTTCCACGGTGGTGATGGCTGCTCCACTCTGTGCATATAAATCATATGCTTTAAGAGTGAGTTTTGTAATATGTGAATTGCATCTCAAAGTCGTTAGGGGCAAAAATTGGGAAATACCTTTAAAAGTCTTAGGGTAGCGAAGGCCTTAGTATGACACCTAGAAATTATGGGAAACTGCACATTTTGACTACTTCAAAATGTAAAGTTTCAATACCACAAAAATCCAATATTGGACAACTTTAAAAAACAACCAGGAAAAATATACACATCAGAAAGATAAACATTTAATATCCATAATATAGTTTTTAATAAAACAATAAAGATATTATGAAATACCAGAAGAAAAATGGGCTAAGTATATTTAATACTAATTCACAAAAGTAGAAATACAAACAGCTGATAAATTTTTTTTTTAAATTCCCAGTAGTTATTAAAAATGCAAAGAAAAACAATTAAATGTTTGCCTCTCAGGTCGGCACTCCTGTAAAAGACCGGCAAAATCCAGTGTTAGCTAGAGAAACACATCTTCACGTGCTGTTGATGAGAGTATATTGATAGGATCTTTCTGGAAGTAGTCTGAAAATGTGCATTCCCTTTGATCCAAGACTTTAATACCTAGGAACTGGGTGAATTTGTAACTTAGAGTAAGAAATATGTATTTGGGCTTCCTCCCCATTCCTGGCACGGAGATGAAGCCGGTGGAATTTCCTAAAGCGATAAGAAGATAAAGGTGTCTTTTGATATGCGTTAGGAGCCCTTTGGACCACACCTGAGCTTCCGTGAATAAGCTGTCTTTGGGAAAGCTCCTACAGCAGGCCAGTGGGAACTACCACCTTCAGTCCCACCCTTCCGACCCGTGGGGAGCAGGAAGGCCTGGAGCCCGAGGATCGCTAGTGGCCAATCCTTTCCTCAATCATGTCTGTGTAATGAAGCTTCCATTTAAAACACCCTAACTGAAGGGGTTCAGAGAGCTTCCGGCCGGGCAGCACCCAGGGTGCGGGGCGGCTGGTGCACCTGGAGGGGGCAGGGAAGCTCTGCCCCCACCCCGACCCCTGGCCCGTGCGCCTCCTCCGTCCGGTGTTCCTGAGCTGGACCCTCTGTCACTAGCAGGTAATCTGGTAAGCGCACTGTGACTTCCCCAGACTTCCGTGAGCCGCTCTAGCAAATCGCTGAGCCAGAGAGAGGTGGGAACCTCTGACTGATAGCTGGTTGGTCGAAGCACAGGGGACAGCCCAGACCTGCCACTGGCGACTGAGGCGGTGGTGGGAGCCAATCTTGGACTGAGCCCTTTACCTGTGGGGTCTGCACTAACTCCACGGACATGGCGTCAGAAGGAAATCAAATTGTGTGACACAGATACGGTATCCACAGAGAACTGGGAGAAGAGGTTGGTGTGGGAAAACCCCCACACGTGTGGTGGCCAAAAGTGAAGTACTGAGAGTGCAAAAAAAGAGAAGCTTTTCATCACAACTTTCTAAAGCGAGAATAGAACAATGTGCTAAGACATATGTAAAAAGCTATCTGTGAGTACGCATAGCCATTCGATAGGATACAACAGCTACGGCTACTCCATAGGACAGAACGGCTCCAGCCCCTCAAAGTCACAGCGTGTCCCGGGTTCGCAGGGGCCACTGTTGGCAAGCAGTGTATCTTTTAAGAAGAGCTTTTCAAGAGAGAAGACGTTAAGACATTCACCCAGGAGTTTCAGTGACTGATCAAACTTTCTTCCTCAGCTTCATATTTAAATCTCTACCTCCTCACATTCAGACACTGACGATCTTTCTGGTCCTCCGAAATCACGCACATCAGGTGCTGCCGCCCTACTTCTCATCACCCATGCTTGGGAACTTAACTTCTCCAGTATGTTTAGGAGAACAGAACACCAAAATCGCACCTAAGAAGAAGTGGGCTTCATCTGAATTTCCGAGTTGATCACACTTGAACTTGAAGACACTTTCACCGAACGGAATTACGCAGAGCTGGAAGTTAACTAACTTCTCTTCCAGAGTAGCTCCCAGATCTCTTCCTCCTAAACGAAGGGATCAATCACCTAGTTTTGAAATTTTATAGCCCACTTTTTAGAGCTTTAGCAACTTCTACTGATTTTAATTACATGTTTTGCAGTGCAACAAGTAATCTGCACGTGTAATACTTCGGCTTCAGGGGTGTTTGCACTGATGAATTTTACCTGAAGAATATTCAAAAGCCAAAATGTTTTTGTATTCATTCATCTTTCAACTAGATCCTGAAGCCGTATTTTTCAAACTAAAGTTTACGATCCATTGGCATTAGTGGTCTGTGTCTAGTGTCCTAAAAAATAAAACAGAAAATGCCAGCGCGCATCACATACTAAAAGTAGGTACTATTTCCTTAAATTGTCGTTCACACGTATACACGCATGTGAGGGTTACAATCAAGAGTGTATTTCTTCCTTTCGTCAAAGAGCTGGAAAGCCACTGCTGTGAAGGCTTCTGTCTGCCAGTGACTTCACCAGTTGACAATGGCCATTCACTCTTCCAAGAACTGTGGATTAGGCTGCCCAGACCACAACTGGGTATAGCTCAGTCCTTTCATGGAAAAGATTAGAAAAATCAAATAAGTAACTCAAAAAATTCGAGGACACCCGTGATTTCAATTGTTGATGGTACATTTTAGCTGTAACTGGTTGCAAGAAATTGCTCTACCAAGAACTCCACAAAAAAAGAGAGAAAACATTCACTTCTTCCCCCGTTCAACATCCCACCAGAGTCATTACTGCCTTTTAGAAAACTGAAATGGAAGCATCTTACACATACGCTTAAGTTTCAGCCACGATGGCATTTAAGATTTAAAACTCAAACACGCATTTGAATGCTTATAAAACAAAGTATGAAATCACCTTTTGTAAAACTTTAATTTCTAAGACACTAAAAAGTCACACTAGAAGTGTCTCATAGAAACAAACAGAACCAACAGATAATTTGTAAACAGAACACTCTAGTAAACAAAAATGATTCACCAGTGCATCTGAACATCATCTTTAACCCATACCAGTCTTTAGTATAAAAGTCAGTGAGTGCCGTACGTAGACTCCTATTTAAAAAAAAAATATTTTAAGAACTTTGTCTTTATACATTAAATACTGCGCTAACAACAAAGAAAGCCACGTAGGGTTCTCAAAGCCCACGTTGCAGGCAGGTTACGGGTGAAGGAGGACCAGGGCGGTCCTCTGTGCCCCAGCAAACTGAGGCAGACGTCGAGGCCCCGAAGATCAGGCGTGTACAGGGTGAGCCACTAACGCATCCAAGAGTCAAAACCAAGCAGAAGGTTTCATTCTCGTCCACGAGTCCACCAACCGCTCAGTATGGCACCGAAGGACCTAGCATGTGCGTGTACGTGTGGGCACACGTGTAATTTTCACATAGTCTCACTTTGACAGCAGGTCTGTTTTTGCACAGAATATATATAAGGCTAAGTAAATACTGAATCTAAGAAATACTTGGAAACATCAGTAAAAATTGCAAATGTCATAATCTATAAGATGTATCATTTTAAAATTACTTAAGTACTGCAGAAGCAATCAAAGAGAAGAACTGGCCAAGTCTCCTCACGCAACTTTGTAACTACCGTGCCTAATGCCCTTTGCAGGTGGATCCTAAGGTGAGACTAAGCGGAGCATCTGACGGGGCGACTGTGGACATCCTCCCACCCGGCAAGAACGAAATGGCGGCCCCGGGCCTCTCCTCCTGCTCCAGCTCCACGAGCGCGACAAAGGCAAGGCCCGCAGGGCGCCTGTCCTGACCAGAGCCCAAGTGCTCGGCCTCTGTGTGCCACGGCCCGTTTCTGTCGCAGCCTCTCACAGCCGGCCTCCAGAGCATCCAACAGGAGCACCTGCATTTACAAAGTCTGTCCCCCAAGAGGAAGTCTCTGTGTGTAACCAGGGACGCACTGTTTGGAGTGGCTGCAATCATGCGGCGAACAGGGAGGATATATCAACCTGCATCTGTTCCCACAAAAGGGGTCTGAGGCCCCAGGCTCAAAACCGTCCCCCCACGTGAGGTGTGTCCTTGGTCCCAGAGCCATGACGATGCATCCAGTAGCAGCTGTAGGAATTTATGCTACATTTCACCGCTTACTAATCCAAACCTGGCCTAAGTTTTCCGATGGAAAGAAACTTTCAAATGAACAAAGAATTGATACAGACATTGAAAAGTTTAATATTTGACTCAGAAATTCTCAGACATCTTACAAACACCCAGGAACTTCCCATGGATGTTAAGTTACAAGTGATGTTCTTTTACTGAAAGAACTTTCTTTTCTCTTCTTTCCTTGACCAGGTCTGTTCAAAATATGGATTGCAAGCAAGTTTCAGTAAAAGTCAAAGCTTGCAATTAATGTTTAAATAGGTGTAATTATCAGTGAAATTAGGAAATAGCCATCTTCTGTTCATTTGCTCACTATGCAGGTCTCATGCTGAGAGATTCCCAATGCTACACTGGTGGTATTTACTGAGTGTTTGTGATTTAGAATCACAAAATGGTCTTTTATTTGACAACGAAGCTGCATTTTAACAAGCAGAGAAGCTCAGAAGGAAATGCACAGGTATAAAGGAGAGGTATACTCAATGGAACTGAGGAATATACAGATTAATTTTTCTTATTATTTTGGCTCTAAATGGAAATTTTTTATGTCAAATATACAGCCGGATTTTCATAAATTTCTCCAAAAAACAACTTGAGAAAACTGTTCTTTTACTTTTGTCTGAACACAGACGATCTATTGCCATACACATAGTGCATGTGAACGTAAGTGTTTCCGGAGACTGCGTAACTATGAATTGTGTGCAAAGGGGCTCGTGTCACGTGTCTGCATGCACAATTTTCAGTACCCTATCCTAGCGCCTGGTAACACAGAGTACAATTTTATAGTTTTATTCAGTGGACTTAAAGTCAAGAAGCCATCCCAAGAATTATTTACAATTCAGTAACTGAATGATTATCTGATCACGATACATCGTAGCGCTATTCTTACATCATGAATGCTGATACTGTGCATCTGGGTGGTAACCCGGTAACTTTTATAAATCTGAGGTTTAAATCGGCATATACGAAAGGAACCAAAGCCTGAAGAGTGTGGGGACAGCGGGGTTTCTACCACAGATGATTTGTAGTTTCATAATGGGACACAGGAGAACAAGGAACTGAGAGATATCTGAAGAAATGCTTTAAAAAACCGAGTGTACACATAGCCTATAAGGCAAAATCTAAGTTACAAGTGTATTCAACACCGGCAACTATGTTACGAGAGGTAATACTGAGTCGCATACACGTGAGACGTCGGAGAACGGTGACCACGTACCACTTCCGGCCGAGCTGACCACACCGCGCGGGGGCAGGCGTTCCCACGTGTTCTCCCACGGATCGGGTTTTGCAAGAATTTCGCCTTTCTCCCTGGACGCAAAGTCCAGTCGCTATCACCCTGAAACAAAACCCGGAACTACGCTTCTGTCCTTCTCCCTAAGGAGGGGAGAAACCTCATCTGCAAGCGCTGCCGTTCCCAAGCGCCACCGCAACGGGGGGCAGCCGTAAGCCTGCGTGTCTGCAGGGCCTTCACTTCACAGCCAAGCACCAAGGACGCCTTTCTCGCGGCCTTCTCCGTCTTGAATAAAGTATATAATGGGATTTAACTGAGTTCTTAGAAAGCCCCGGAGTTGGCCTTAAAACATGCTCGTCTGGGTGACTGTACCAACCGACACCAGCACCCGCGTCCACAGAAGAACGTGCCGCCCCGAGGAGCCTGTCTGGCCGGCGAGTAGGGGGTCCGCACGGAGTCAAACGGACGCGTGGCCTGTGGCGGCCGAGTTCTTAGGAGACTGTGAAAGCGGTGGCGCCGCCAGGCCCGGGCGCTCACCGGGAGGCACCGCCGGGGCGAGTCATTTCTGACCGACGGGGCGGTCGGGAGCCGGGGGGCTCCCGGGTCAGTGGCAGAGCGCTGCGCGTTCTCACAGTGCTTTGTGATGCCCGTTTGCAGACGGCTTTGATGTTTCTGAATCCCTTGACGTGTCTGATAGGTGAAGCTTATGCAGCCCTGCAGGAAAATTAAGAAAATGGTGAGAAAGGACGTACTGTTGCGCGGCTGCGCAGACGGCCAACAAGGCAGAGTGTCCGGTGTCACTGAGGAAGCTGGGAGGTGCTGGCCAGGCCCCTTAAGGACGAGAGACCTCTTCTCCCCACTGGGGGCGCCCGGGGGCCTAAGCGGTAGACAGCGGTGTCTCAGGAAGCCACGCCTTCTCCACAATTCTGCGCAGCTCTGGGGCCCCTGCAGGCTTCCGCTTTCTTCAGTTCGCTCCCTCCCCCACCTCCCGTGCCCCTCCCGCCCCCCGCCCCCGCACCGATCCCAGGAGCACGCTCTCTCACGCCTCCTCCCGCAAGCTCATCCAGACAGACCCAGTGTGCTTCCCGGGGGACCTAACCGGACACAAATATGATGGCGTTCTTGTTTTAAAATACACACATACAAGCATACACACAAGAAAACACATGGAAAGACATACCAAAATATTAAGCATGTCATTAAAAAGATAAGCAATGGAAAACATGATCAAAAAGAAAAAGACAAGAAATGGCAAAATAATAAACTGAACATAAATAATATTCCAATATTCAAAGATAGTTCACACAGTAAGAAAGTATCACTATCTTCTAAAGTTACATTAGTTTCCTTCTGTATCATACATCAGTCACTCACATAATGCACCTGACATACACAACTGTGCCCTCCCAGGGATAAAAAGTAGAAGATAGTTCATGTGGCACCAAAGCTCTCAGCACTTACTAATAAAGTGAAGCACAAAGATATTCAAGAATATATAACCAGTCCATCTATGGAAAAGATTTTGAGGAAACATTTTTATGAGGCTCAGACCTTTGTTGACACCTCAAAAACATACTTGGATGAGGTTTTTTCCCCCTAAGATTCCAGATAGCTATCTACCTGGCAGTTAAGCAATTTTACATCCCTCTTAAATCAACACAGCACTCTGAATTTTAAAGTTTCTATCACCTGCATATGTTCATAAAAGAAAAGCTAAAATTGAGTCTGTGTATGATGGATGAATGGGAAGGAAAAAAGAAATCAATCTAACATAAAAAAGAGTTCTGATCCCAGGAATGGCCAAACCATTGAGTGACAACAGGAACCCACAGCTGCTGGGGAAGCGAGTTTCAACACGGCCTGCTAGAGAAGGAAGTAGGCGGACAGAGAACCAGCGGGGTAATCACGCCCGAAGCAAAAGGGAATCCCCTTTTAGGACACATTTCCAGTTGTTACTTCTAAAACTCGGGGGCAGCACAAGCTACGCATCTTTAAAAAAAAACTACAATGTCTCTCTGTGCGGATACAGTCACCTCCACCGCCATCCAGTGTTTGTTTATATACCCGGAGTACACCAGGTACTCTATGAGACAGACACTGTCATTGTCAATGGACATAGCACCAGAGGGGAAAAGCCTACAAAAAAAAGAGGGGAAAAAAGGAGACAGTTAAATTTTATAATCAAATTACGATTCCCAGTGAAATTAGACTGAAGATCTCAGATGAGTCACACATTATTACATATACTTAATATGGAGGATCTTTTTCTAGGTATGATTCATGTCCTCCTTAGGCATTCCAGAGAGTAACAGAAAACATTTGGACAAAAAACCTTAAATCCATCTAGTGGTTTTACACAAGTCTTGATAATTCTATTGCCTATTATGGTCAAAGGGCCAACACAACATCCATGACTTCACCTTAGGTTAAATGATACTTCCCTACATTAAAAAAAGTTTCCTTAGAAAGATGATATCCAGAATACTTAACTCAAAACTAAGTTTACAGTAATTCATCTACAGCCGTCTCATGTCAGTGACTAGTCAGTGGGAATCGACCTGACATTATGGCTAACTAACCTCACTGATGGGCTACCATGGGCTACCACGGGCTTCAAAATGAAGTTCTCACTTGAGACATTTGGCGGGGAGAGCTAGGGATTCCCACGTCACCTTACAGATTTTTACCTTGTCGGTATTATGAAACTTAGGCATGAAAATCCACAATTATCCGGTGCTTCTGCTGAAATGAGATGTCACTTTCACTTCTAGGCCACTATTTCTCCAACCATCCCCTCACAGGGTGAACTTAAAGTAAAATACATATGAGTAGATAATCTGAAATCTTTTTTCCTTCCCAAAGGTCATCCCTTCAACCACAGAGGTTGGAAGAATTTGGTTGGGTGAGAAGCTTCATGATGCTCAGAAGGTGGAGGTTACCTGGACCTTAATCAGTACGGGGCCTATGGCAACCACTACAAGCCACAAGAGAACACAGACTATAAACATTCAAATGATGTCAAGTTAGGTAAACGACCTAATGTTAGGAGTCCCTGCAATAAATCGCTGCCTTTCCCTTCTTTTATTATAAAATTACACACTCCAAACCCAAGAGGGTTTATATAGCAAGACAGTTTATACTGCCCTGGTATTCCTAAAATATAAAGCCTGATGTATGTTTAGTACTAATGTTGAAGTAAGCATGGAAAACACATTTGATAAGTTACATTTATTCCCTTTATACCTTAGCCAAACCTAAGAGTTTTTTAATACTGTCACAACACATGTGACTCATGGACTACATGATTCAGGAATGCCCTCTCCCATATTAATGACAAGAACACTAATATTTTTATCCTGACTTGTTTGGCTTACGGAAGAGAATTATGGATCAGCTTGATATTGTAAACTCCAAGCCTCAAAAGAGATCTGCAACTAAAAAACAGTAAGAGGTGTCGTTACCAAAAGAGACGTTTAGCCCGTTATTACCCTCACCTCACCACAACCACCATCGTCTTAACGATAAAAGAGCTCATTTTATTGAGCCCTTCCGATGTGCCAGGACTATGCTCAGGCCCTTACAAGAAATTTTTCAGTTAATATCCACAACAAGAGAAGAAGGTATTATCACCATTTTATAGATAAGGAAGCCGAGGCTTAATGAAATAATTTTACACAAGAGCACAACCAATAAGGAGTGGGTCAGAAATGTGACCTCTAAGGTGTTACACATCAGGAAAAATGAAGAGATGAAGACTTAAAATCAATTCATATGGCAAAATTAAAAATTAGTAGAAAGCGAGAAAAATACCCATAAACCTCAGGATTACCTAGGGCCTTGAAAAGTTCTTCTCGTACAGCAGAGGTGAATTTTCTGACCAGACACAATGTTGTCACAATAGCAAAAAGCAAATTGTAGGATAATACAATATAGAAATTTCCCAGCCAATTAAACCTTCCAAAGTCTCCAAGTAGATCAAATCTAGTGATTCCTGTTAAAAATAAATAAAATAGCCCTTAATAAAATCAGGTACAATATATTTAAATACGTTACAAAATAAAGTACAAAACAGATCAAATTCCATGGACTTTCTCATTTCTGTTAGTAGGTATCCTAGTTGAAATCCGTAATTGTTATCCTGGGGAACAACCTCAACCAGCTCTAACCTACTCTGTCCGGGTGTCACGGTCTCTTGGAAGCGGCGGGAGCTGGAGCGAACACCCCTGACACTCGGCACGCTTACACTGACAAGACATCCACTGTGCCGCTGCTCACGGGGAGAAAGCACAGCGTGCTCAACTGAGTCTGGAAACAAGAGTCGTGGAGTCGTGGCGGACGAGACACCTGACAAACTTCACGCTTCGCACCTCCCCACTGCTCGGTCCCCCTCTCCGTGCAGGTCCCAGGTCGAACGTCACCTCCTTAGAGAGGCAACTGTCCCCTCTACATAAAACAGCCGGACCCCTCCATGGCCGGCTATCCCCATGACGTTTCTTTGTAACACAACACTACTTGAAATAATTTCTTTTCCTTTCTGGTGTCTTTGCTGCCTACTTTCCCCACTGGAATGTAAGTTCTATGAGAACAAGGACTTTGTTTTTTTCACTCCTATGTTCCCAATGCCTAAAGCCATGCTTGCCCATACTTAATAATTACTACATAAACGAATAAACTAACAGGGTGATTCTTTTCTAGGGTAAGTTAATAGGGTAGTTCTAATAAACTAAGAGGGGAGGCAGGGGAATATTATGAATCTGAACTGGATGCTCCGGGTTTGTGGAGTACAATAACAAACCTTGAAATGCAGGATAGTTATATACATTGAAGCTATTTAAATTCACCTAAACTGATTTTTAAAGGCAAGTCTTGGGGCACCTGGGTGGCTTAGTTGGTTAAGCGTCAGACTTCAGCTCAGGTCATGATCTCGCGGTCTGTGAGTTCGAGCTCCGCATCAGGCTCTGTGCTGGCAGCTCAGAGCCTGGAGCCTGCTTCGGATTCTGTGTCTCCCCCTCTTTCTGCCCCTCCCCTGCTCATGCTCTGTCTCTCTTGCTCTCAAAAATAAATAAAACATTAAAAAATTTTAAAAATTAAACAATAAATAAAAACAAGTCTTAAATAAAATAAAAAAAAAAAAAGTCATCCTATTCAGTGATAATGTACCCTAGGCCAAATACTTATTAGAAAGAATGTGTGAATGCCAGGAATTTTTCTGACCACTGGTAAATAAATAAGTAAACAACACGCGAGTAGTCAAGTGACAGATGATAGGACTGGTGACAATCTTCAAGGAAGAAACTGAAGAGCCACTTGGGGCCTATCATGTAAAATTTTAACCATAGAGGGCTGTATAAACAAGATCATATTACCTTTCTTTTATGGGTGGCCTAAGGATTTCAGGAGTAACCAAACTCCATTTCATTTTATCAGCTGACTGTTGAACTCAGCTCTCACCCCCACCAAAGCAACCCCATCACCTATCACAGGGACGGCTCTACAAAAGCAGGGCAGAGAGAAAACAGGAAAACCTTCATATCCAAAAGTATCACAAAAATAGGACGTTTCAAAAAGTATTTCTTTAACAGCCACACTTACACAGGGCCAATGTATTTGAATTTGAGAGACAATAATCTATCATGTATTTTAGAGAGAAGATTAATGAAAACATACGATAAAATATCATTTTAAAGAAGGTGAAGGGATAGGGCACCTAGGTGGCTCAGTCAGTTAAGCATCCGACTTCAGCTCAGGTCATGATCTCACAGTTTGTGAGTTCGAGCCCCGCACCGGGCTCTGTGCTGACAGCTAGGAACCTGGAGCCTGCTTCAGATTCTGTGTCTCCCCCTCTCTCTACCCCTCCCCCGCTCACGCTCTGTGTCTCTCTCTCGATAACAAAATAAACGTTAAAAAAAAAAAATGGTGAAGGGACCCAGACCCCAGCAGAGGATGCAGCACAGACCACACATCAGGAGTCACAGCACCAATCACAGCTGCTGCTTCTCAGCTAAAAAACTTGACTGTGTTAAGAGGAATACATATCTAATTATACATTTTATTTTTCACACTAAGTACCATTTAATTTAACCTAGGAAGTTATCTGTAGACAGGATACAGTCCTTCCAAAACACACTTCAGCGATTTCAGCCCAGGCTTCCCAGATAATTAGTTTCTTTGATGTTTAGGACCAAACTCCTTTGAGAATCTGGTCAGAGCCATAGATCATTCCACAACAAAAACACAGAGATGCACACAGACACGAAATCTTGCATATGATGAAATGATTGACGGAGAAAGTGACCGATCATAGAATAAAACCCTGTGCAGATTCTCCAGAAGAGTCTTACCTGGTTTCAGAACATTTTACTCATATACCACCATTCACAAAGAAAAAATCAGGACATATATACCCAAGATATGCATATCTAATTGTTTTAAAACTATATATGTACTACTCACTGACTTTCACATTACACACAAAGAACAGACTTTAAAAATAATAGCAGTAAAGATAAATACGAGTTCTCACGGTTTCTTCACAGCCCAATGACTTACGTCGTGAACCTATGGGGACAGACCACTTTGGACAGCATGGGGACATGCTAACCAGTAACTCCGCCACCACCCGGGACCTGGCCTATGCACCACGGGCGGGACAGCAGTGCCACACGCTGAGTACTGGGGCAGTGGAAGGTATGTGACATACAGCTTCTCGGCGGATTCAACTTGGTACCCTGAGAGTCAGGGCCAAGACTTCATATGAAATCCCAGACAGAGAGCGATCTCCTTATGACATGTTTGGTCCCAGGGACATCTCAGGTTGACCTCACAGACATACAGGAGCCCGTTGCTACAGTGCAACAAAGCACTAGACAAAATATTAGGTTATAGGGGCTAGTTCTGAAGACACTGCCGTTTCAAATTTAATCTTTTAAATATCTAACTAACATGGTCCGACTAAAAGATCACTCTGGACAACACATGCAGCTCTTCAGTCCTGAAAGCCCCGTATAAGACTGAACCTTAAACAATAACCCCTAAACCAACATCTGAGAGGCTATGTCACAGCAATTATTAAATTGTAAAATGTACTTTTTTATTAAAAGTGCCAACACTTAGGAAAAAGTAACAATACTTAAAATTTTAACTTTAACATTTATTGTAAAAATGTATAATACTTCAAAATCTCCATTTCTGGAGAAAGATATAAAAGCATACGTATTAAGGCAGCTGCTTTGGATTCTTTGTCTCCCTCTCTCTCTGCCCCTCCCCTGCTCACACACACACACACACACTCTCTCTCTCTCTCTCTCTCTCTCTCAAAAATAAACATTAAAAACTCTTTTTAAAAAAGGGTATTAAGGCAGCAAAATTTTAAGATAATACTAACAAAAAAATCAATTATCAAATGTTATTAACTCTGCTACTCAAATGCTGAAATGCTCATTCCCATTCAAAAGTTATTTCTTTAAAAGATAAGTAAAATATACACCAGCTAAAGGCCTACTTAGTTAAGCATGGCTAAGCATAAAGCCATCTTATCGGTGAATAAAATGATCTTCATGACAAACCACGCGTCGGTTCCGCCCACTAAGATACAGTTAAAAACATTTTATGCATAATTCCTTGAATAATGGAACGTATACCTTCACAAGAACCTCATTTCAGGGAAGACCTGGCTACTCCACCTGCAACACGAATCATGAGAACCCACCTTCGTTAGCCCACCTGAGTTGACTCTGATTTCTAGCAGGCATACTCCGGTTCCTCACTAGCATGAAGACGTGGAAAGCCGGCCACGCTTAAGGGATCATTAAAGCAACTTTATCATGAAACCATGTGTGCTGGCATCCCACGCAAATGGCTGACATGATACCCGTGGCTTTAATGTAAGACTGCCGAAAGGAAGACACACATCTTGTCATAAAAAAATAAACTTAGAAGCTAAGTGTTCTCTGACAAAACACTGGGATCAACACGTTTTTCCCTCTGGACTCTTACAACGGTTAAATTATTATCTTGACGAGGTTTTCAAATTCCCTTCTCTAAACCACACTGTTGGAATAAACTTATACCTAAGGCAGGCATCAAATAATAAATATGACCTAAAGGGTACAAAATAATAAAATATACAATCCTTTTTAAGCATCATTAATTTCAGGGCTAATGTATATAGGCCCATTGCCAACTGTTTTATTTATTCAAAAATAAAGTCATTCTAAAATTGAAGAGAAGGTCCACTTCTGGGGTGGAATAGAGAGGATCCTATTAAAGCAAAGACTTCAACTTTTCACTGTTCTTACTTTGCAAGTAGATTTTCATTAACTTACATCAACTAGGAATACTGACTTCAGGTTTGGGCCAAGATGGGATAAAAGAGACCAGATTTTCCCTTCATACCTGAATTAACCAAAAAAACCTGGACAAGACATACAAAACCTTCATTTGCAAGACCCTGGACATTAAGCAATAGAGGGCAATAACGCTGACAGACAAGCAACAGGCGAGCCGGGCCCTACCTCTGCCACAGCTCCGGCCTGAAGAGGCCTTCCGGGCTGCAGCACAGAGAGTAACAGGGACAGGGTCCAGCCATCTCGCTAAGTTGAAGAGGTGCAGTTGGAACCTGGGGACCGCAGGGTAGACAGAGAATTGCACGGGGTGGGGACCCAGATGTGTAGAAGAAGCTCTAGAGTATTCAGCAGGGAACGGGCCCACTCATGCTCATGGGTAAACAACTGAACCAGGAATGACCCAGATGACAGAATGAGTAGCAAGGACAATTAACTAATCATAACTGTATACCTTATATTTCAGAAGCTGGAAGAGTGAACTTGCTCAATAGAGACACAGAAGATACAAAACAGACCCAAACGGACCTTCTACGGAGGAATATTACCATGTGACACACGGAAAACGCACTGGATGGGATTAGTGGCAGATCTAACACACCAGTAGAAAATACTCAAACGAAATACAGAAAGCAAACCACGACAAAAAATGAACACAGCATGAGGGAACTATGAATTAATTTCAAACGAATGATATGCTTGTGGTAAGAGTTCCTTACGGAGAGGAAAGAGAACAGGAAGGAAAAAGCATCTGAAGAAATAATGGCTGAACACCTTCCAAATGTGATGAGAACTATATGCTGACAAATCAAAGAAGTCCAGTAAACTCAATGAACAAAAATCTGAAGAAAACTACACCACAGCACATCATAATTAAGCTTCTTAAAATCAGTGATAAAGAAGAAAAATCTTACACATGGTCATATGGAAAAAAAGAGATCAAATTGTCTTTTTTCTACGCAAATTAAAAAAAACAAAGATAATGATCACAGAAGATTTCTTATCAAATACTACAGAAATGAGAAAAGAGTCATATAACATCTTTAAAATACTGAAGGAAAAAGTTAATCTGAAATTCCATATCCGGTGAAAACTTAAAAAAAATAAGGCAAAATAAGGACATTTCATGTATACAAAAAGCGGAAAGAACCCATCACTGGCCGACCGGCATTACGTGGGATGTTGAAAAAAGTCCTCCAGACAGACAGAAGGAAAATGTATCAGAAGGAAATCTAGATCCACAGAAAGCAATGAAAAACAACAGAAATGATTACTTTGCAGGTAAATAGAAAAGACTTGTTAGTTTTAAATCTCTTTGAAAGATCACTGTTCAGAGCAAAATTGGAAACACTGTATTATAGGGTTTTTAACGTGTACAAATACAATTTATGATAACGAGCAAGAAAACAGCCAGGGGAGAAATGGAAATACACCGTGAGAAGGCTCTTATATTAAGGGCTATGATACCACAAGAAGGTGGACTGTGACATTAAAAATGTATACTATGAACCAGAGAGCAGCTATCCAAATACTACAACAAACAGTTATAGCAAACAGGTCAACAAAGGAGATGAAGTAGAATCAGTTTTTTTAATGCAACATATTCAGAAAAAATGAAGATGAAGAAAAAGGGAACAAAGAAGAGATGAGAAGAAACAGAAAATAAAGAACAAGATCGTAGATTTAAACATATCAGTAATTGCACTCAAAGTAAACGGTCTAAACATCCAAATTCAAAAATGAAGATTAACAGACTATATAAAAAAGCAAGATCCAACTCTAAATTATTTTTTTAAACTTTTTTCTTTTTTTAATGTTTATTTTGTTTTTTTATTTTTGAGAGAAAGAAAGCACATGCATGTGAGTAGGGGAAGGGACAGAGAGAAAGGGGAGAGAGAGAGAGAGAGAGAGAGAGAGAGAGAGAGAGAATCCCAAGCAGGCTCCACGCTGTCAAGTGCAGAGCCCTACGTGGGGCTTGATCCTACAAACCATTAGATCATGACCTGAGTCAAAGTCAAGAGTCAGACACTTAACTGACTGAGCCACCCGGGTGCCCCTCTACATTATCTTTAAGGAACCAACTATTTAAATACAAAGACACATGGGCACCTGGGTGTCTCGACTGGTTAAGTGTCTGACTCTTGATGTCGGCTCAGGTCGTGATCTCATGGTGGTGAGAGATCAAGCCCCACATCAGGCTCTGTGCTGAGCGTGGAGCCCACTTGGGATTCTGTTTCTCCCTCTCTCTCTGCACTTCCCTCCCTCCCTCCCTCCTTCCCTCTCTCCCTCTCCCTCTCAAACATTTTTAAAAGATAATTAATAAATATAAATAAATATAAAGACACAAACAGGTTAAAAGTATAAGAATGGAGGGGCGCCTAGGTGGCTCAGTCGGTTAAGCGTCCGACTTCAGCTCAGGTCAGGTCACGATCTCACAGTGTGTGAGTTCGAGCCCCACGTCAGGTGATGTGCTGACAGCTCGGAGCCTGGAGCCTGCTTCGGATTCTGTGTCTCCCTCTCTCTCTGCCCCTCCCCTGCTCATGCTCTGTCTCTCTCTGTCTCAAAAATAAATAAAAACATCAAAAAAAAATTGTTTTTAAGTATAAGAATGGAAAAAAGTACACTATGTAATTGTAATCAAAAAAATAAAAGCTGACATGGTTATATTAATGTCACACAAAGTAGATTTCATAGCTAAAAAGATTACCAGGAATGAAGAATGTCATCATCATTAGCCTAATTATAAAGGGGTCAATTCATCAAGAGAATGTAACAGTCCTAAATATTTATGCATCTAATAATACCAGAACTTCAAAAATACATGAAGCAAAAAAAAGAAATGTAGGAAGAAATAAATAAATCTGCAATTGTGGTAGATTTCAAACCCCTTCTCTCAATAATTGATAAAACAGATAGTTAGAAAATCAGTAAGGATACAAAGAACTTGAGCAACATTATCAACTAAACTGACCTCCTATTTATAGAACACTCTACCCATGAATAGCAGAATACACCTTGTTTTTAAGTACACAAAGAAGATACATGAGGACAGACCATGTTCTGGGCCATAAAGCAAGTCTCAATAAATTCAAAATGATTCAAGTCATACAAAACATATTTCCTCACCATAATGAAATTAAATTCGAAATCACTAACAGACAAATATCTCTGGAAAATCCTCAAATATTTGGAAACTAAATAACAGACTTCTAAACAATCCATGGTCCAAGAAGAAATAACAAGGGAAGTCAGAAAGTATACTGAACTGAATGAAAATGGCAACACTTTAGATGAAAATTCAAGGGGGTGCAGCCAAAGCAATACTTAGAAACTCATAGTGTTCAGAGGCAATGCTAGAAAATAAAGAAGATCTCAAATCAGGGAACACAGCTTCAATTTTAAGAAAGCAGAAAAATAAGAGGAAAATAAACCCCCAAATAAGCAGAAGAAAATAAATAATAAAGAGTGAATCAATGAAAGGAAAAGAGAAAAAGAACAGAGAAAAATAAATGAAACCAAAAACTGGTCCTTTGAGAAGATCCATAAAAATCAATAAACCTCCAGCAATACTGTTAAAGAAAAAAAGACAGAAAACACGAATTACCAACATCGGCTATGAGATAGGTAATTATCACTGCTGTGCACGGATACCTCTATATTAAAGGGATAATAAAGGAACCTTACGCCAAAAAAAAAACTTGACAACATAGATGAAATAAATTCCTCAAAAGACATCAACAAAGCTCACTCAAGAAGAAATAAATAAGCAGAGTAGTCCTCTACCAATAATATAAATTTAATGTGTTGTTAAAACCTCTCCACAAAGTAAATTCCAGGCCCAGATGGCTCCACTGATTAACTATTTCAAACGCTGAAGGAAAAAACCCAATTCTATAAAAACTCATTGTCTCTGTCCATTACGGCCGCTCTAACAGAATAGCACACACCGGGCGGCTTATAAGCAACAGACATTTATTTCTCACAGTCTGTGGCTAGAAGTCCAAGACGTCCGGTGAGGGTCCACTTCCTGTTTTACAGACAGCTATCTTTCATTATAACCTCCCATGACGGGGGAAGGGCAAGGGAGCTCTCGGGGCCTCTTTCATAAGGGCCCTAATCCCACTCCTGGGGGCAGAGCTTCACGACCTATCACCTCCCACAGGCCCCTTCCTCCTAATACGATCACACTGGGGGTTAAGCTTCAACGTATGAATTTTCAGGGAGACACAAACATTTAGTGTATAGCATTCATCCAGCAATTTGAAGAGGAGGAAATACCTGTGGATAGTTTCAGTGAAGATAGCATTACTCACATAAGCAAAACCTGAAAAAAGATATTAACAACAACGAAAAGCGAACTATAGATCTATGCACTCGTACAGATGCAAAAACCTTAAGCAAAATTTTATCAAATTGAACCCAACAGTAAAAAAAAAAAAATTAAAAAAAAAAAAAAAAAAGGATAATACGTCATGACCAAGTGAGGCTTATCCCAGGAATGCAAGATTGGTTTAACACTCAAGACTCACCCAGGGTAATTTAGCACACTAACCAGAGTCTAAAAGAGAAAGCCACAGGATTATGTCAGTAGATGCAGAAAAAGCATTTAACAAAACCCAGTAAACATTCCCGATAAAACTCCAGCAAAGTAGAAAAGAAGGGAACCTCCTCGACCTGGTGAAAGGCATCCACCAAAATAAACAAGCTAAAAAACACTACAGTTCTTATCAGTTAACAGTAAAGCACAGAATGCTTTCTTCCTATGGTGGAAACAAGCCAAGAATGTCTGCTCTCACTACTTCTATTCAACATTGTACTGGAAGCTCCAGATAATGCAACAGATGAGAAAAATAAATTAAAGCACCCATGTTGGAAAGGAAGAAGTAAAACTATCTTTATTCACAAATCATTAATCATAATTATGATTAATCATCAACGAAAACCAACAAAATCTACAAACCAGATACTATTACCAATAAGTGAGTTTAGCAAGGTTGCAGAATAAAAGACCAATATACACAAATGCACCAGCAATGAACTGTTAGAAATTAAGTTTTTAAAGTAATACCATTACAATAGCATCAAATGTCCTAGACCTAAACAAAAACGCAAACACGGCCGAGACAAATTAAAGAACTAAGTAAGTATACAGTGTTCAGGGGCTGAAAGATTCAGTGTTGTAAAGATGTTAATCCTCTCCAGTTTGTTCTACAGACTCAACACAATCCAAAATCCTCGCAGACATTTGTGTAGAAAATGACAAGCTAGTTTAAAAAGTCACAGGGGAATGCAAAGGACTTAGAATAACTAAAACCACTCTCAAAAAGAACAGACTTGGGCTTGGGGATGGGGGTGTGGGGGGAGAACAGACTTCGCTGCCTGATCTTAAGTCTTACAATCAATCCACAGCAATCCAGACAGTGCAGTATTGAACTAGAGACAAACAGAGACATCAATGGGACAAAATAGAGTCCAGAAATAAACCCACACCCACACATACATAGACAATGGGTTTTCCATAAAGTTTCCCAGGCCATTCAGAGGAAACATGAATAGACTTTTCAAGCAGTGGTGCTAGAATAATCGGCTACCCATATGCAAAAAAAAATAAATTTCAATTCATCCCTCATCCAGTATACAGAAATTAACTCGAAATGAGTCATGGATCTAAGTACAAAACCTAAAGATATAAAACATCTAGAAGAAAACATAGGAGATAATAATCTCTGTGATTTGGGGTTAGAGAAAGATTCAGTAGATACAACACCAAAAGTACAATCCGAAAAGAAAAACTGGTAAATTTGACTTCATCAAAATTAAGGATATTGTCCTTTGAAAGATATTGTTAAAACAATACAAACATAAGCCAGCAATTGGGAAAAATATTTGCAAATCACCTATCTTGATAAGGAACCTTTATCCAGAAGAGGTAAACAGCATCCAACACTCAAGAATGAGGAAACAACCCCCATTTTTTTAAATGGGCCAAAGATCTGAAGAGATACTTCACCAAAGGAAATACACAGAGGGCAAATGAGCACTTTGGTCATCTGGGAAATGCAAGTTAAATCCATAAAGACGTATCACCACACACCTATTAGAATGCCAAACATTAGCTCATGGACTATACCAGGGCAGGCTCCCCACACACTCGTGCTGAGAATGCAAAACGGGCAAGGACTCTGGAACAGTTTGGCAGTTTCTTAAAAAGTGAAGCGTACACGAGGCATTCCCTTTCCAGTTATTACTCAAGAGACAGGACAGCGTGTGCCCACACAGAGACTTGCACGTGAAAGCTCAGAGCGACTTGACTTATAACAGCCGAAAGCTGTAAACAACTCTAACGTCCTCTGGTGGGTGACAGGATAAACAAATCGTGGTCTACACGTAAAATGAAACACTACTCAACAATAAAAAATGAACTGCTGGGGTGCCTGGGTGGCTCAGTCGCTTGAACGGCCCACTTCGGCTCAGGTCATGATCTAGTGGTTCAAGCCTCGCATCTGGCTCTGTGCTGACAGCTCAGAGCCTGGAACCTGCTTCGGGTTCTGTGTCTCCCTCCCTCTCTGCCCCTCCTCTGCTCATGCTCACTCGCTCTCTCTCTCTCTCTCAAAAATAAAAAATTAAACAATTAAACAAAAATGAACTGCTGACACATGCAACAACCTGGGTAAGTCTTAAAATAAATACGCTGAGTGAAAAAAGCCAGACAAAAAACCAGTACGCATTGTATGATTTCATTTACATACACTTCCAGGAGACATGAACTAATTTATAGTTACAACAAGCAGGTCAGTGGTTGCCTGGGGATACGGGCGGGGGGGGGGGGGTTGGTACAGCGGGACAGGTGTGTGGCAGGGACCACGTAGGGCCAAAAGGAAACGTTCTGACGTGACAGATATGTTCACTATTTTGATTGTGGTGATGGTTTCACACATGTACAAGTAAGTCAAAACTTGGGGAAAGAAATCACCCTTGTCAGTTGTATGCTTTAAATATGTACAGTTTATCGTATGTCAATTATACTCAGTAAAGCTGTGAAAATACATCGATCAGGCTGCAGAATATAAACCCCACATCGTACATGCATCTCTCAGTTTATGGCTCTGGCAACGAGATTTAATTAGAAATTCTGTATTTCTAAGTGTTTGCTGTTGTGTTCCAAGTTAAATGTTTATAGTATTTTCCAGTCACTCTCATATTCTTACGCTGTACGGGTGTGTAGGCGTTACAATGCAAGAATGTAAGATATTTATTCCCTTTATGGAACTGACAGGCTTCCTAAGAAGTGCAGACTTTCACAACATACTTCATGTTCTCCTACCGCTTTCCAGCAACTAAATGTCCTTGTACAGAGTAAAATGGGAAGCGAAAAGCACGGGTTCCCGCACACGCGCTAAAAGCTGTGTGCAGACAGATCATCCCTTTCTTCGAGGAGCTCACAGCTTTATGGAGGGAAGAGAAAAGTGAGCACTTAGATCACAGTGTGCTCGGTGACGGGGCAGACACGCGCAGAAGGAAGAAGGGGTGACGGGAGAGCACACGGGCTCAGGGAAGACTTTCTCTCCGGAGGTGCTGGCTAAGCCGAGTCTCGAAGGACGGGTTAGGTGAGCCGCGGAATGGGCGGTGCACACAATCGCTCGTGGCAGATGAAGTCACACGGTTCAAAGGCACGGAAAGTACAGAAGAGTCCTCTGTGCTCAGCCAGGACACCCGAAGAACACCCCGATCACTAAAGGTGGTTCCGACGGGCGGGGCTCGGAGCGGCAGGAATCGACACCGGACACACGGGCAGGGGCTAGGTTGCAGGGACCTCCAGTGCCACCATAAGGAAACAGAACCTTACTCTAATGGCCAAAGTCTTCGAAGCACAAAGAGCAGGGGAGTGACAGGATCACAGTGACATTGGAAGAGAAGGGGAGGAGTGCTAAACTGGCCACTGAAGCTGGAGTGGGCTGTGCCTGGAGAGGAGGGAGCAGGGAGCAGGGAGGGTGCTCCCGGTCCGGTTCCGCCCATCCTACAGAGACCTCGGCTGCGACGCTAGGGTAACAAACAGAGAACACTCACAAAAGTTGACTCGCAGTCATTAAAAATAAGTAGGCCTCAAGTTCAGTTAGATTTTACCACATCAGGGACACAGATGGGACACCATGTATTTACTGTCCACTGTTCTACTGTGGGAGGGTGTTCAGTAAAATAATAGTCTACTGAGATGAAATTCACGTATCATAAAATTAATGACTTCAAAGTAAACAGTGCAGTGCACTGAGTACATCCGCCACGTCATGTATATCTATCTAGTTCCAAAACACTCTAGTTCCGACACTCCACAGCAAACCCCAGAACCATTGGGCGGTTTCTCCCGATCAGCCCTCCCCCAAATCCCTAGCAACCACTAATGCACTTTCTCTCTCTGCGGTGGAGTTTCCCACTCGGGACAATTCATGTAAACAGAATATTACAATACGTGGCCTTTTGTGCCTGGATTATTTCACTCAGCACAATGTTTTCAAGGTTCATCCATATGGTATCACTGTACCACTCCTTTTTCCTTTTTTTTGTTAAATTGTGGTAAAACACGCACAACACAGAATGTGCCATCTTAACCATTTTCAAGTGCACAGCTCACCAGTGTTGAGTGCATTCATGCTGTTGCACAATGAACCTCCAGAACTTTCATCTGGCAAAACTGAAGCTGGACGCAGTAAAGAACAACTCTTCACCTCCTCTCCCCGCCAACCTGGCCCTGGCACCACCCCCGCTCCTGACTCTGTGATCAAGAGACTCTGTGATCCTGACTCCCAGATCGAGATCTGAGATCGCAAGAGTGATCACACAGTACTGGTTTTTGTTTTGTGACTGGCTTACCTCACGTGGACACCCTTCCTTCTTATGGCTGAACAGCATCCACCGTATTACGAACCACGATGTGTTTATGCACTGAACTGTCAATGAACTCTTGGGTTGCTTCTACCTTTTGGCTGGTTATTATTATAAGGGTCTTTTAAAATAATAAAACTAAGATACTTGGTCAAACAAGCTTGGAGCATGGAAATAAAGACAACCAGGATGGAAGCAGGACACCTGAAATTTCTTCACCGATTCTGAGGCCACAATCCACACTCAACATGGGGCACTCAGTGACACCACAAATATTTATTAACTAGATGCTGGAAGGGATAAAAAGATGCATGAAATATGGTTTGGTCCTTTAAGGGATGTGAAGTCTCTCGGGAAAGCCATACACACACGTAAGTATAACACAAGGCTGAAAGCGTGCCCAGCTTCATGTGTGACCAGCGTGTGACTCGGCCTTAGAGGACGGGGAGGAACCCGAAGACAGAGAGACTGAGGAGAGAGGGCTGGGGGAGCAACGCGAACCCAAGCTCAGAGAGGGAGAAATGGAGTTGTAAATATCACACCAACTTTAGTCAAAGACTATTTATGCACTACAAATTCATTTGGTCCTAATATGAAGGCAACTTAATTTAGCAGTCCAGATGAAGTGGAGTATGTGAATTTTAATAAAGTAAAACCCAGTGAATGAGAATGATAATCACTGTCCAAGAAGCACCTGAGTGCTGATTTTTCACACAGGTGAAGGGTTATGCCCCCCCAAAGCGGACAAGAACGGTCTACTCTCTTCCTGAAGGAAACATCCAGAGACGGGGCTTCCGCAGCGTCTCCCAGTAACACTTCCTCGCTCGGAAAAGTAAACACTTCCGTTCTTCAGCTTTGCTTTCACTCCCTACTCTATTCTCCTCAAAGAATGAACACCTGTCTAGAGTCCACCTCATGAACATTCCCTAACAATAAAATATTGTTTTAAAATCACACACTCAGCTCTCTCTGCTTGGCTGTTTACACAAGTCTGATTCTTTTCACTTTTTTTGTAAGGGAAACGGAAGGAAGAAGCAAACGTGAAATTGTTAGCAAGATGAAACTGAGTGTCGCCACTGGGTGTCGGCGTGAGGAGGGAGAGGCATCTAACATAACTCCCAGGTTTCTGCTTTGGCCCTTTAGATAGAAAGTGGCCAAGGACTGAAGGGAAGTACAGGGGAGGGAGGGAGGGACTGACGGACGGACGGACGGAGATACGCACACACACAAGTATAGGTCCTACAGTAGGGACGGAATACACAGTTGGGATAACCTGCTCTTAGCCCAGGGGTAGGTGCTGGGTTGGACGTTTGGGTTTGGGGACAAGTGTATGCGTGTAGTCGAGGAGCAGTAAAAGAGAAAGATAGCTAAAGAACAGCCAAAGGAGGAAGAAAACAACAGGGGAATGGGGACCAGAAAAAAAGGAGAGAGACGGGAAGTGGGATTACAAACAGCAAATGCCATGGAGCAATTAAGGTGAAAACAGAACCCACAAGACGGCACAATTAAGAGGTCACTGGTGACCTGAACAGAAAGAGATAATTAAGTGTTCTTGAGTTTGAAATTCACTTACAGATGACTGGGTTCCAGTACAGGAAATGATCTCGAAACCTTTTCCTCTTTTAATTCCCACTGGACAGCACACAGAAGTCAGGAGTCAACAGAAGAAACAAGAACGCTGACCAAAGAGTTAGGATCCAGGTAACCCCAGGTGAGGACTTCACAACTCCCGCGGAGGCACCAGCTACGTCCACATACGCACGCAAGATCTGAAGACCTCTGAACAGGGGCTTAGGATTAAAACAGGTGGTCACAATGAATTTTAGCTTGATCCCTAATTTGAATATTCTTTATAATGAGAATCTGTTCACGTCTATACTTGTATAATTAAAATTAATTTTAAAATAAAACTTCCTACAAATAAGGAGATAATGTGCTCACTGGTCTCAGAATTGACTATGTACAGGTGTACTATTAAGTATTCTCAGCCAGGTTAGAGGTCTTTATTCTTAGTACAAAGACCCTTACTGTAGTTTACTGCCTAGTTTTAATTGTAACATTTTAATTACTAACATTTTAAAAAATGACATCTTAAGCCTCCTTCTAGCTAAATTATCCTAACTAGAATTATTTTCATATAAAACATATTTTACGACTATCTGAATGATGTCAATGGATGGCTAAGTTATTTAGTTCATGTGTGGCCAACGGACAGACTATATGTCCTGAAACATGAGCAGGCATCAGAAGAACCTAACAAGTAGATCCTGAGAATATAAGCATTTAGGGATTGAGCATCAGTTAGTCTCCTAACTCTTTTAGACATGTGACACAGAATACTTTCTCTTTATTGTTAAAAATCATTACTAGATATACAAATGTTATTATTCAGTCATAAGAACAATAGTAATCAACCAAAAGGCAATTAGTACCACACTCTCTGTAATGTAACAATATCAGTAAGTCATCTACAAATTTTTTGCTGAGAAATTTTCAGTAGGGAGTTTAAAATTATCTTGTTTTTTTTTTTTTTTCAACGTTTATTTATTTTTGGGACAGAGAGAGACAGAGCATGAACGGGGGAGGGGCAGAGAGAGAGGGAGACACAGAATCGGAAACAGGCTCCAGGCTCTGAGCCATCAGCCCAGAGCCCGACGTGGGGCTCAAACTCACGGACCGCGAGATCGTGACCTGGCTGAAGTCGGCCGCTTAACCGACTGCGCCACCCAGGCGCCCCTAAAATTATCTTTACATCAAAGTCATAGTTAGGAATACTTATTATGATTTATACTTCTATTTTGCACTTGTCATTTCTTTTTTTTAATATTTGGTTATTTTTGAGAGAGAGAGAGAGAGAGAGAGAGAGAGAGAGAGAGAGAGAAGGGGAGGAGCAGAGAGGCAGGGAGACACAGGATTCGAAGGGGGCTCTGCATGCACAACATAGAGCCTGATGCGGGGCTCGAGCTCACAAACCGTCAGATGCTTAACCAACCGAGCCACCCAGGCGCCCCTTCACTTGTCAATTCTAAGCATCGTTTACTTTTGTTTTACACTAAGAATTGGAGAGAACTGGTCCAGGGTAAAGATTAATTAGTATATTCACGAAACCCCAAATAAAGAACTCTCTAAACTGCTCTGGTTTTTAAAAAGGTTCCCTTGCTCAAGGAACAAAAGAGTAATCCACTTTATCTCCTGCAAGATGAGGGCCTAGATGGGACCCATCGATGAGAAACACATGGAAATAGTAAAAAATTCAAGGTGATTCAAAGGGATACATGTTTTTGTTTCTGTTTTAATATCATAAGTACATTTTCTTTTAAAACTCTGCAGTTGGGCCTTACATAATTACAAGTTATAGAAAGCTTCAGGATAATAAAATAACTATAAAAATAATCTTAAAATATAACAGTCCTGCAAGGTCTGCTGGCTGCATTTGAGAAAAAATTCTCCTGTTAAAGGAGCCTGCACATAACAAGGCAGAAAGAGGTCAATCAGTAGTTTCTTGATTAAGCAAAATACAGAGCGTGTCAGCAATCGTACAGTCTGTTCTTACAGAATTCACTGCTGCCTCTGGAGTATTTCGTTGCAAAGAGTTTGGGCATCCACAGAGTCCATTCAGCCTGGGCCTGCCCTACACTCATCTGGCTCACCGGCCACCTTTCTGTCTGTGAAACCAGACAGTAAACTGTTTACACACTTGGACATCAAGTCCCCCAAAATGTCGGATTCTTCTAAACTGACATCTAAAGAGGCAGCAAAACAGTGTTTTGGAAATCACGTGCACTGCCATGGCATGACTCTTAAAGAGCTTTAAAGAGTTCCAGTAAGAAATGTGAGACTCAGAATCTTTGTGTTTCCTACAGACAACTACCATTTATATGAATTATACCTGACTAAAAATACATGGTCAAAGTCTTTCTCCCAACCTAATTCTCGCTGCCCAAGTAATATGCTTAGAAAATCTACTCTTGTCGTAATTTTTCAGATCAGTACAAAATTTTCCATACTCAAATACAAGATGCTGATCAAAGGAAGTCTTTCATAAATGTGTCCTATCACCCGGGCACTGGAGTCTGAAGCTACAGTTTAATGATGCCTATGGTGCACCAACAGTGCCAGTGAGCCCTGAAAACACAAAAAACTCAGAGAACATTTTTGAAACGAAAATACCAACACATCAATCCTTTTATACAGGATTCAGTGTTATTTTCAATGTACAATTAAAATGAAAACCATCACCAATAAATGGCTGAAACAGGAGGAAAGCCGCTCGCATACAGGTAACGGCGGGGTTTTCCTCACTCTTTCACTTCTCATGTCACTGCAAGTGATGAGGTGCTGCTGGTGGAATTCACAGGAGCAAACGAGAGCATTTAGGGTCAGGGTTTCCTTGTGAGAGGCAGTGAGAAAGAGTGACAAATTTCACAGCTTGGAATCTGGTTGTTAAATACGTCCTCTATTCTGGGCTTCTGAGCTTTTCAGCTAGGAAATCAAAACCCTGTTCTACACTAGGATAATATTCATGACAATTCTCCACATCTCATCTTCTTAAAATCAAAGACTCCGTTCCAAAGGGTTAATAGAGGAATTACAAAGTAACTCTCTAGTTTGCATTTCCCATAATACTAAAATAAAGCTTCTTCTTTTAGTCTAGAAATTTGCTTTTTTAATACTGTGAAAAGCCTCCATGAATCTGTTTAACGTATTTACTTCTTTTCATCTATTCAGTGCCACCGGGCATAACATGTAATGCAGTGCGTGTTGATATTTTGCAAAGCGCCACATGACTCACTGTACCCTAATGCACTCCATTAATCCTGTTTGGACAGCTGGGCCCAGGCATTTGTTAGCTGCATTTTAATTGTCCCATCTTTCTTTTTCTTCTTGTTATTTATCTCTATGGCAAACTACTCAGGAATTTAATTTGTTGATCTTCAAAAAGCAAATTTTGCCATTAATTTGTTTTCTTTGTATTAAAAGTAGACTCAGCATGTAATGCGCTTCCATAAAATCGGTATATATCACTAGTAACCATCTTAAATAACAGATCACGCTAAGTGAGTTTCGTAACTAAATGGTAGGGTGGCTATAACATCACAGAAATTACTTGTTGGACCGTCACAACACAAATGATACCGCTCAGTTATAAATGAAGTTACTAACATGCATACTTTCGGCATTTTCAAGATTAACACACCATAAGCAGATGTCAAAACAATAACTAGTCCTATAAAGCAAACACAAAAGAGGTAAGACCACTGAGTAAACAAGCTTTGTATTCGTCTCTGCAACAGTGGTCCCTTTACGTTTATACTTAGATTTCACTTCTTACTAAGACACGAAATTCTCTGTAGCACATAACTGCACAGTCTATATTTTCTTCACACAGCCCACTTCCCCGATTGGCAGCGAGTCTTGAATAAATAATAGAGGCGATATGAGAGGTAAACAAAAGCAACTCAAAGCTACTAGCAATTTTTGTTAGGAGCGAGTTGCTGAGGTTGACGATGGGATCCTTGTAATCATTTGTGAACACTCTGAAGTTGAAACCTGAGTCCAGAAGGCCAAACAGAACTGCTTGGCGGAAATTTTTGTCTGAAATAATATTTCGCCGAGAAGGGAGATCACAGCCCGCAACAGTGCTTTATAAAAGATAAGAATAGGCCAAATGAAGCTCTGTTCAACTGTCTCAATGACTAAGTAGAAATATATTACTGTTCAAAGATGATCAAAATTCCCAGAAGTTGAAAACTTAAGAAAACTGTATAAATGACAGGCAAGTAAGAAACTAAAAAAACTAACGGATCTCCTTGAAATCTGCATGTGCTCTCAAAAACCTCAGTTTTCAAGTCTATCGCACGAACACAAAACAGCTTAAAATAAATCTTCACACATTTTCAATTTTTTAAATCACATACTAAATTGTAAGTTTAAAAAAAATTTCATATAAGAAAAACTAGTTTAATATTTCTAGACATTCAACATCTTTTTTTGAATATCACAGTTTCCTCACTGATGAGGGGCCATAAGGCAAGCTGAGGGCAAAGTACATGTCCCCACCCTCCCCACCTCTGGTGGGACATGTGTGATATTCCTCAGACCCTCCAGGCTGCCCAAGGACAAAGGAAAGGAAAGGAAAAACTGGCTAACTGATAGAGATCACAGTCCTACAGGACGTGAATCTCCATCAGTTTACAAATGTCTTAGTAAATTACAAGAAAAAGCCAATCTCATCAATAGCCTAATCTCCAGAAACCCGTAGACTCAGTTTCCTGGAGCCCCAACATCACCATCCCCCCCACAGTGATGTGGGAAACAAAGGCAAGAAGGAGATGACAGGTAACATTAAATCTCTTTATAACCTGCAGCCCATTCACAAATACTTGAGGCAAATACAAAGTATAACGTTTCTCCAGGAACCCCCTGTGATCACGATGTTAATACCTCGCTAGAGGGAAAACCACCTTAGCGTGACCATAGCCAGGCCTGCAGGACCCTGTGAGTCCTCAGTAGCATATGTAAATCTCCTTGGAAACTTCCCCTGGACTTTATTTACCTCCTCAACTCCATAGTAAATAAGCAGTCACTCTTCACAACCCCAGGGCAGCATTTTCTGCCCATGGGTCCTGTCCCCGTGCTTTCATGATCGACTTTTTGCACCAAAGACGTCTTCAAGAATTCTTTCTTGGCCATTAGCTCCGAACCCCACCATCACCCTAATACCTCATCACTCACGAGAGTACTCAAAAGCTTAACTAGTCAGTGGGAAAAACTGTCCGTTGTTTGGAGAAGGAATATTTTTTTAAGTATTCAAAAAAAAAGGTCTTTATTTGAAAAAAGTAAAGTAGTGTTTTGGTATAGCTTTCTATACAGACAAACTACAGGAGTTCTAAAATAGTCTGGAAGGACATATTGTATTTCAAAGGATGATTTTTTGGAAAACGTTCAGAAACTAAAAGTCAAGGCAGAAGTTTAGAAAAGATACAGTTAAAAGGTATGGACTTCAGATGGACATTTCTCACATAAACTTACCCAGTGTTCTTGACATCACAGGCAGGGCGGAGCTCAAGACCAAGATGGACACACAATTCCCAATGATCTGTGCGGGGGTCAGAAGGAATACTGGGCAGTTAGACTGCAGGATGATTAATACGATCGATCCATTCATGTTCTGGGAACTCACCGCACACTCTCCTCACCCTGTACTATTGTACTGGATTTGGTTAATTTCTTAATGATATTAGTCAACATAGAATTTAAAGAGAATAAGAAATGTTTCCTACAAACACTCAGAGTCATATGTCAGTTCTACCAGATTTTACAGCATCTGGCACAAGTAGGAAGTTACAGAACACTTAAATTACTTTCTGTGTCCCTCAGACAATGCATTTTACATTACTGACAGAGGCTGCCAATTTTAAAAAGGTTTGCCCGTCAACTAAAAAAGAACGAGTACATTTAATACTTCTCACTATATTTTTAAAGCCAGACTACTGCTCAGGAGATATAATTTGCTCAACTATTCTAAGATTTAATATCAAAAAGCTAGAAATCTAAAACCCCTAAATTCTAGTGATTGATTTCCAATGTGCCCTATGCTTACTCTTCAATATTAAATAAAAGGAGCTGAAAATACCGATTAATACCGATTAATACTGATGATCACTTAAACTAGATGCTAAGCATCTCAAGAAGTCGCAGCATTCTATAGATAGGTAAATCAAGTACACGAAGTTCTCTTTTGAGATAGGCTGGAAAATATGTGATACGTAATAAAAACAGAAGCAACCAGCAGCTCTTACTAGTCATTTTCCAGTGACAGCCTGTGGGAATATTTTAAAAAGATGCGGTCACTATATACGGTAACAGTCTTTGTTATTCCAAAACCAATGACACATCCTAGGAAGTCAAATTAGCCTCAGACTACAAAACGTTTCTGAATAGAACTCTTCCGTCTTGCTTTAATTATTCAAATTTGAAATACTTGGTCTCTACTACTTGTAGCAACTAAGTTCTTCAGATTTCAAACAAGCTCCCTGAAGTACAGTTTGCACAATCAAAGTTACTCATTAGCAATACGTTTTCTTCAGAGGAGAAAGAGTCCTTTCAGGAGCCTTCCGCAGCCAGTTAGCAAGCGCTGCAGGTCTGCGCATTTACAAGTGAATGGAAGCCGTCCAAATTAAACAGAGCAGCACAACCTTTTCCCACTCATTCAGCATTCTGAAAATCTTCCAGTTTGCGTTTATGCGATTTACAAACAAATACCTATCACCGCAAATGAACCATTCAGGGTGATTATGACATAAAACACCTCCTTTGCCTTGGAAGGCAAAAGGGAGGCACACAGCCACCTAAGACTTTACCTTTGTCATAGTTGTGTCATCCTTCTTGGGAATAAAGTTTCCGAAAAACCGGAGGCTATAGAAACCGACGACAGAGGACACCATAAGATAGCTGTGAGAATCAAGGAAAAAACTCTCCAAAGAATGCAAGTTTCCTTAAGTTCTCAGCAGTCTTCAAAAAGTCTTAAGGCTCAAAGGGAAAACAACAAAAAGCCACTTGGCATGCTTGAGGAAGACTGACTTGTTTTTCCTTCTAGGCGAGTGTCTTAGTAAATTACCACTGTCCCAGAAAACTGGACAGAAAACTTGTTGACAGAATGCTGAGTTAAAGAAAGGATACAAAATCAAAATGATCTCAAGTGCAGCTCCCACAAAACCGAAAGCAGACAGAGAAGCATTTCCTATCCCAGGGCCCTGTGGGGGAAAAAAACCGCTTTCAGAATGACACTATATATTTGGATTCCCCAAGACTATTAAATAAATATCGGAATTAAGAATGTTTAATACTCTGGAGTAACATCTACATTTTTAAAGGACAATAAAATATGACATTAGACTGAGTTCATCAATTAATTGAAGCACATGTTAACAATTTCAGCAAACTCAAAACATCTCCGAATTATCTCAAATGTAATTTACTTATCAAAATGATATTATGCTTATTGTTAAGTCCTGAATATTACTGGAAGCAATTTTTTAAACAGTTTCGTAGGAATAAATATATAATTATTTAAATGAACCCTAAGACAACATATAAAAATTATACAATTAAAACACGTCAAAGTAAGCTAAGCATACAGAGAAAGTGAATGTGCATATCCTATTTCCACACTTGAAGGTTCTCTCTCCCCAAATCTTCCTTAGGAATTCAGATGTTTTTTAAAAATATAACTTAATTAACACAGACTTTTTTTAATGTCATGCTATGCATTTTTTCCTAAGCATTATACCTATTCTCAAAATCTATCTTTACCTAGAACTTAAAAAACAATCAAAAACTAATATTTATTAATGAGACCAGACAGGCAAAAAAATAATAATAATTTCTTACTAAAGTAGGAGCAATATTTTCAAAGTTTGCCAATTAAAGGAACTATTCAAATATGAACTACTGTCAGCTTTAACAGAAGTACCCGGAAAATTAAGAAGGTATAGTCAAGCTAATAAAAAATAAACCAATAAAGTGGTGCCTGGGTGATTCAGTTGGTTAAGGATCTGACTTCAGCTCAGGTCATGATCTCACGGTTCATGAGTTCAAGCCCCACGTCAGGCTCTGTGCTGACAGCTCGGCCTGGAGCCTGCTTCGGATTCTGTGTCCCTCTCTCGCTCTGCCCCTCTTCCGCTCATGCTCCGTCTCTTTCTCTCTCTCTCTCTCAAGAATAAGCACTAAAAAATTTTAAAAATAAATAAAGCAATAAATAATATCATACGTATCATATATACATTCTAATTTTGGCATAAAGAAGTAAGAAGAGGGGCCCGTGGGTGGCTAAGTCAGTCAAGCATCTGACATCAGCTCAGGTCATGATCTCACTGTTCATGGGTTCAAGCACTGCATCGGGGTCTGTGCTGACAGCTCAGAGCCTGGAGCCTGTTTTGGATTCTGAGTCTCCCTCTCTACTGCCCCTTCGCTGCTCACACTCTGTCTCTCTCTCCTTCAAAAATAAATATTAAAAAAACAAAAAAAAAGAAATAAGAATACCCATGACAATTTCATATACATAAATAAGGCAAAGAACTTATCAACTTTTTGTCAATCTTTTGAGAAAGAAATGAATAATGCTAATAATAGAAAGCTTATTGGCTGGGCTGAAAAACATTTTGGAAATATTCCATCTCGAGAGAAGACCTACAGGCAGGATTAAGATGATGTGATGTATTTAAACAATCACACATGGACTCTACTAGGTGTAAGTTCCTCTCTATGGTACGCTAACGGATGGCACAAAAGTGTACCGTGGGTGCTTGGGGCTGACACAGTGTGCAATATCTAAAGGAGGGTCACAAAGTGAATAGGGTCACCAAGTCACGGTAGGTGACTTCCTGCTCTATCAATGGATTTGGGTCTAATCAAAAGCTAAAGACCAGGTTGTAGATGAAGGACGACTGTCTAGTGTTGTTGTCTGTGGAATGAGGTACCCAGAGCATTTGGCAGACTAGACACCAGGCAGTGACAGAGGGCACAAGGTCCAGCAGAAGTTAGAGGAGGGCAGGATCTAAATGGAGAATACGGCTGCAAACATTAGCGCTGAAAAGAGCAGGGTGTCTCCGTCTTAGACCCAGGGAAGAAATTTAGGTTGATATTGGCTTTTTTCTATGAAAAGACAGGTGTATCACCTGTTTAGAGGGAGAAGTGGCACCAAAGCCTGAATGAGTTTGGAAGCCCTTTCTATGGGGTATGGGGAGACTGCTGACTTGGAGAAATATTAGAAAATGTTACAACGTAAATACTATTTTAAGGAATCAAAAGTGTACAGAGACACCTAGAAGTATGCCAGATATGAATCTGTAGTGATAACTACCTTCTATACAGACAATATATCCAAAAAGGCTGACAGAATTTAAAAGAATCATCAACTTTTAAACAAGCGAGAAAACACAATTAATTCATGAAAAGATGTACATCTGACTCTTCTCCAGTAACTAAACTAAATGATTTAGTAAACTGAATCACAAAATGTGTCATTCTTTTGAAGCATAAATCCCTACAAGCCATATATTTGGACCTTTGGCAAAGACAATGAATGAATCAATCTAAAAAACTCCTCCGATACCACTATTTCACAGAGTACACATTTTCTTAAAGAATTACAAATATGAACTTCTGTTAAAAAACAAACAAACTGTGATACAAAAGTCTACAAGGAAACTCTGGTATTTGATAAAAGGGCTGGCCAACCCAAAGTAGGAAATTAGAAACAAAAGACACGGTTTACAAACACTGTGTATGAAGGCTGCTTACATAAAGAACTTCATACAATCTGATACATACTTGCAGAAAGGTGAATGTTGTAAATTACTTACTTTAAAACACTCGGTATATACAAAGAGCACTTGTGCAAAAGAAAAGACTTTGAAAGCACTTTACCCTTGTTCCCTTTGGCATGGCTGTTTCATCAACCAACAGGCAAAGAATATTACAGGCCACCAGGAGGACCGAGATGAACTGCAACACAGACAGTGAGCGTCAGTTCTCAGTGAGCGTCGATACACATGGATGAGAATCTCAGTTGCTGACCAAATATATGCTTCGGTTAGTGGAAAAGCAGGCAAAACCAAAATTCTATAAACAAACTGTTAAGGACTCAACTAACTGCAAAAACTCCAGAATAAACTCTAATAAAAGCCTCTGCAAATTACTACAATTTCAAAGCTTGTGACCAAAGCTAGTAATAGAAATCCAGTTACTACATGACTTCACCAATTGGAAACCCACAACTCCACAGATTTAACATATCATTACAATGTTATCAGAACTAGTTTAATGATGGAATTTTCATATCCTAGCATAGAATGTGAAGCGGTGGGTATCTGCGACACCTCATCTCTTAATTCTACAGGACACAAAAGAATGAATTTCCTGCTTTCATGAGGAAACAGTTAATCTTGAGGACTTTTTAAAAACTGCCATTAATTTCCACTTTTACTCTATTGACTTTTTCCAAATAAAGGTACAGACGGATTCTAATCCTGTTGATGGAAAACCCGTTTACTAGAAACCATTTAGCCGAGGGAGTTGCCATACTCAAATACCAAAGTAAATAACAAATAATGTGCTTTATTTAACTAGGCAAATGAATTCTTACTGTTTCAATAAGAAGGAGAACCATAACAGCGGGATACACCAAATTTCTTTCCCATGCTGAAGCTTTTTTTCGCCTCTCTATTAGAAAAAAACAACAAAACACAACAAAAGATTTCCAAAGGTTCTCTCATTCCCCAAAACTCACAGTTTCATTCTTTATTGCTATAGCCAGTATGTATTATTTTTATATAATTTTTCTGCAAAACCCAGAAATTTTTAATTTTCCTCTACAAACTATAAAAATCAAAGTGTTAAAATCACTTTGCTAACATTAAATAGCTCAATCCTATGATGCCTACATTTTATCTCTGCAAAGACATTTCAGTTGCTAATGAAACATACTGTTAGTACACAGGTTACTATGAAAAGTTGGAAATATCTGTATTTGATACAGATTTAGGTAATGATACAGATTTGAGTGAATAAAGTAACGTGATTAAAAATCCCCTCCAATCCAAAGATAAATTCCTCTAGTTTTCTAGAGGCTGGAAGCAAATTTCTGGCTACAACAATCTACCTTCTATCACACCAATCCTCATGCCATGAACGACTGGTAAAATCAAATCAAACTTAACTAAGAACAAAAATGTGCACGAAGGAATCAGAGCTACCACGACAAACTTGTGAGGTCAATATTCTGTGAAATGAGTCAGCGTGAGCCCTCACGTCTGCACTGCCTTTCCCTGCAGACTTCTCCACTTCCCGTGCAGACTTTTCCAACATCTAACTGGCACGGCCCTGCGAGGCTGAGACGTCAAGCAAACATCAGTAGGTAAAATTAAATGATGCTGAAGCAATGCTTTCAGCAAACTCAACAGGGTCAGGAAAACAAAACTCGTGTGGAGTTTGGGGCTCCCAAGGCAGCCGGAATTTGAGAGGCTATGACCAGAGAAAAGGAAAGAAAAAAGACGAGAGCCTAACATTCAGCCTCTTGTCCTTCCAGGCACCAATGGCTGAGAGAGCAATAGGAAGAAGCTGAGTGACAGGAAGAGGCTGGGAGAAGAGGCTGGGAGGGCGACAGGAAGGTACAGCAAAGAGGAGGGGCAAAGCCTCTGCCAGGCTCATGTTTCTTGAGGTGAAAACCAAAGTTCGGAGTTCATTAAGAAGAGGGGAACAGAGCCAACAACGAAACACCCAGGCTTTCACTTCAGAAGCTAAAAACTGAGAGCAAGGCCAAAGTGCAAAGAGACCGGCCCTCATGAAGGGCACGACCCACTGTGGAATGATCACCAGCCCAGACAGAGGAAGGAGTCATCCCTACTCCAACTGCCCCCCAGAAGAAAAAGCGAATCCTCTCTAGGAAGAAAACATTATCCAGAGTTTCTACAGTTTGGTGTAAGAAATGTCTGACAATCAAATGTTACCTGGAGATAGGACAGAGAAAGAAAGAGAATAAAAACAGACTTTCGGTTTATCCGGATATTGAACGTATCAGAAAGAGGCCTTAAAATAACTGATTAATAGGTTCAACAAGATAAGCGACAAGATGGCAACTGCCGCAATTTGAATCCAGAAAATAACCGAATGGAAATTCTAGAACTGAAAAATACGGAAACTAAAAATAAGAGTTCAAGAGGAAGTTTAGCAACAGGACACAGCTGGAAAGACAGTGAAATGGAAGACACATCGGTGGAAAATAGCACAGATCAGAGAATGTAAAAAAGGAGGAGAAATTCAGAAAAAAAAAAAAATGTAGGAGTGAAAAGGTCCAGCACATGTGCAACCGGAGGCTAAGGACATAAGAGAATGAACAGAAGGGGTATCTGACGAGGTAAGGGCCCAACCGTTTCCAAAGCCGGTAAAACACGCTAAGCCATATGCTGAAGAAAGGCGGCAGATCTCAAGAAGAATTAACATAAGGAAAACCAAACCTGAGCACGTCAGGGTAAAAGTGCTAATCAAGGACAAAAAGGAAACCTTACAAGCTTTCAAAAGGGCAACAAGACAACTTTCAACTGGAAACCAGAAGACTCTAGAAAGACATCTTTTCAATGTGAACTACCAAATAAGAACTCTAAATTCTGTGAAAATACCCTACCAATGAGAAGGAAAGGAAAAATGTTTTCAGATAAACAAAAACTGACAGAATTCATTGCCAACAGACCAGCACTAAACGAAATGCTAACAGATATTTTTCAAGCAGAAGCTAAATGAACACTGGAAACACAAATCAGGGGCACACGAATTTAAACACCAGTGAAAACCACTTCACGTCCACTAAATTGGGAAAAATGTAGAGTCCCACATTGTCACTTGCTGACAGTGAAGTGGAGCAACAGGAAGTCTTACCCATGCCTGGAAGAAATGCAAAATAACACAACTACTGGGAAAATAATTCAGCATTATTTAAAAAAGTTGTATACCCACAGACTCAATGACCCTATAATTCCACTTCCAGCTATGTACCCTGAAAAAACAGAAGTACCAAGAGATGTACAGGAGAATGTTTATACCAATATTACTCACAATAGCAAAAGATAAGAAACACATCAAATATCCATCAACAGCGGAATGAATGAAGTAACAGACAACATGAAGCTGTTTACAAAGACGAAAACGACGGCAACCTATTGAATGGGAGAAGATATTTGCAAATTATATGTCCACTAAAGGGTTAATATCCAAACTCTACAAAGAACTTGGACAACCCAACACCAAATTTAAAAATGAACAGAGGATTTAAATTTTTTTTTCAACGTTTATTTATTTGTGGGACAGAGAGAGACAGAGCATGAACGGGGGAGGGGCAGAGAGAGAGGGAAACACAGAATCGGAAACAGGCTCCAGGCTCCGAGCCATCAGCCCAGAGCCCGACGCGGGGCTCGAACTCACGGACCGTGAGATCGTGACCCAAGCTGAAGTCGGACACTTAACCGACCGCGCCACCCAGGCGCCCCTGAACAGAGGATTTAAATAGACATTCTTCCAGAAAGACACACAGATGGCCAAAAGACACATGAAAAGGTGCTAAACATCACTCATCATCAGGGAAAGACAAATCAAAACCACAATAAGATATCACCACACACCTACCACAATAACTAAAATCAAAAACACAAGTAATAACAAGTGTAGGCAAAGATACAAAGAAAAGGGGACCCTTGTGCACTGTTGGTGGGAATGCAAACTAGTGCAGCCACCACGGAAAACAGTATGGAGGTTCCTCAAAAAATTAAAAATAGGATTACCAAATGATCCAGTAATTCCAATACTGGGTATTTACCCAAAGAAAACAAAAACACTAATTCAAAAAGATATATGCACCCCAATGTTTACTGCAGCATTGTTTACAATACCCAAGACATAGAAACAACTCAAGTGTGCATCCAAAGACAAATGGATAAAGATGTCATATATACATATTTACACACACACACACACACACACACACACACAGGAATATCACTCAGCCATGGAAAAGAATGAAATCTTGCCATCTGCAACAACATGGATGGATCCAGGTAGTATAGTGCTAAGTGAAACAAGTCAGTCAAAGACAAACACCCGTGGAATTTAAGAAACAAAACAAAGTAAAAAAAGACAAACAAAAAACCAGCTCTTAAATACAGAGAACAAACTGGTGACTGGCAGAGGGGAGGTGGGTAGGGAGACGGGTGAAACGGGTGAAGGGGATTCAGAGTACACGTATCACAACGTGCACCGGGCAAGCTACAGAATTGTTGAATCACTGTATCACACCCCTACGACTGATGTAACACTGTCTGGTGATTACACTTCAATAAAAAAAGAGAAATAAAAACGAACAAATTTTCAACAACACTGGACTTCCATCTCAGAGGCCAATTTACCACCCAGGCTGAAACAGTTAAGAAACCAAAAAACACATGCATATGAAACAGTGTCGAGACACTGGACGTGTGACCACAGAGAGACGGTGATCTCTGAGAGATGCCCCGTGTTCGCCCCTGCTCAGTGTCATGAGATGGTGTGCTAGCCACAGCACGGGGCGTGGGAACCCAAGCAGGGCCCAGCTCATTCCTGGAGTGGAGGACATAAAATGGGAGTGGGGAGAGACCAAGTTGGCTGGACTGTGCAGAGCAAAGTACGACAGGAAAACTCCTCAGGGGAAGAACTCCAAGGATCTTGAAAGGGTCATCCTTAGTCTTCAGCGGGGTAAAGATCAGCTCAGGTACACGAGCAAACAACCCACAGCTGAGGAAAGAACCACTCAAAAACGTCAGAAGGAGCAGTATCCAACCATCACCGAGGGCCAGGAATGGGGCCTGTTCCCGCGAGACAGTAACAAGGCCTCAGAAATCAGCAGCATTATTGCCTTGATGTGAGAACAATCGGCCCTACGGGGGATGCCGCTCTGGCCCCGCCTGGCAGGCCTTCAGAGCAAAGGATACAAAAATATAGCGCCCAGCAGTAAGATTCACAGTGTCCGCTACCCAGTCAAAATTTGCCAGGCAGGCGTAAAAGCAGAAAAGTACAACCAATGATAAGGAGCAAAGTCAATCAGTTGAAATTTATCAAGAACTCACACAGAAGTGAGAATTAGCAGATAAAAACACTGAAAGGGGTTATCACAACTGTATTCTGTATGATCTGAAGAGTAGAGGGCACAGACTAAACACGTTGGAGTCCTAGAAGGGATAAAACAAGTCTAAACAGGACTTCCAAATATAAAACCTGCAGGGCCTGAGAAAAATGCGATAGATGGGATTAAAGGCAGTTTTCACACTCGAAAGAAAAGATTAGTGAACATGAAGATACAGTAATAGAAACTATCCAAAACGAAACACACAGAGAAAAAACCTGACAAATAAAGGAAAATCCTTGAGTTTGGGGCAACTTCCAGGGCACCAGTGTACATATAATCAGAGTCCCTGAAAGGCGGGCACAGAAAGGAAAAGAAAAAAACATCTGGAGGAATAATGGCCAAAAATGTCTCAAATTAGATGTAAACCATAAATTCCCGGATCCAAGAGACTCCATTAACCCAAAGAATAAGAAGCATAAAGAACACTACTCTAAAGTACATCTTAATCAAACTATTCAAAGTCAATGATAAAGAGGACATCCTAAAAGCAGAGAGAGATAAAAGACAGTTTAAAAGATGATGACAGAAGATAACTTGTCAAAAATAACGCAAGCAAGGAGACAGTGGAGTGACATCGCTGAACATCAGCTTCTAAAAAGTCATTTTACAAAACAACAAAAAAGGTGAATAGACAAATGTTTATCCTCTCCCCAAACTAAAAGACAGTCTTTATCAATAGCTTCGGACAGACTGGAAGCCTATAACCCTCACGAAACATTTCATAATTTTTTGACTCTTTCAGACTAAGGTCGAGTTTCTGGAAAGACAGCAAGACCAATACACGAGTGACAAACAAAAATGTACAGTACCTAATTTTGTCTTAAGGGTCTTCACATTTTCAAGTTCTTGTTCCAACTCCATTATATTGCATTCCACTGATGAAGACAGTCCTAGCAAAAGCAAAAATATTTTAGGATATAACAACAGAACCCAACAGTATAGAATGGGTAGCCCTCACATTTAATTAAAATACAAGACAACACATTACAAATCCTGATCATGGAGAATAAAAACAAATGCTGATTTGTGATTCACAGAAAAGTATACCCATTTCTTTACCACTCAAAACATCCACGTTCTTGCTGATTAAACACTACACGTTTCCTAAAGAATACCTTATTTTGATAAAATGTTTAATTGATCTGTTTATTTTTTATTTAACGACAGAAATACCGTATGCTTATTATAGAAAGTGAAAGAAATTCAAGATCTAATTCTCTATCCCACCTCCCTAAAGTGACACTCAGGAACAGCTTGGTTGATGCTTCCACACCTTTCCTCATACTCATGTATATATTCACATGTACATGTATACCACACACATGGTCTCTGTTATACAAGAATGGGTTAAATTGGACACGTTACTTAACCACTTGCTTTCCTAGTCAATGATACATCCATGTTTACAGATAGTGCCAACTTTAACAACTGAATAATATTCCACAGTATGGATGCACTTCAGTTTTATTCAGAATTATTCCACTTATGACTAGTCCTAGGTTTTCTGCTATTTTCTGCGACTACAACGTTGCAACAAAAATTTTTGTATGCATATCCAGTACATTCTAATTCTATTATTTTTGCAGGACAGATTCCCAAAATTCTGAGTCACAGGGTATAAGCATTTACAGTTAAGAGATATTTAGAGGTTATTCCCTTCCAAATATTGCAATTTATTGTAAGAATTTAAATTATTGTAATATTTCCATTTCCATTTATAGCTTTTGAAAGTATCTATTGTCTAATACCTTCCCTCGCACTAGATGCTGTAGTTCTTGAATTTTGGCCAATATGATGGATAAAAAATGTTGGGTTTTTTTTTTTTTTATGTTTATTTTTGAGAGAGAAAAAAAGAGAGAGAGACAGAGCGGGAACAGGGGAAGGGCCGAGGGAGAGGGAGACACAGAACCTGAAGCAGGCTCCATCCAGGCTTTGGGCTGTCAGTACAGAGCCCGACACGGGGCTCGAACCCACAAACCATGAGATCATGACCTAAGCTGAAGTCCAGTGCTTAACTGACTGAGCCACCCAGGCGCCCCAAAAGTATTTTCTTATTGTTACTTTAACATATATCTCCCTAAATGTGGTTAAGCATCTTTCATATGTTTATTTACCACGTGGATTTTCCCTGTTCATATTGTCTACTTATTTCTATAACGACTTGCATATCTCCATATTCTGTTTTATCTGTTCAATTCTGAAATGGATAAATTAAAATCCCCACTACAAATTTACTTTCATTGATTAGGTTTTCTCAGTTTTTAAGCGTTTTCTCAATATATATTTGCATTTATTTGTCTGCTATGTTTTTTGGGTTCCTAGAAGACTGTTACAGCCTCCTTAAGAATCACATCTTTTACCATTAATGACCCACTTTGTTTTTAATGTTTTTCAACTTAAATTCTATTTGGTGGACCTTAAGTTCTACTTTCTTTTTGTTTTTATCTGTATTTGTTTTACTTATTTACTGATTTACATATGAGAGACCAAAAAAGATTAAAATTAAAGGTAGGTAGGTCTGTGTGTCTATCAATGAATCTTATTCGAGGTTCAACCTTATCAGTTAGATTTTGTTGGTTACAAGCAACTGAAATGGATGGACTGGGTACAACAGAAAAGGAATTCATGAGAGAGAGAGAGAGAGAGAGAGAGAGAGAACCAGCAGGAAAATTTCCAGTTTTCCTGGGAAGGAGAGGAACCAGGCAGCTGGGGGGCGCTCCGGGTGGCAGGAACAGATGGACTGTCTCCTCTTAGTATTACCGCTGGGATCGATCAGTTCCAACGATTTTCAGTCTTTATGTTGCTCGGATCAAGAATAAACGTCCAGTGTCCTGAGGGCCTAGCTCAAGAGTCACGAGCCAATTCCTTTGGTAGGGGAGGCAGAGAACTCTGACAAGCAGTTCCACAGAGGTGATCAAATGTGAGAAGGAAGAAAGCCAAATCAGATGCTTTACTACAATAGATCTGATAGGCTCTGTTCTTTAACAGTGGAATTCAGCCGATTTACATTTAGTAAAATATACTATTTGCATTCAGTAGAATTTTGTATAAGAGCTGATAAACTTCATTTTATACCTTCCATATTGCTTGTCTTAATTTTTAAGTGTTTTTTTGATTTATTATTTTTTTAATGTTTATTTTGAGAGAGAGAGAGAGAGAGAGAGAGAGAGAGAGAGAGAGAGAGAGAGACAGGCAGAGAGAGAGGGAGAGAGAATCCCAAGCAGGCTCCACACTCAGTGCGGAGCCCAACTTGGGGCTCAATCTCACAACCGGGAGATCATGACGTGAGCCAAAATCAAGAGTCAGACGCTTAACAAACCAACTGAGCCACCGAGGTACCCCTTAAGTGTTTTTGTTCCTTTTACTTTTACCTTTACTAAAATGAAATGTGCACGTAGTTCTGACTGCCAAATACGTTCACAAGGTACATACTTACACGCTGACCTGCCTCCCCGAAGACCACCACCTCAAATTGTTTAGCTGATTCTTTCAGCATTTGTCTCCCTATCACTAAATAAACAGCTTCCCTCGCTAGGCCCTGATTTTCCAGCTCTAAGTATTAACTAGGGCCTTCCTACCAAGGAAGATAAGGATTTAAGTCTCTATAAGCCACACACCTTATCATTCCTCCCTCTCCCAATGTGGACTGTTGGAAACTGTGGTTACATCAATATTCGATGTCTGCATGACTGCAACAGAAATGCCATCTGCTGCTTACCCACGTAACAAACTATGGTTAGCTTTCTTTTCTTCCATAATATTATTCTTCCAACGGCTAGAATTAGTCATTTTTTTCACTTGCTTAGTTTCCTTATGTACTTATCACTACCTCAATGCCAAAGTTTCCTCCCAAATGTCTTTTTCTCTTGGTGTTTGAATTCCTGTTATACCACTCACTTCATTACCTGGAAGAAACTTCTCCTGGAGTCTTTAGACCTGCCCTGGCCTGGCCTGCTGCTCTCTAGCCCTGCTGCACACTGGCACCCTGGCCCCTCCTCTCTTCTCTCCCGCAGTACGTCTATTATTTCCTACACAGCCCTTCTCACTTGCTCCACTCCCTTACGTAGGGGGTGCATAGCCTCCGGCAGCTTGTGAAGAAAAGGTTAACGGGAAGTAATCTTTTTGAGGCTCCACAAGTCTGCATATTTTACCTTGGCTCTCGCAGTTTGGGAAGGTATGGAAATCTAGGTCAAAACTAACAATCCTTCAGAATTGTACGTCACTGGTCCATTGTCTTCCAGCTCTGGCCCTGCACCCGAGAAGTCCGAAGTTCGCCTTCCCGTCCCCTTGAGTGTGAACGGCTTTCCAGTCTGTGAAACGTGTGGAATCTCTGTTCCCAGTGTTCTGGTGGCGAGTCCATTTCCATGTACCACGCAGGGCACTAGGTGAGCCCTTTCAATCTCCAAATTCACATTCTTTGGATCTGAGAAATTTTCTTGATTCTGTCATTTCCCTCTTTCCTCTCCTCTCCCCATGTGGAATTCCCAACAGTTGCCTGCTATTTACCCTAAACTGGTTCTCTAAGATTCTTAAATCTTTTCTCCTATTTTTGTCATTTGACCCATCTTCTAAAAAAGTTCTTTACCTCCCAGTCTTTTGGATAGGCCATTATTCCTAAATATCAGAAGTCCCTTTCTGTTCACTAGATGCTCCATTTTTAGAGAATCCTGGCCTTCCTCATGACTGCAGTCTTGGTTTCTTTCTCTCAGGATGCTAACAACAGATTTATTTTCAGATATGCTTCTCTAGCGTATATTCTGTCTGTCCCAGTGTTCTGTATTGTTTGGCCTCTCCTTTCAAGTAGCTCAGAAGTCTGGTGAGCCTGAGTTGTCTGCTCATATTTAAGAGTGAAGCACGAGGGGCGCCTGGGTGGCTCAGTGGGTTCAGCATTTAACTCTTGATCTCAGCTCAGGTCTTGATCTCAGGGTCATGAGTTCAAGCCCTGCACTGAACTGAGCAATGGCTCCACCCTGAGCGTGGAGCCCACTTTTAAAAAAAGTGTTTTTAATTTTTTTTATACCGTTTATTCGTTTTTGAGAGACAGAGCGCAAGCAGGGGAGAGGCAGAGACAGAGGGAGACACAGAATCCGAAGCAGGCTCCAGGCTCTGAGCTGTCAGCACAGAGTCCGATGCGGGGCTCGAACCCACAGACGGTGAGATCGTGACCTGAGCCAAAGTCGGAGGCTCAACCGACTGAGCCACCCAGGCGCCCCAAATTCTTTTAATAAAAAAAAAAAAAAAAAAGAATGAAGCACTAAATGTGCTAATTTGAAACTCAAGAGTGAGTGGTGGCTGACCACTGTGAGACTTCTTGCCGGCTAATCCAAGCAGGGCACCCCGCTGCATCTGTGGGGCCTTCCTCCGGGCTAGACAGAGTCCTCAGAGATTCTTCCCATCTCCTCCTTGAATGTCCGTGTAAAGGGAGATGGGAGCCTGTAAGCACTCACCCTGTCCCCTACACTGTTCCCAGGCCACAGCCTCTGTTTCACTCTCTGGAGAATAACCCTCCCTCTTCTCGGGGCAGGAGAGGCAGTGCCTGGGACCTTGGATGGAGGGAGAAGATGTGGGCATCCAATCGCTTCACAAACAGGATTTTCAACCAACCCTCCTGAGCTTACTCCACATTATCTCCACTTCCATATCAGGCAGTGCCACTTCTCGAGATTTGGGGGGAGTCTGGGATACGAATCAAGCACAGATAGCTTAGGATTTAGCCTCGTTGGGTCTGCTAAACTCGTTGCCTCTAAAATTTTCTCAGGTTTGCTAAATTCCAACATTTTATTGTGATGTTTTTCAAGTTCTCATTCCTTGAACGTCAGCGTTCTCATCTGTGAAATGGGGTGTATTTATTAGGATGCTTTCCACTGGATCAAAAATCTCAACTCAAAGTAGCTTAAAAAAGAAGAAAATAATTTCACGAAATTAGAAGTTTAGACACAGGATGGGCTTCAAAGTGGGTTTTCCCACAGCTCAACAGTGACATCCAGGGACCGAATTCTGCCACCCACAAGCTGGCTTATTATGAAGTCTGGTGGCTCTTTCCCCTTTCATGTAATTTCATAATTTCTGTTTATTTTGCTCTTTATTTCTTCTTTTCCCAGCCAGTGGAATTTCTGTCTATTCTTTCTCCCCAGGTTAATCTGGCACCTCAGTGGTTACTTTCTCACTCTTAACACAAGTACGGTTGCATTTTTTTTTTCAGTATAACACAGTCATAACCCCATAATGATGCTTTACTGAGTAACTTTCCTGCATCAAGGTGAAGCTTTCACTGTACTTTCATCTAACGGTTCTTTCATTGCTTCCCACCCACTCCTCCTAAATCCTGGATTTTGCTGAGACTGCTTTAAAAATATTTAATATAAAAAAAAAATTAAAAAAAAAAAAAAAAAAAGAAAGGGGCGCCTGGGTGGCGCAGTCGGTTAAGCGTCCGACTTCAGCCAGGTCACGATCTCGCGGTCCGGGAGTTTGAGCCCCGCGTCAGGCTCTGGGCTGATGGCTCGGAGCCTGGAGCCTGTTTCCGATTCTGTGTCTCCCTCTCTCTCTGCCCCTCCCCCGTTCATGCTCTGTCTCTCTCTGTCCCAAAAATAAATAAACGTTGAAAAAAAATTTTTTTTAAATGAAAAAAAAATATTTAATATAAGATTATTAGTAAACTTTTCTTTCAGTGTATAAGTTGTCATTTCCTCAATACCTAGAATAGTACCTAGCACAAATGAGATATTCAATATACAGATATGGAATGAATATCTTTTTTACCCTAATATACATATGACATCTTGATAAATGTATGAGTTTTTAATCGCAATCTTCCCCCCCCCAACCCTTAAAACTAATGATATTATCAATAATCCTTAACAGGTCACAAACAGGAAGTTTGATGTTGATCTCGCTCTCTCCTTTATAAGTTATTATTCTTTGTGAAAGCTTATGAGACTTTTATTATCATCATCACGCTTGGAATTCCACAATCTTACACAATAAGTCTAGATCTTTTAAATGTCCTATTTAACAATCTTGTCTGGGACTCTGTGGTCTTTTAACCTGCACCAAAGTCTTTCTGCAGCACACTGACATCTTCTACTATTATCTGTTTACTTAATTTTTTTCTACTTCTTCTTCCTCCTTCTAGACGCTTGCTATTTTTTCTTTAATGTTTATTTATTTTTGAGACAGAGAGAGACAGAGCATGAGCAGGGAAGGGGCAGAGAGAGAGGGAGACACAGAATGTGAAGCAGGCTCCAGGCGCTGAGCTGTCAGCACAGAGCCCAACGCGGGGCTCGAACTCACGGACTGTGAGATCATGACCTGAGCCAAAGTCGGACGCTTAACCGACTGAGCCAGCCAGGCGCCCCTAGATGCTTGCTATTTAGATTAGGTATCTCGGCTCTAGAGTCCATGTCTGTCATCTCATTGTTTCCTTGTCTTTGTACTTTTGCTCCGTGACACAAAAGAGTTCTTCCACTTGATTCTGCCAGATAAGTAATTCAATTTTCAGAAAGACTACACTCGTTCCTCGTTGCTGGTGTAACAAAGTGCCATCAACTTAGTGGCTTACACAACATAAATGTATTAGCTCACACTTCTAGAGTTCAGGAGTCTGAAATCAAGGGGTCAGCAGGACCGTGTTCCTTCTGAAGACTCTGGGAGAGAATCTGTTTCCTTATCTTTTCCAGCTTACCTAGAAGCTGCCCACATTCGTTGGCTCATGGGCCCTTCTTCGGTCACTCTGCTCTGCTTCCGCAGTTACATCTCCTTCTCTGACCCACCTATAACAATGGTGTGAGGACACCGGGCCCACCAGATCATCCAGGATAACCTTGAGACCCTTCAACTAATCACCTTGCAAAGTCCCTTTAACCACAGAGGGGCTGTGTGTATAGAATCAGGGTGGTTGGGACTCAGATACTTTCGCAGGGTCACTATTCCGCGATCACAAGGACTTTTTCATCTTTTGCCTGCTGAATTTTTCTTTTTTTTTTTTTTCCACATTCTAGGTGGCCTTTTTTCTTCTCTAACTACACGTCCTTAAAAGTCCCTATTACTTTTAAGAGCCAAGTACAAACTCTTGCTTGTCTCTCCATTAGCTGTCAACCTCAATGGGAATCAGTTGTTCTAGATCCTCATCTTTGCAGTCATCACTCAGCCTCCAGCGAGCGATCGTTTTCCTTTATGCCCCGCTATCGTTCCCTTCACACCTCATCACGTCAGACCGCCTGTCAAACAATGACAAACCATTTCGGGGGCCCAGCAGTTTCTGCTTTGGGGGGCTGGGGAAGAACGCCAGTTCTTCCTGATTCAGGAAGCAGCAGCCTCGGGGCTCCGGGGTGTCTCTAGCATCAGTGCGCTCCTTTATCAAAGGGATGAAGAAAGCAGGATTTGGCCAAGGATGCTAGGCGGCTGGTGGGCGAATGCAGTAAGTAGGGGAATCCAGAGGCTCTTTCTCTAAGCCCCCTTGGGGACTCACAGAACTCCAGCCTTCCCCTGGGTTCTAGGAAAGGTAAGTACTGCCCTCTCTACATCTCCTGCCCCGCTTCCGCCCAACGCTGAAGAGGGAGAAATCCACTACCTTCTCTTTTGGAGAAGCTGAGGTCTTGAATGTACTAAAATGTTACAGTATTTCCAGAGCTCCCGAGTTTAATCATTTTACTTGTCAACGGGTAATTGACATTTATGGGAGAATATGGGTTAAGACAGATCTCAAAGCTATAAAACTTTGACTATAAATACAGTTTAGAGTGTCTAGTAGACAAAGCAAAAAGGGAAACAATTAAATTATCAAATTAATGAATACTTCCATACAAGAAGGAGGTTTACAGTAAGACAGCGTCGCATTTTAAGATTTGCGAGTGTCTCTGAATCAAAGCTTAAACGACATACTAGTCTTACAGATACCTTTTACTTTTTATCCCATTTCTTCATAAATTACATGGTGTGTATCTGTAGTTAATGCTCATGTAAATTCTTTATCTGATTAATACAAATACAATTCCGAACTACATTTCGTTCCCTGTATTTGTAAAGAAGTATTATTCCAGTAACCAGCTCAAGGCTAGAAAAAATAATCTGATGAGTATTCAGAAGTTTGAAAGGGAACAGGGATCAGGATACACAGTATTCCAGCTGCCAATTTTAGATTGGGCAAAAAGTTAGAAATGCCTGCTTTGTGGTATGATGTCTACAAAGCCCATTACAAATATCTAGACCTATCACTATATTTTTCAAAGGAACAAAAACTAAAGTGGTATTTCCGAAGTACTGTATTTTTATTTTCAGGAGACACAATGCTAGGCACGCAACAGACAGTTGGTAAATACTGACTGGGGTGCCTGGGTGGCTCAGCTGCTTAAGCGTCAGACTCTTGATTTCAACTCAGGTCATGATCTCACAGCTCATGGGTTCAAGCCCTGAATCGGGCTCCTCACTGACAGTGCGGAGCCTGCCTGGGATTCTCTCTCTCCCTCTCTCTCTGCTCCTCCCTCTCCCTCTCTCAAAATAAATAAATAAGTGTTTAAATAAATACTGGCTGACTTGCATATAAAAATTAAGAATGCATTCTCACCGTCTTCAAACAGAGCATGCTTTCATTAAATGACAGATTCACCTGGAACAACACAATTTTCAAAGACCTTACCATCCTTCACTGTGTATCATTACCTACGTGAGATGAGTAAGCTTGTGTAGGCAGAATGTCCCATTATAAATGGCCAAAAGGAACGATGGCTATTGCAAGGAATGAAGACATACCACAAACACACATTGGAATGTTACGTGAATTTAAGTTGCACTAAAAAAAAATCGTCAAAATATCCTGAGCAACTGTATTATCCTTACTTTATTTCAAAATGAATCTCACAGGTTCCATGTCAGCATTGTCTAGTCAATAAGTCAAATTGGTAGACAAAACCTGTTTGGACTAGTCATGAAAAATAAAAAGGGATTCTCCAAGAAAACCACAAAGCAGCTCATTTAAGGTCAATTTAACGGTATTATTCTGTTTTTCTTCCAGCCACGACATAAGATTTCACTACCTCAAAGGAAATTATAAGAGTATCTATTTGCATTCCCCTAGGTGATTGGCAGTTCAACACCAATTAGTTCAAAATTACACTGTTACTAGCATGTAATAAAAACAACACCTTTCATCTTTCTCACACAGGTCAGAATACCTTCAGAGCCAATAACTTTGATCAAGTAAGTATTTTTGATCCTGCCCCACCCGTCTCTTTGGATTCAGGAAAACTAACAGCTGAAGGCAACTTTTCCCAGCTTTATTCTTAAGCTGAAAAACGAGTGCGGTATTGAAAATATTTTGCTTCCAAGATGACAAAATTTCCCAAAGCCCAGCATCGCTTCAGTAACTAAGCCTTAATATACAGACAGCTTTAACTGACATTCACATGTTAAAGGGAAGATACTAATGATTTACCTTAAGACACATAATGCATTTTTAAAACTAAATATAAATTCCCTAACTTGGTTTGTAAACAACTCAAATAACATGAGGCAATAAAACAATCCCCCTAAGCAATCTGGTGTCCGAAACTAAGTCTCATAACGAATACTATTTAGAAGTAGACACCTCTAGAATAAACAGATTAGCTTTTCGTTTAACTTTTTAATTTAGCACAGAACCAAAGAAAAGTTGATTCGAAAACCTACTAAGTAACCCTTTAAAATTTTGATTATACTTATTATGTTAAACTGACCAATATGATCTCTAGTCACCAGAATGAGAGGTCTCTCAAGTACTTTTAATTATTTCTAATCGCTTAGGCGGATGATTTTGTTGCTTAAAGCCCCAAACGCCCAGAAATTCACAGAGCCAACAGCCTCATCCCCGAGGCAAGCGGCAGTTACGGCAGAGCACAGCGCCGCTGCTGATGAGGCGGACCCCGGACAGCATCTGAGAACTGAAGCTGAACATCCAGGTCTCCACGGCATCTATTTCAGCACCAACAAACACCGCTACTGCCCCCAGAAGAGACGGGCGAGCCACACACTCAAACACTCCATTTCTATTCCACTCGCAATGCTACTATTTGTGAAAATATTGGTTTCTAGTTACTCGGGACACATCTGCAAAAATATGCCTCAATACAGAATCAAGTAATATAAGACTTTTTATACCCAACACGATTTGAAAATTCAAATACACATTCATTCTAAATGAGCACAAGCAAGATAGAAAATATTTAAAAATCAGCTTTAAAAACATTTATAAAAAGCTGTATACAATCAAAGTAATTGTTTTTACCTTAGACATAAGTTTATCGGTAGATCTTAAACTGCAGGAATACCATCATCCAAATAGGTTGTGGGTGAACAAGTAAGTCGCGTGTACTAAATTTATCTTCTGCTAATAAGTTTAGATCATTTATATACAGTGATCTAAATTTCAGAAAATAGATGATCTTGACTCTTAAGTTACTCTACAGTTTGTCGCTCTAAACTATTCTTCATCTACTGATACTACATATTATCTTACATCTCTTCAGTCACATCATCTTATCCCACAACGAATCGTTTGGGCTACACCTTACAGTCAACAAAGTGAGTGCCTAGCCCAAGAGGCTGAATAAATTGTAACAACGTACCTCTCACAGTTTCAGACGTTTGGACTCAAATGTTGCTAATGTGAATAGAAAGAAACAATTTAACCAGTTTCACCGGTAGAATTAATCTTCTTTGCTGTTAGCTCAGGAAGTCAAGATATTACTAACTACTTTCTTCTATCACAGGACTGCCACTCAGTGTCACAATTTTTGCTACGTATGTACGTTGTTGATGAGAGCTCGTCAGCCAATCAGTCTAAGCCTAGTCGTGTCTCAAACTGGCCTGGGGTCTGACCAATTTGAGACATTCTCAACTTCAGTGATACAACCAGCAGTAAACAGTATTCTTAGAAAACCATTGCTAGACTACAGAAGAACACGTAGAGAAAGTCAAGATGAAGGCCTGCAGAGGACAGAAGCTAAAACGTGACACAGACACAAGCTTCCTCCCGACAGTAAGGGCGTGGCCCGAGAGCCTTCAGATAAGCCTCAGCAAACTGTCAGGCAGCGAGGATAAGGAGTTCCTCCGACAGGATGCTACTACGACTGCCTGGCAAACTCAGATTCGTGATTCATGAGCAAGACTCCAAGACTGATGGGGACCAAATGCTTCTGACGGGTCACTAGGTTCCGTGAAAAGATCGAATGTGGGTTTTTTTCAACCTTTTCTTTTTCAGAACACAAAGCTACTGCAACCAGACACTCTGCAAAAATGAACAAGTACACGTGCTGCGCTCTTAAGAGTAAGGAATTCATCCAAAAGCTTCAATGAGAAAGGCTTCTTTAAAAGATCAAAATCAAGCAGAAAAGTAATTGCTACTAAAAGCGATATGCTAACTTTTTATCACGAAGATGAAAATAGCACCTAACAAAATTGAATGGAATCATTAAGTTCAAAGTCTACAATATTTTTAAATAAATTACATTAAAAGAACTGTGAAGGTTTTGAACTTAAACAATAAAAAATAATTCCTATTCATTATGGCACTTCTAACGTTACCCAGTACACCCATAGGCTATATACACACGAAAGCTAATTATTTCAATTAATGCTGTTGCATTACTTAAACATTTAAACATGCTAATGATATATGCATCCTCTTAATCCTGGGTAGGAATTACAAAAGATCTACCACAATTAATGTAATGGGACTTTCTGTTGGGCTGCTCTTCTGGGGTCTTGGAGTAGAAATGGATCCTGATCGCTCCTATTTCATGGCTTAACAATGGGGGAAAATCACCTTATTTCTGCTTTTTCACCTACACCCCAACCCCGGGGCAAAGGTCCTCCGGCCCTCAATCTTGGCTGCTCTTCAGAGTCCCCACTGTGGGCCTTCCTCAACACTGGCTGCACGTAGTTCTTTTATCACCAAACTTGATTTCTTCCACCTTCTTCACTTTTTAAGGTAAAACGACAACCCTCCGTCAGGCATGTTTTTCAACGATTCGCTTACTCACGCAGCAAGTTATTTACCACCAACCCACTATGTGACTGGGGATATCCCAGGATCAGGAGTTCGGGAAGGAAGAAGACAAACAAAAATGCCTGCCCCTGTGGAGTTCAGGTTCTACGATGGAGAGACGGGCAGCATATAAAAAGTAAAACGGAGGCGCCTGGGCGGCTCAGTCGGTTGAGCGTCTGACTCCAGCTCAGGTCGTGACCTCACAGTTCGTGGGTTCAAGCCCCACGTCGGGCCCTGTGCCGACAGCTCGGAGCCTGGAGCCTGCTTGGGATTCTGTGTCTGCCGCTCTCTGACCCTCCCCCATTCATGCTCTGTTTCTCTCTGTCTCAAAAAGAAATAAAAATTTAAAAAAAAAAAAAAAAGTAAAATGGTGTGTCAGAAAGTGGAAAGTGCTACAGGAAAACATAAGGCAGGAAAGATGGAAAGAAGGGTCAGGGTAGAGGTGGTGGCAATATTAATCATATCCCCTAAGCTACAATGTGGAGAAGCCCACCAGGAAGGGGCTCTTTGGTAAAGACCTAAGAGACAGAAGGGAAACACGCGATAACGCCCTGAGACAGGAGGCGACGGGTCAGGGAAGAACAGGAAGGACACTGCAGGAGAGGAAGTCAGAGGGCACACGGGGTGCAGAAAGAGGACCAATGCCAAGACTGGCCTTTATTCAGACTGAGAAAGGACAGCACCGGAGGAGGGCTCTGAGCACATAGGTGAGAAGATGTGACTTACGTGTCAAGCACTCTTTCTGACTTACAAGGTCAAAGATAGATGCACGGAGACTAACTCGTAAACTACTGCAAATATCGAGCCAAGAGGTGACTGCTGCTTAAATCAAGGTGGTGACATACCAGAGCCAACGGCTTTGCTAAAGGAGTCCGTGTGGGAATTGAGAGAAAGAGACTCCCAGGAATTAGCGTGAGCACCTAGAAGAACGGATCCACCACCTACGGAGGCAGGTCAGCTAGGACCGAAGCAGAACTGGGGAGTAAGACCGTCAGCTGACTTCGGACACGATATGTTTAAGATCCGTGTCCGGCATCCAGGTAGAAATGTCTCCTAGACGGAGGAAGAGGTGAGAGCAGAGGTCAGCAGCACACAGATGGAATTTAAAGCCAGAAGACCAGATACGATAACCCGAGGAGTGCAGGTAAACAAGCGTCAGGAGACTTTAAGGACGGAGGCAGGGAGCGCTCCGGTGTGAAGCAGCTGCGGACACGGGGAAAACCAGCGGGGTTTTGAGAAGCAGAGGCTCACGGAGCAGCTCACTCACGAGAGTGTGGTGAACCAAGTGGAGTGAGGAGTGTGGACGAGGCCCCGGAAGGCACCAGCCACCGCGACAACAGCATGTCAGTGGGGCACCGCAGAGTGCCCCATGAGTGCAAGAGTGCGTCCCAAAGCAAACGCGGAGCGCGGAAAAGAAACCGAGGAGTGCCCAGCCCATGAGTCCTGCGTAAAGACAAGCGAAGCAATGAGGTGGTGAGCCAGAGGGACAGGAGGTGCAGACAGACTGGCTCATTTCTTCCCCTCCTTCCCTCCGTTCATTCACTCGTTCTGAGAAAATATCAGCACATCTCTATGCTGAAGGAAACCATCCAGTTGGGGGAAGACTGGTTACAACGGCCACAGTTGTGTCCTTGAATCAGGGAGAAGGCACTGAATCCAGTGCCACCAGGGGTGGGCGGGGGGGGAGGGGGGGGGGGCTTTGCCAGGAGCGCGGACAGGGCAGCCACAGCGGAGGGAGAAAAGGCAGCACGTGGTGGGGGACTTGCACGCAGCGGAGTCAACGGGAAGGAAAAAGCTTGTGAACGTTTCGGCACGGTCGCCTCATTTTCTCAAGAAGAGGGGAAGCAAGGTCGTCAGCTGAGCGTGATGGTGAAGTCTCGAGGAAAGAGAAGATATTAACAGTCATGTAGGAGAATGTGAAGTACATTTAAGATACGGTCATACGTTTAAAGAAAGGCCAGGTGGTTACAGTCGGTCAGCTCAACAGGCGCCAGGCAGAGAGAGGGACGGGGCGAGCAGGGCACGGAGTCAAACGATGGCCCGCAATTTCAACTGTGTGAGGCAGCCAGGGTCCGACGGGCGAGAAGGAGAAAAGGCGGTGAGAAGTTATTCAGATGGACAGACGGCACGAAGGACTGCAGGAAACGGCACGTGACAGGTGACTGACCGTACGACTGCACAAGAGCCGTTCACCGCCAGTGACCGGGCTGCGCTGTGGTCCCAGGCAGCGAGTAGCTGAGGAAGACCATTCAGAGAGAGGCCGACGGCTGGCCAGGTGGGCTGCAAGAATCATCCACACGGACACTGAAGTCACCAGTTGTGACAGGCGTTGTGGCAGAGAGAATGATCACGAATGAGGAGCTAACGCCCTCAAGGTGGCAGAGGGATTGTCTGGAAGGAGAAGAGTGATGGGAAAAGGGAGAAGTAATGGGATCACAATCTAATGACATGAGGTTCAAAGTGTCCACACGCAGCAGAAGACAACACGAGGAGTGAGGTGGGGGACACAGGAAAGAAGAGAACCGCCACCTGACCGGGACTGAGAAGCCGTCTGTGACGGGAAAGTCACGTTTCTTCTAGCGAGGGTGGGGGGTGGGGAGACTGAGGACCTGGTGGTTCCGCTACTGTGACCCAACGGTTTTGGGTTCCCCACGGTTCCCCGCAGTTCCACACGGTATCCGCAGAGTTTCGGGAGCTAAGGGACAGTGGGAAATCAGGTGAGAGTGGGGCGCAGGAGGTGCAGGGGACAGTCTCAGAGGCAAAGCTCCCGGAGACTCGGGCTCCTGATGCTGACTGCCAGTGCAGGACACGCTATCTCTCATGGCCTCGAGGCAGCCACGAAGGAAGGCTGTGTGCTGGGGACGCCGGGAGCCGGAGCCCCGCCAGGCCAGTGGTGAGTTCTGGGGCTTTGGGAACCAGGCGGCTAGACATCCGGGGCCCCCTCCTGCTCCGGGAATACATACAACTCCCACCATCTGTTTCTTTTTTCCAAGTATTTCAGTGCTGGATAAAATCTTACAGACGCTCACCCGATTTTTCCCTTCTTCAGCCAACTCATCTATGATCTTGAGACTCAGAATCTACGTTTATCTGCTCAAGGTCTGGTGCTTAGAGGAAGATGCGCAGTAAACAGAAAAAGGAGGAGAAAGCATGGAGCCGATGGCTAACAAGACGACTTCCTGAGGACACTGGTTTACCTTCTAATAGTGTACAGGGTCACTTTATCTTATCAACATATTTTCTGAAGTAATAACAATATTAGCAAGAACAAAACCTCCAGCACCAGCAAGTGACAAACACGAACAATGGGAAGTCACAGGCAGGCATTCCACCAAAAAGCTGTACTGATATTCTAAAAACCAAGCATGACGATTCAACTCTAATAATACAGTAACTACCACGACAAGTTATAGATCTTCCAGGAAACAAAGTGTTATGTTTTTTCAGATGGCTGGGAGCTTGGCTCAGAGCAAACCATGCAGATATCCCAGATTCCTGTGATGTGCGTCACACGTTCCCAAGCAGACAAGAAAACACACGCGATGGCCACTAGCAAAACACGACCGTGAATTCTGGGGTAATTCACTGCTGTACGTTTTTTAAAAATCTTTTACTCTTATTATTTTGCAATTCTTTTCAACAGCCCAGAATAAAAAATATTTTAGGTGCCTGGGTAGCTCAGTCGGTTGGCCGTCTGACTCGTAACGTCAGCTCAGGTCCCAAAGTCGTGAGATTGAGCCCAGTGTCAGGCTCCGCGCTGAGTGTGGAGTCTGCTCAAGGTTCTCTCTCTCCCCCAAGCCTTCTCTCTCACTCTCTTAAATAAAAAAAATTTCTTTAATTTACCTTTTAAAAATAATTTAAAATACGAAACATTTTTACAACAAAATACATTTGACACAATACTAGATTAAAAAAAACCCATGGGGATGATTTCCACTACGAACCTTCTATGATTTATGCTTTCTTAAAAAATAGCAAATCATAAAATACTGTTTATCTTGTTTTCCCCCCTCTGCACATATTGATAAATATACTGTACTGAAGCTCACAATTTTAATCTATATTAGTCAATATGCCCATTTTGCCGCGGAACCATTTATGTTACAAGCCTGTTGTTTTCCACCCGAAACAGTCTACAATGCTAACGAGCAAAGAATGACAAAACGACAGCGACTATCCCAACGTATCGTTAAAGAGTGTCAACGGAAAGGCTTTACCAACCTACCAACAGAGCGGTCAGAAATGGTACGTGACCTACCAAAATGGTAGAAAATACAATTATACTTACTATTAGCTATCATAGCATGCGTTTAACCTCTCCAAATTAGAATGCTGTGCTAGTCAGGGCATTTTGTTTTTTTGGGCTTGGCTTCATTTCGTAATACATCTTAGCCTTCTGGCAACTACTTCTTTTTCAGTTTCTTTAGATATAATGAACCGCTTTTGAATTTGAGGAGCCAAAGGATCTAGAAAGATTATGGAGGGACTTTTTCTCCCCTCCGTGGAAATGAAAAGTGGGAAAAGGCTGTATTTTTTGGTTTGGGTTCGTTTTGACTCAACCCAAATTCTTTAATTCACGGGGCACCATCTTGGACGCTTCCTGGGTCTCAGTCTCCTGATCTGCAAGATGGACCTCAGGCTGAAACACAACTGCACACTACAGGCAGCTTCCCAATTCAGGCGCTTTTATTATGTAACAGCATCATTACCTAAATAAGACAAATTGATTATAATAGTTACTACTGTGATGAAATTTTATAAACCTGACAGTATTGAGTCAAGTTGCAATTCTGATTAAACAGGCTTTAATGTTGAAATAGCTTTATTAAAGTTAGAAGAATAAAAGATACATGTGGTACCAGTCTAAAAGTTATTGGTACCAAAGGATGCAATATTATTGACAAGAATTCTTTAAAATAGATACAAATCTGAAATTCTTTCACCTAAGAATAAAGCTCTAAATGTTAGCAACACTTTTTAATTGATGATTTAAATTCACTATTTGTAACTGAAGAAAGTAGGTGTATTTTTTTCCTATTTCATACTTAAAAGTAACCTTCCATTTTATACTTACTCTTCAATTACGATCCTGAAATACAGTTAGCTATTAATACTCTGATGTTGGAGTTGGTTTTCAACATTAAAGAAAAAACCAACAACTCTGTAGGAGAAGAGAGTGCAGAATGAAAATCATTTAAATAAAATTAAAAGAAAACTTACCCAAACCATGTCATTTCTCTGTTAAACTATCTCATTACTCTTTTCTTCATTGGTTCTTCATTTGAAGCCAAAAAGGATGAGTAATTCAAAATCGGACTTTAAGATCTACGACATGCTTACTTGGTTATCATAGCTGAGAATGACCACATTCCCAAGTAACCAGCTTGCCCTAAGCTGTTTACTTAGGTAACAGTACTTAGGTACTTAGGTTAGCTGCCCTAACCAGTCCCCTAAGCACCACTGAGACAGTCAAATTTGGCACCTAGAAGCAGAAAGACATACTACTTTTCACCTTAAAGATTTCAACAGGAAAGAAACGAAGTAATGATACTAAAGTATCCCTTATCTTACTAAAGTAAGAAGGGGCGCCTGGGTGGCTCAGTCGGTCGAGCACCCGACTCTTGATTTCGCTTCAGGTCGTCATCTTGTGGTTTGTGAGATCGAGCCCCAGGTCGGGCTCTGCACTGGCAGCGTGGAGCCTGCTTGAGATTCTCTCTCTCTCAATCTCTCTCTCCCCCGCTCGCACACACTCTCTCAAAACAAATGAGTCTTAAGAAAACTAATAATAAAGTTATTAAGAAAACATACAAATCTGTAAAACCTCAGTAACTGTGAGTCGTAATGCTTAAAACGTATTAGGGTATTGGGGGCAGAGGTGCATCTCAGTGGCCAGTGTCTCGGAACTGAGCTGGCCTTGCTAGAGGACAGTGCACTCCAGCCAGGCAAAGATGGGAACTTGACCACAGTGCCGCCAGTCCTCAGCAAAACTGTCCTCACCTGGAACGTTCACGTGTTACTCTTACGTCTTGACCTCGTGCAACACGGCACAATGTACTAAGAGGCTTATATTTTTCTATATTTTTCCCCCTCAATCAGTGTCTTTCTTGAATTAAATAATTTTTTTTATTCAGCTCTAAATATGTAATACATACGTACCATTTAGTCGTCTCTGGAGTGCTTCCTCTTCCAGGGTAATAATATAAATTTGTTCATCCAGGTCTTCAAGAATCTAAATTCAAAGATCAAACCATTGACCGCTGCGTTATTACAAAACTAGTGCTCGTGCGGATATTTAGGCTGTTTCGCCTACGATTTAGATAACCCTTCAAAAACATTAGGAATTTAAAATAAAAATCCTCAAACTATTCTACATACAAATTAAAGAAAAATATTTTAGTATGTGACTAAACACATCAAAAGTTGGCTATTATAAAGTCTACCTATATTTAAATTTAAAGGATTAAAGAACACTGCACCTCTCTCAATGACAAATAAATATATGAATTCTAACCTTCCAAAAGGCTAAATACAGCACTATCTCTTATGCCCAAACCAATTATTTTAGAGCAAGAAGGAACAGATGACTCCATGCAACATTGGTTCCTCATCTGTATTTATCTACATAATATTTAAAACAAGAAATCTATAAACTCAATCACTACCATGCAATACTTTCCACTTACATCATCTTTACATACTAAAAATTTTCTGCAAATACTGAATAGTGGTATTATCAAAATCATTCTGCAGACAGAACCCTAGAGAAATATGATGCTTATATATACACCACTCACCACGCCATACAACGCTAATAAAAAACAAGAACAAACCACTAATCAATCAGCATTATATAGGGTATTATCTGCACTATCGTCACAACTGACAAAACCTAAAATATGTTTAACTCTAGCTTTGTAGAGTTACAGGTATCGAATCTGCAGAATTTCTATAAAATTTACTTAGAACAACCCAACAATTCCCAGTATTTCAACAAATATTGATAATCCCTTATTATCAACAGGCCTAGCACTGACAGCAAAATAAAACAGTAAAGTAACAACAAATCATAATATGCAAATAAACAATTACAAAAGCTGACTTTCCTAGAAGAAAAGGGTGGGGAAACCCACTTCAGCAGGCCACCAGTGAGGGCCTCCCCCAAGAGACGACCCTTGAGCCCTGAGTGGGAAAGGGAGGGCAGACTGACCACACCAGTGCAGAGCAGACTAGGCTGAGTGATTCAAGACAGGCTCTGCACCTGAAGCAGGCAGGGGCCACACCTTTAGGGGCCATGGTACCAAGTTTCTTACCTGTCAACGTTCTCACCGCTTTCTACTGTTTGGATCATAATCCACAGTTTTTACCGTTCTTAAGGTGTAGCCCAGACAAAAAAGATTTCTTCCTATGGCGCAAAGTGTCCATTAGTGACTTACCACCACGGGTTTGTCTCAGTGTGAGTGAGTGACAGTGAGGGGCACACGGACATTTGCGTTAAGTGCTTGTGTGCATCATGCCCTTAATTCTACAACCATCCATGAAAAACAGAACGCTATCATCCCCATCTCACAATATGCCAAAACACAAGGGTTTGGCAAATTAGAGTTATCTGCCTTTGAAGCCTATGCTCTTAACCACTCTGAGCTACTGGGGATCTAAATACGAGTCAAACACAGTCCTTGACCTCAAACAGCTTACATTTAGTGTCTGGAGAGATAGAATGAACTCCCCAAAATAATTATAGTATTAAAAGAACAGTCATAACTGAAGCTAAAAGAAACAGTGTTACAAAAGTTAAGAGGAAGAAAGATTCCCGACTTCTAGGTGGGATGAAAAAAAGTTTTGGCATGTGTTTTTGAGGATAGTGGCCTCAGCTGATAGCTTAATTTACTACAAAGGGGAAAGGCATTTGGGTCGGAGGAAACTATAAGCAAAACACAGAGGTGAACAGGTAGAAAGGAGGCTCAGCAGCGAAGTAGCTCGAGTACTCTGGAGCTTATGGGCAGATCGAACAGTGCTCCAGAGCCCAGGGTCCGAAACCAGTGTCTGGGATCAAACCCTGCCCCACCCGCACTGACCTGCAATCTTGTACAAGCCACTTAATCTCCCTGAACTACACGCAATTCAGCCATAAAATAAGCCCACCACCTGACTTAGGGATTTGTTAACAGGATTAAATGAAATGTGTGTAAAATACAGTACTTATCACAAACATATAGCCTATACTGATTAAAAAAACATTATTATTAGATGTTAGGAACCAGAAAAAAGGTGTAAAGTTTTGAGGATAATAATAATAATCATAATAAGTTTAGGACAAAAACCAGCTTTGGGAAGGGAGATAAATACGTAGTTTGGTTTTACAGAAGATGAGCTTTCAGCTCCGTGGGGTATTCAGTTACAGCACTTACAGTGCACTGTGTTTGTTTTCCTGGCCTTTTTCTCAGCAGAATTACACATTTAGAAGTGATGTGAAAGTGATCAGGAGAACAGAGCAGAGCAACTGTAGACCAAGGACAGAACTGTGAACATTTGCCTATATTTAGGGGGCCAGGAAATAGAAACAGAGAAGGAGACCAAAAAACAAACAAACAAACAAACAAACAAACATCTCCCCCAGAGAATCAGGAAGAAATTAAGAAGGCAGTGTCATAAAACCTCTTCAGGAGGGAAGTAAATTTCAAGATTTGATAGTATGTTTCAAGTGCGGATACATTTATGTAGCAAGTTAAATAATCCAATCCTATTTTTACAAAAGATATGAAGAGATTTTTTTGCCATTTATTTTTTAAAATCTTCCAAAATTAAGCAAGCATTACTATACGAACATCTACTACAACATTCCCTCGATTTTTTCTTTGATTAATCACCCCGGTAGGAAAGACAAACATACTACCACAACAATTTAGTAAGTACTACTAGGGCAATACAAACAAAGGGGAATATGAGGAATGCAGAGAAAGAAGCTTGATTATTTCAGTTTGAAGAAGAGGGGAGGCACGGCCCAAAGACAGGCCGTGAGTGCAGCTGACATCAGAGCCGGGGCTCGAGGAGGCCGTCAGGGGGGCTGAGCGGGCAGGAGGCACCGGTGGGAGGAAGCCCCCCACATGCCTGGGGAGTGAAAGCACACAGCCTGCTGTGCGCACAGCCCCCCGGCTGGTGAGGGTGCAAGCAGTCACAGGGGGGCACGGAGTGTGGAGTCAATGGAGTACGGGACAGGCTGTGAGTCATTCAGACCTGAGTTTGCGGGCAATGAGGACCCAGGAAAGCAATTTAAATGGCAAGTTCCCTAAACGCAGCTAAGAATGATGTTCACGCGAGTAAATGTTTGACAAAATAGCTAGAGGCCAAAGAAATTAGGGACAAATCATTACGATTACTACTACCAATTGAAAATCATTTAAAAATGAATATATGGTAATTCTGACATTAAAGTGAAAAGTATAATCAAAATATAATATGCAGACAGCTACTCTGAAACATAAATGCTTTCTAAATCAAGGAATATATGTGGTAAATTTTGAAACATAACAGAGTTACTATTGATACAAGACAACAGATACCTAAAATACATGTAAATATTTGTAAATTTTGTCTTAAAATTTGCTAGAGGAACTTTTTAACCTAAGTGTCTATAGTTAGTATTTTAAAAGCAAAAACAAATTTGGTTTCCAAAGATGAAAAATATTAAAATGAAAGCAACAGTAACAACTACGACCTAAACCCACAAAAACATTCATACGTTTCTGATTGCTCATTCACACATTTATTTGAGGACCAAGATGGTTCACGATGATAAACTTACCGTTGGCTTCACCAGCAACTGCCCCATCACTGTGAACATGCGGGAGAGGCCGACAGGGGTGCACACTGAGGGAGAGACCACAGACAGAGAGGAGGCACATGAACCGCTAGTTTAAAAGTACAGAACGAACTCAAAGGTTATTGTTTCCAGAAAACTCCTGTCTCCAATTTTGCCAGAGGATTCTTCAATCAATAAAGAAGCTGGGGGCACGGGGACATGGAGGAAGAAAGATACATAAAGACTAAAGAAGGCTTAGGATGCTCAAGACTCTAGCAGTCCAATCAGAGTAAGTATTTTCACTTAAAAGAAATTAAAGAAAATCAACTAAAGGGCAGATTAAATTTCAAGAGCTAATGAAATTGAGAACCAGATAGGAACATCTAAAAGTGACAAGTATTATCTCCACTCCTTTTAACTGCATTTATCTACTTACAATGTCTCTGAGATAGACCGTAATCCCTCAAGTAAGACTGAACAAATTTGAAATAAAAACCACAAATTCATCACACAGCATTCCACCTCACCAGCCAAAAGAAGAATCTAGGGTTGTCTGGGTGGCTCAGTCGGTTAAGCGTCCAACTTCAGCTCAGGTCATGATCTCACAGCTCGTGGGTTCGAGCCCCACGTTGGGCTCTGTGCTGACGGCTCGGAGCCTGGAGCCTGCTTCCGATTCTGTGTGTGTGTGTGTCTCTCTCTCTGCCCCTCCTCCCCTTGTACGTGCACACGCTCGCTCGCTCGCTCTCTCTCTCTCTCTCTCAAAAATAAATGTTAAAAATTAAAAAAAAAGAAAAGAATCTAACGCTGCAATGGATGTACCCGCGTGTGCGTGTGCGTGTGTGTGTCTCTCTGCAAAAGACGCTTTCCTTAGAGAAAAACACGCACATTTTCTTTCAAGGTTTCAGTTTATCAAAATTGATCTTAATGTAAACAAAGTTAAAGGCTAAAGCTTTAAAAATCTCCAAGCTGTTAAGTACTCTCATCAGGAAACCTTACTATTTTTCAAAACACAGAACTCCACTTTCCCATCAACCATTAGGTTGGAAAAATACTTACAGAGAAGTAACAAACATCCCATCAAAGATATACAGGAATATAAATAGGGTAGGTAGAACTCCCAGAGATCTAAAAAGAAATGTAAATAGATTTTAGTAAATCCAAAATATTATACATTAAGATATAGGCTGACATAAATTAATGTATGGTAAACATCATAATTGCCTGTTTGAGTCTGCTAACCCATATAATTTCTAAATTGTACAATAAAAAAGATCTAAAATAGAAGAAAAGGAGATAACTCTTGCGAAACCTGTTTGGAGGGAGAAAAAAAGCCTCCAAAGAATTTTAAGAACAGAAACCAATTAACAAACAACAAAAAAAGCTGCTTGCTCGTTCTGAATACAGCAAACACATGAATACTCTGTTCTTATACATGTCTAAAGACTTAATCTGTAACAACGGGATAACTCTACAAGGAATTATTACAATGTCTAGAAAGTGCATGTGTAAGTATATCCCGTAACTCTACAAGGAATTATCACAATGTCTAGAAAGTGCATGTGTAAGTATATCCCAAACTATCGTCTCCATCAGAGAAGCCGGTTTACCATACAAAGACTCCATGCTGGCAGCGTCATTGTCAATGAGCGCGGAGGCGACCCACACTATCCCAAGAATAAGCAACGCGAGAAGAATAAGCATGACCAGAGTCTCTAAAATTCGGGCTCGGATTCCCTGAAAAAGACAACGGAGACGTGATTTCAGTATTTTATGTCATCTCACGAATAATTAGGTTTCTATCTACACGAAAGCACAAAAATTCTTTGGAAGGGCAGGAAATTTATATTTATTAGCAAGATAAAACCCACTAACTTTAGAGTTTGTAATGTTTAGACGGACTTTTCTTTACAAAATTATGTGAAATACCATTAAGCTTTCAAGAAAGAACTAAAAATATTCTTTCTAAAAACATTTTGTAGAACCATCTTTTAAAACGCAGGTTAATGAATTCTTAACTGTGATTCTAATCAAGGGCGTCTCGGCTGTTGAGGCGCACAGCCAGGCAGTTCCGGGAGCACCGCACTTGGCGAGAGCACAGAGCACCCGCTTGGGCAAGAGCGCAGGCCCGGCTCGGCTGCTGCCACAGCCTCCAAGCGCCCTCTGGTGTGCAGCCCGAGGACTCCCGGAAGGAAGAACACCGCTCTCAATTACCGATCGTTTCCTTCTTCACATTAGATAAGATGTCATCACTTCATGCAGCTGGTATTTAATAAAGCCTCTTTATGCACAATTTTGTTTTTATAATAAAGCACCTTTATGCACACTTTTGTTTTAAATGTAAAACATTCTGTCCTCAGGGCCAAACCAGAGGCCAGACCTTTAAACTTGAAACCTACTAGAAAAGGCAAACAAATGAACAAAAAACAACTTCCTTCTATTCCAGCAAAGTCACCCAACGATTGAATCCGTACCTAAATTCAAAGATGCATTCGATGTTTTATACTGCAATGCACTAATGTACATCTAATACAACAAACAAAATTATAAGTAAACCCATGCCTCTCAATAAATCCTGTAATCTTTCCTTCCATATTAAAAATAGTTTAAAGAAAAAAAATAGTTTAAAGATGTGTTACAAAGATCTAAAACATATACTGACTTCAACTTTACCCTGATACTATTTGCTAATTTCTGAATTAAAGGGATAGGTTGCACTTCAATCACGGCCCCGGGTGCTCAGATGCAACAGAGAGGACAGGGAATGCCCTGAGACCCCGGCGAAGTGCCCCCAGCCCTCCCTAATGACTCAGAGTCGAAGGGGCCTGTCCTTACTAGTCCAGTCCTACAACAGGGCTGCCTGGGCAGGTTAAGCGATGTCCTCAAATGTGGAGTCAGCACATCTTAAGTGTTCACAGCAAGGGAGGCCGGTGAACCAGAATGAATGATGCTTGTATTTTATTTAACACATCAGCTCTAACAGTAGCTATTACTCAAGTGAGATGAAACACGAACAGTCCCCAGACACACTACGAAAAACACACTGCTACTTTCCGGAAGAACTCTCCAGACCTGCACTTCCAAACTTTAAACCACTTAGGATGCCAAAACATGACCACCACCTTTTAATGGTGATTTCTTTTTTCTTTCCTTCTCTCTTTCTAAGCCACCGTCTTTTTTCCTAAGCAAGATTATTATACATCAAATATTATGTGGAAAGCGTATAAATAAAACGGATAAAAAGAATCAGTGCTCCAATGTGTATCTCTTCCTGACTCTGACTGAGCCCAAATCCCACCTGCTTCCGACCAGCCCTTAGTAGTAGTCGGGCTCCCAAAACACGTAACGTGTGTCTTAAATGTTATGACACATAAGCTAAACACTGTAACAGTGTTATAATATATGAACTAAACAGTAGTGATCCTTGGAACCATCTGAGACCCACTGTCCAAACAAAAGTGTTTTAATAATAATTGTGATAATTACTAAACAAGTGTAATAATGTACTAATAACTATAATATAGAACTGTTACAATGATAATAAATGTTGGGGAATAAATTGACCAGAAGATTTACACACTTCCTCTGACATTTTGGTAAGAAATAGGGGAGCCTGGGTGGCTCAGTCAGTTAAGCACCTGACTCTTGATTTCGGCTCAGGTCATGAGCTCACGGTTCGTGGGTTCAAGCCCCACATTGGGCTCTGTGCTGACAGCACAGAGCCTACTTGGGATTCTCTCCCTTCTCTCTCTGCCTCTCTCTTTCTCTGTCTCAAAATAAATAAACTCTAAAAAAAAGAAAAGAAAAGAAATATTCCTTGGCAGCTAAATGTGTTTTTCTTCAAATATGTTACTCTGCTTTGGAAGCCAATGCTCCATGGGTCTCTCCCATTTCTGTGCATCTCACAGATACAGGCAAGGATAGATAGCCCTTGCTCTGGACTGTCTTTTTAAGGATTTCTGGAGAGCAAACAGCCTTGAAAAACAGAGATGGCATCTCTCTGAAACAGAAGTAGGTCTGTTTCCTGTCTGGTATGAGAAGAATAATGTCCCTCTACAGAACAAAGGGGAGGCAGGTTTGCCTGCAGCCCATCTGTGGGTTCCTCCGAGTTCAAGGTCCTCAGCTATGACCTGAGCCCACTGTAGGAAGAGCCTCCACCCGAGCCGCGCTGCCCCTCTGAGGCTAGTGGGAGGGTGGAGTTGTCCTGGGAACAGGAAGCTGATGGCTTGCCTCGTTCTGAGTAATGAAGTCCTTTGCCTCTGGTCCAGGAGTCTCATGTCCACAACCACCGTGCAGGAATCTAGCAGACTAACTTGTCAGCTTGCAAGTACAGTAAAGTCTCAGAGCCTCCACAGTTCTAGCAGATTTGGGTGGCAAGGGTAGGCAGCTACCACGGCTTTCAAAGAAGAACAAATAAGGGCCCAGAAGGTTGGGTTAAGGGCAATGAGAAGACTTCCAGGATCTTGCAGTGAGCTCTTACCCAAGCAGGAGGCAGGTGGGAGAAGTAAGGGTCCCCAAAGACCTGACATGCTGATGCTTGTCAGAGGCTGAGCTGCTTAGGGAGCCTGGTCATAGCTCCTTCCCCAGAGAGGGGCAGGGGGTTACTCTGTTTGTGCACAAGGCCAGCTAAAAAGACTATGGTTACAAGGAACTATTTTTCTTGAATACTTTGTGCTTTTCTGTATTTTCCAAATTTCCTAGAATGAATGTGCATGACGTTAATATGAGAACAAATTAACGTTTTTAATTTTTTTCTTAAAAGAATTAACTTCCAAGAGATTGACATAATAACTCTGAAAATATCCAAGTTCAGTTTATGAGACATTATGGCAAGCTAGTTCAGGACCCCAACCCTAGCAGCAGACTGCTAATGTTCAGAGCCTGGTCCCATCACTGACCAACTGTGTAACACGGGGCACATTTCTAAGCTCTCCGTGCCTCAGTTTATTCCTTTGTAAAAATGGGTTTATTAATAACACCCCTACTTTACCAGGTCATTAAAAGGATCAAATAAGTTAATATAAGTAACATGCGTAGCATTAGGCTGGATGCTTAGTAAGCATAATGTAAGGGCTAACTGTAATGACTCCAATTCTTGCCTTTGTCTTTAAAATTTCCAAGGATTTGTGGTTCTGAATTAAATTTATATCACCTTCTAATGCCAGCTCATCACCTACTTCCCATCTCTGTCACCTACCATCCACAGACCTGTAAGTCTTTCTTGATGATGTGAGCACCAGGTTCACAAGCACTTTATCACATCCCCCACCATCGCGAGTAACACACAAGCTCCTAATGAACTTAACCTCCACTCTACCACAGCCCCCCTCCATGCACTAGCCCGGCTCCCTCTAAGCCCTCTGACCGTGAGACTGCTCCATGCTTCTCTTTGACACATCTGGTCCTGAAGCCAGCACTGTTGTCTTCATCACGGTGACCTCCACTCCCTCAATCCACCCGACTCCCTCAACCGGTGTTGTTTTCACTTGCCTAAACCCGACGTTAAACTGTGTACTTTAATGATAATCCAGTACCAATAACATTCTAATATTCCTGGTCCCTTTGATTTCCACCAGCCCAGCTTAATTCCACTGGCAGCTCACTCCTTGAATTCTCGGTCCTGTGAAAGACATTTACAAAATCACGAGAACCTTCCACATTCCAGAGTGGGCCTCTGCTGTCACTGGGCAGTACTTATGCTGATTTCGGGCTAACAATTCCCTCAATGAGTTGTTAAATGTTTTCCATTCTCCTTGATCCTAATCTCATCCCTACTTTCCTGCAAACTGCAGCTGCCGTTACCTCTTCCTTAGCAAGACACAGCTGGGCAGCCTGCACATCCCTCAGCTTCCGTGCCTACCCCCTGGTTTCTCTGTCTCCGTTCTTATTTCATTCTACAAAGGACAATGGCTCAGGCTTAGATGCTCCTCCTTTCCCATGCCGGATCAGCACTTCTCAAACTTTGAGAGGGGCTCGCCAATCCCCGACAACCAGCTCAAAGGCACCTCAGTCAATTCTGATGAAGACACCGGCCAGACTGCTCTGTTCTTCCCCTAGGTGATCTGGCCTCCTCATGGAGCCAGCGACCCTGAGGTTTCTATCTGTAGTCCAAATCTGTAAACTGAGACCAAGAGCCACGCGTCCTAACTGCCACCTCCCCTTGGGCATCTCCCTAGTCCTAAACTTAATTCTAAAGTCAGACTCGTCATTTTATCCCCTAAACCTGCTCCTTCGGTGTTACATATGGCAATAAATGGCACCGATACCCACTGTGTTATTCTTTCCAGACGATGGAAACATCCTTGTCACCTCCCTTCCTGCTGCACCCTCTGACACACACACATACACACCTTGGACCCTGATCTATTCAAACATCAAGCCCTTCTGATTCTCCCGTGTCCTTACAACTAAAGCCATCCACTCCTCCTTCCGCAACCATATCCGTCTCACCTGGACGACTGCCTTGCTACCTCATAGTCCCAACAGCCAACTCCCGTCTCTCTCTGCCTCACCTGCTGCCTACATTGCGGTGGGAGTACGATCTCTGCAAAACACAACTCTGACCACATCACTCTTAGTCATGACTTGCTAACAGAAGTATGGGCCAGCAACAGGGAAACAGGTGCACTAATGCAACAGCAAATTAACATCAAATCTCATTAGCGCCACTTCTAGCCAAGTGAGGTGCTACACACATACATCCCTAAAGTTGGGCCTTGCTTCTTTTGCTGTTTAGATACTGAACAAAATAATTATAGACGACACAAATTATTTATGATTGAATAGCATGCAAAAGTGCTGTCCAACAGACCCTTTCGTGATGATGGAAATGTTCTAAGTCACCCAGTAAGATAGCAACCAGCCATATGTGTTTATCAAGTACTTCGAATGCCGTTTCTATGACTGAAGAACTGATTTTTATTTTACTTTTTTTTTATTTACTTATTTTAAGTAGGCCTCACACCCAGGGCGGCCCAACGCGGGGCTCAAACCCATAACCCTGAGATCATGACCTGAGCTGAGATCAAGAGTCAGCTGCCTAACCGGAGCCACCCAGACACCCCTGATTTTTAATTTTATGTAATTTTAGTTCTTTTAAATTTATATAGCCACACATGGCTGGTGGTTACCATATTGGTCAGGGCGGAGTATCAACAGTCCGCTTCTAACAAAATCTGATATAATCTCTGTACTCTCAAGTACTTTAAGCTCAATTTTCTTAAGTGTTTTCTTTAATCTTTAATGTTTATTTATTTTTGAGAGAGACAGAAGCAGAGAGGGAGACACAGAATCCAAAGCAGGCTCCAGGCTCCAAGCTGTTAGCACAGAGCCCAACGCGGGGCTCAAACTCACAAACCATGAGATCATGATGCCCTAAGCCACAGTCGGGTGCTTAACCGACTGAGCCACCCATGCACCCCTGAGCTCAATTTTCTAAATTTAACCTTGATATAAAATTACTTGAAAAACAGCTTGGTTAAAGTAACCTCATTTAACATGCTATTGCTCTAACTTAATGTTTTTAGTACCATTTATGTCAAAAAGAGGAAATAAATCTACTACTAAATTCAAAAACTAACCCCTCTGTTTACATTAAGAAAAATTATTCTCTCATTTAGAAAAGTAGTTTTTAAAATGCAGCCTAAGTACGTATAATCTGTCCGACAGTGATACTTAGGTTCAAGACCTACATGTTTATCCCCATACACTGACAAACTGAGTCCTCAAATAAATCTTCGTGTCAAAAAAATTATATGTGAACAGTTTCTCTCAAAAGAAACAAGCTATATAATTCCAAGAAGAGGTTTTTTCTATTACAGATATATAACATCGAGATGAAATGTACACCCACATGCTTAAGCAGTCAAATAAGAATCATTTAAGAAAAAAAGAGCTCTATAGTCAAATCATATAAACTGTTCAAGATTTATTATCAATATTTATTTTGAAAAATAGTAAATAACTCATCAAAAGAAATCTGCTCATTTTCAGTTATCAAACTAAGCAAAAAAGAGTGACTTGGCAATATTACGCTTACAGAAAAGGCTGCCACAGAAAAAGTCAACAAAATTGCTGAATATGACTAGGCCTGCTTATGAAATATTGAAGATAACCGATATAGTAAGAAACAGCTGTTATTCTGACTCAATCCACTAGGAGGCCAGGACAGTTATGTTTTCCTTTCAATTGCATTCTGTTTTTCTGATTAAACAAGACAAAACCAGCCCAACTTGAAATCAGTGAAGTGTCACCATTTATGAGCTTTAGCAAAACCAATAGAAAAACATAAATTTGTTCATTAAATGCAATGTGGCGGCTTTTTTGTCTTCAACAACTCTCGGACAGAGAGAAGAGAGGTAACAGGGCTATGAACAACCAGAGGTTTCACGTATAAATTCAAAACTGACGGACTCATACAAGTGCCAGAAATACGTGAACTGATGCCACCACCACGTTTCTTGAGATCATAAAGGTATTACAAAGCCTAAAAAGTACAGTCTTGTGTGGCATGTAAGATGTGAGACTTTTAAACTTTTGTATGTGATTCTGTCTGCAAAGTAATGAAAGCATTGAGAGCTTTTATCTCTACCATTAATCACCAGCAGGACAGCATATAAGCAAAAAATATGCCTACTGCTCATTTTTCCATTAAGAGTCAGAATCGGGAGTTAGGAAGCCCCAAGGGGAAGGTTCCCATCAACTCTATTCTTGTATACGCTGAGCTAAAAGATGTGCCAGATGTCAGAATAACTCACTGAAATGCCCTGCGAATAACAAAGTGGCAAAACACTGTCAGAGAGGAAAAAGGTTTCCATTGTTAATCTTAAAAAGGAAAGTCTCCTGAATACAAGGTCACAAAACTATTAAGAACTTGTTCTTATTATCAACAGTGGTACTCCTTTCAAGTAATTTTGAAAGCTTATAGTAAGTCATGTATTACTAAGATTCCAAGAACCTTGTAATAATTTCATCCCTAGTATGAATAGTTATCTCAATCCCTCCCAAAAACCATTAATCTAAATTACTATAATGAAATTCCTCCCCTTTTACTAAAATCATAGTTCAACAAACACTCAACGTATGACTTAAAAACACCATCAAAACGAAGTACTTTCTTCCTGCTAACGAAACACTATATTGTTTTTAAGAAACGTGAGCTATATGATTACACTAGTTTCTCTCAATATTATTTTGGAAATTACAACTATCACAACGTTAAAACAGTTTAAATTAAATAGGCTAGTAAAGACTAAATACATGTAGACACAGCTTTCTTTCTAGATTGAAATAAGCACTGAATGCATAAAGTCTAAAACATTAAAATAGTTATATCTGCTTTTTGAAAATTTTCTGCTGGTCAATTACACACTTAATTGCTTTGTACTGAAGATCAATGAAGTGAAAATTACAATGTGTTTACAAAAGCTCCAACAATAAGCTGATATGTTTCTATGGTGATGAACATTTAAACAAGATTTTGCCTGGACATCCTGACCTCTTGGAAGGTATGTAAACACCACTTTATGTACTAGGGCTCCACCCACCAGGAAAGCCTGGGAAAAATTTCTACATTTACAGAACATTTAAGAGAAATATCAAGCCACCGCCTTCATTTAACAAAAAGAGTCTCTTAGTAACATTCAGATAAGGTTTGCACAGCATGCCATCAAGACTGCACCAGACGTACATGCAGTCATCTGGGGAAGATGGATGGAAGCACTAACAAGGAACAGAAAATACAGGCAGGTAGTAATTATTTGAAACCATGAAAAAAGCTACAAACAAGCATCTCTATAGAGTGTCAAACATTTCCCCCCTTGCTCCCAAGGTAATCATTAAGAGTTTGGACCAAAAAGTTTTGGTACCAGGTCAAAGAAAACTGCTTTATAGAAAGCTATGTTAAGCTATAGTGAATGATTTTTTTTTAATATTAATATTTTCTTCATTTAATGTAGTCTATATAAGATGGAAAAATTAAAAGTTTATGACACTCAAGTTATTGTAATTTGACAAAAAGAATGTATTTTAGGATAAGTTAAAATAAAAACACTATCATTACCAGTTCATTTAACTAAGATGTTCACTGTATTCAAATTAAGCAGAAATTTCTCATGATATTAGACAAGCAAAAATCCTCCAGATTGCAAGTAAATAAATTAACACAACAAGTAAATGAAACAAGTAAATCAAAGAACTGAACCATAGAAAGACTGCAGGGACTCTGTATTAGAATTTTAAAACATAATTCTAAATTTGGAAAAAATATTTCTCAGTATTCTACATCATATCAAAATAACTTAAAGGCCAGCCAGTAAAGAGCTAGTAAAGAGCTTTCCTTCTCTTTCAATAAATAGATTCCAATAAATCTGTAGTTCACGGAAATCTGTAGTTCACGGAATCAATTTCACGGAAAAGAAGAGACGGTAACTAACATTTGCCGAGCTCCTACCAGTTGCTTTGTATGTGCTCACTAAATCTTCATGATAAATTAGAAGATAAATTTTATTATAAATCAGGAAGCTCACGTCCCCAAAAGTTAAATAATCTGCCCCTGGTCACCCTGTTCAAGGCTTGCCAGCTTCAGGACCAGACCTGTAAACTCAGGTCCATCAGTTTCCAGAGCCCATGCTTTCCACCTCCGCACACAACAGAATCGAGACACCAAAGACAAACTGACACGGAAACAGGGCAGTAGGGGAGAATGCTTAAAACCTACTGAAGACAAACCTCTAATTTAGTAAAGGAAGTAAAGCAAAACACAGAAAAGCTTCTTTTACTAGAACATTAATTTTCAATTCCAAAATAGCAAACTCATGCCGAGGTCAAATACTCTGTCCTCTAAGAAACTTAATGCAATAGAAGCCAATACCACTATTTGTTTCATAAAACACTCAATAAAGACACAACAAAGAACATTAGAGTTATTACTTATGACATTACTACAGCAAAATGTACAAACTTTAAAGTGTAGAATTTAATATGAAGCACTGTCACATGATTTGGATGATCATGTCACATCGCTTATGTGGCAAAAAGTACATTCACACAGAAAGCACTAGGAATTCGAGAACACCGCAGGAGAACTCTCCCTGTGACAGTGAACCACACAGGACACACGGACATGAAAAGCTTCGGGCTGTCTGCCCTCACTCCAATCAGACCCTCCGTTAGCTGAGCTAGGCCCATCTCCCTGACTTTCACATTCCCCCCAGCTCTCAATAACAACTATTCTGGGTGGGTAGGTATGCACAAATGTGTGTTTTACAATTTTCCATTGAAAGTAAGTTGGCATTTTTTTAAGTTTATTTTATTTATTCTGAGAGAGACAGGGAGAGAAAAAGAGAGGGTGGAGGGCAGAGAGAGTGAAAGAGAGAGAGAGAATCCCAAGCAGGCTCTGCACTGTCAGCACGGAGCCCAACTCGAGGGTCTATCTTCACGACAGTAAGACCATGACCTGAGCCGAAACCAAGAGTCCGACACTTAACTGACTGAGCCACCCACGCACTCTAATAAACTGGCACTTTGGTTTTACATAGCAGCTTCAATTTGGGTAATGTGAGCCCATTACCAAGAAATAAACAGGCTTTTGTCCCTTTCTATTTTTAAATAATGAAAGTATGCTGTTTAGTGTTACATGTCTATTAAATACTTAAAGGAACATGATCACATCCACTGTGGCACCCACGTGGCCCTCCCAACTGCACCACACTTCCACACCAACCTGGTCAAGTGTAACCACCAATTTGAACTGCCGTGTTCGTCATTTATTGACTTTTATTTTTGATTGTGGCCACACACACATAACATAAAGTCCACCTTTTTGAGCATTGTAAAGCGTACAGTTCTATGGCATTACGTATATTCATCCAGATCATTCTGCGGCCACCATCACCATCCATCCCCGGGGCTTCTCCACATTCTCCCACTGAAACTCGGCACCTATTAGACAAGAGGCACTCATTCCTTCCTCCTCCTGCCCCCAGCCCCTAGCACCCAGCATTCTATTTTCTGTCTCTATGAATTTGACCATTCTAGGGACCTCATACAAGTGGCATCACGCAGTATTTATCTCGTCGGGTCGGACTTACTTGACTCGGCATAGTGCTCTCAAGGTTCATCCATGTTACAGCATCTGCCAGGATTTCCTCGCTTTTTAAGGCGAAATAATATTCCACTGTAGGTGTATGCTACATTTTGTTTACCTATGAATCCACTGGTGGATACTTGGGTTGTTTCTACCTTTTGGCCATTATAAATAGTGCGCCAGGAAAATCAGTGTATAAACATTCTGTGAAGGAGAGACAGGAGGGGGCCAGTGGAGCGGGAGAACCCTAAGCTCATCTGGTTACCAGAGGGGAGGTGGGGGAGCAGGGAATGGGTGAAATGGGTGATGGGGATTAAAGAGGGCACTTGTGATGAGCACTTGTTGAATCACTATATTGTACTCCTGAAACTAACACTATACTGTATGTTAACTAACTGGAATTTGAATGAAAACCTGGAAGAGAGGAAGAGAGGAAGGAAGGAAGGAAGGAAGGAAGTAGGAAGGAAGGTAGGTAGATAGATCAGTCTGTGGAGTGCTTGCTTTCAATTCTTTTGTGTATATACCCAGAAATGGAATTGCTGTATCATATATAGTAATTCTATTTTTAATTTTTTGAGTAAGCACCATACTGTATTCCACAGCATCTGCACCGTTTACATACGCACCACAGCGTACAAGAGTTCCAATTTCTTGGGGTGCCTGGGTAGCTCAGTCGGTTGAGCATCCGACTTTGGCTCAGGTCATGATCTCACGGCTCGTGAATTCAAGCCCCGTGTTGGGCTCTGTGCTGACAGCTCAGAGCCTGGAGTCTGCTTCGGATTCTGTGTCTCCCTCTCTTTCTGCCCCTTAACCCACTCTCATTCTGTCTCTGTCTCTCTCAAAAATAAATAAACATTAAAAAAAAAAAAAAGAGTTCCAATTTCTCTACATCCTCACTGATGCTAGTTATTTTCTTAGGTGTTTTTCTGGCGGGGGGGGGGGGGCGGGCAGGGGGCTGGTTTGCAGTTGTTGTTAGCAGCTGTCCTAATGGGTGTGAAGAAGTACCCCACTGTGGTTTTGATTTGCATCTCCCCAAAGACTAGTGATGCTGAGGGCTTTTCATGTGCTTATGGGCCTCATGTGTCTTCTTCCCAGACATGTCTCCAGTCCTCTCTGCTCCTCTTTTATTTGATAGAATCAAGTTCCATCACCACGTTCTTCAAAATTGCTCTGGCCGTTCTTGGTTCTCTGTTGTTCCGTAAGAATTTTACTATCTGCTTATCACATTCTATAAGATAACCTGGTGGAATTTTTATTCGAGTTGAACTGACTCTAAAAACAAATTTGAGAACTGTTATTTTTACCATATAAAGAAAGTCATAAACACAGAATACCTATCCATTTATTTAAGTCTTCCTTAACATCTTTCAATAAGATTTTTTATTTCCATATATTATTTCCATAAAGATTTCACATATCATTTGTCCAATTTATTTCAACATACCTTGGGCTGTCCTATTATAAAAATATTTTAAGTTAGACATTGTTTGTTGCTATTACTGATTTTTCTATATTTTTCTATTTTATTCTATATTAATTGTTTCTATATTAATCCTACATCCAGGTTCCTTGCTAAATTTCCTTATTTGAATTAACAACTTATCTTTAGATTCTATGGGATTTTTCCAAAGACAATATCATTTGTTTATAATGACTATTTTGTTTATTCCTTTCAATTTTTCCTTTTCTTGTCTAACTGTACTACTAGTAACTCTATTACAGTATTATTAAGATAAAAGTACTTAAGATGACATCCCAATTTTAAAGTAAATACTTCCAACATTTTACCGTTAAGTACAATGTCAGTTGCAGACTTAGATATCCATAATCAGGTTAAGAACGTCCCCTCAAGTCCTTAGTCTGCTTTTTAATCACGAGTGGTTACCGATTTTACTAAATGTGTTTTGTGTCCTTTTTGAGATGCTCACTTGACTTTTTTTTTCCTCACTTGACTTTCCTAATATGAATTATAGGCATAGCTTGCCTAAGGTGAAACCAATCTCGCATACCTGAAATAAAATTTTCTTCAATGATGATCTTTTGCTTACATGGCTGGATTCAGCTTAACGTTTTCTGATTCATAAGTATTCACAAATAAAAATGGCCATAATATGTTCCTTTCTCATACTATCCTTGTCTACTTTCAGTATCAAGATTATACTAGTTCCATAAAATAAAACTCTGAATGCTCCATCTTCAAATCTCTGAACAAATTTGTATGAAACTGAAGTTATCTAGTAAAAATATGCCACAAGCTGTCTGGACTTGATTTTTTTTAATCAGAATGACTCTGTAGAACATTCATTTCTGGCAATATCGGAGAATCAGATATCCTTATTTCCCTCTGTGGGGAAAAAAAAAATGTCTAAAGCACAAGGTCAAATATTTTTAAATCTCCCTTAAATCTTCTCTTTGTCTATTAACTCTGAGAATGCACTGAGTTTGGTACCTCTCACAGTGTTGGTTTTTCCCAAAGGTCAGGTCATTTTCTGAGTCCCTTATTCATCTTCATATTTAAGAGTTCTTGTCCTGCCTGTTCTCTTTATCACCTCCCGCCCGTGGTGACAACAGAACTAGTAAGTGGATCCAGAAAGTAGATGTGGGCAGGCAAGATCCAGTTCTGAATGGAGTGCCCAGCAACCTGTAACCCGGTGGACACTTGTAAGTACCTCCTGGACTCCACCACCAGAGCCCCATCTTCCATGCCAGCCCACAGCGGGTGTTACTGCTGCTTGCCGACTGCAGCTCCCCGCCGAGCACTCTTTGCTCTCTGTTCCCCACACCCTTTACCAGTAGAGCCACATGGTTTTAATTTTTGTTAAGGCCAGGTCAAAGAAGAATTTGAAAAACACAGATATACTTAGACAATTGGAAACGCTAAAATCAATTAGCTAAATTAGATGTAATATCCTATGGGACAACACAATAAAATGCTTGGGCTGTCTTTTGTTTGGAGAAGAAATCAATTATATCAGACAAAATCATTTCCATTGCTCTTACTTCCCTACAGTTAACTCTAACCCTAAAAGAAGTGAAATAGCCAAGTCGGTAGGAAATCAGCCAAAGGTACGCAGCCCTACAACAGGAGGTAACCCCCAAGGGACACTACACAATGCCCAGGACTCCACTGACAGAACACCCAGGACCTCTGCCCGTTTCCAAGTTTTGGACAACTTTTCCCAGCACCAGAAAATTTATGTACACGAAATACATTATTAAAGGAAAAAGGGCATAAAATGTATGTACACAGCAATTATATTTACAGAATAATCCAAGTACAAATACTGACAGGTAATTTGGAATGATATAAAATATAATGTGAGGTTAATTGGCTTCCAATGAAATTGGTTACATTAAAATTAAAATATTAATGAAAAACAATAGAAGTCAAGACACACAAGAGAATCAATCAAAATTATCAGCCTCAAAAGTACGCTTTACGCAAGCCTGATGTGATATAGAAAAACTAAACATTAAGGATCCTGCGATACAGATGCATTCAAGAAGGATTTGTACATTTGTAGAATTCATCTTGGAATCTCGAGGATTTCTGAACATCAGATTGGAAGAGATCTTCTTTGAACAGTAAAGCCAGGAGAGGCCAAAACAGCTTTCGAAGCTAAAGAGGACAGGCCAAAAGACTGAACCCCCATATCTGTCGACAAAATCAGAGCCAATTCAAGCAGGGACCACAAAACCTCCCAGTCTGGAAAAAGGCCAAAGAATGTCCCGAAATTAACAATTAGGGAATTAATACTGTATTCCAGATAAAAGGCCAGTAAAGCTAACAAGTAGAGACAGAAAAGGAATCAGAGACATGAGTTCAAAATGATGGATTAAACACACGCTTTTTTTAATCACAGAAGACAGGAAAAATATATAATAAACAATCAATCAATCAATCAATCAATCCACACTGTCCCTAGCAGCTGCAACAGAACCAGACATACAATAAGTGGCCAACAGGAATTAACCAAATGAGTTATGCTAGAAGACAAGAGCATCCGCAGACTAACAATGTTAAGAAATCCATAAATGATAGAAAGTAGATGGGATCAAATCTATGGAGAAATGTCCCAGAGAAACTATAGACCGAAAATAAAGGGGAAATAAGAGGAGTGATCCCAAGAGCTACAAGCTTATAGTCAAAGAGTCCAAACCTTATAGAACTATAGTAAAGATAAGAATCTAATAAAGTATTTAAAAGTAATAGATAAGGGTAATATTCTTGTATCACTGCTTTGAATAACTGAATAATAACATAGAGAAAAACTAATTTAGATTCATTCTTTTCAAGCATCTCACAAAATTAATTACACAGATTAAATTACACAGATTAAAACTCACAGAAAAGGTACCTAAAACTAAAAAAAAGATTGTATTATTCATTCTTGGCTTTTAGGGATGCTAACACTTAAAGAACTAAGCCAGTATCAAATTACTAAGAGAGTGTGTAAGTTTAAAATGTAAAAAAGCTAGGATAAAATGAAATCAGGTTTTGTTTAGGTCTGCTTATATGGTATTTATTGTCAAGTCCTGAGTTTTCTCATATAATTAATTTAAATGCAATTAAGCAGCACAAGTCATAGTTAAACGGGACCAAGTAAAAAATGTGTATGTATTATGAACCTTATATTAAATCAACTTTCTAAAACCAACTATAATTGTTGGTTATATTTAAACCATTTTTAACTAAAAAATTTTTATTTATTTATTTATTCATTCATTCATTCATTCATTCATTCATTTATTTTGAGAGAGAGAACACATGCACACACTTGCAAGGGAGGGGCAGAGCCAGAGGGAGGAGAGAATCCCAAGAGGCTCCAGGCTGTCAGCGCAGAGCTGACGTGGGGCTGAACGTCATGACCCTGAGATCATGACCTGAGCCGAAACCAAGAGTTGGACGCTTAACCAAATGAGCCACTCAGGCACTCCACCAATTTTAAATAAAATTTACTTACAAGTACCTAGTATACATTAGGTTAAAACGACAAAATGATACATAATGCTTTGAGACATCTTCTATGCTAATTTCTTGGCCTGGGGGATTTCCCAAAAGGTATTAAATACTGAACCCCAACTCCTAGGAAGTAAATGCCTATGGATGAACTCTGAGGGGAAACTTCTGCCCAGAATTAAGACTGGGAGTCTTCCCCTATCAGTGAGCAAAGGGTGTGCATGCACACGTGCGTGTGCACGGCTGTGCACATGTGTGTGAGTACATGCGTGCATGTGTATGTATGAGTATGTGCGTTTTAAACAAGAAGGCCCTTTTGCTGATGGATTTCAGCAGGGCCTCGGTTCCAACTCCTGGCCTCCATGCGCCTATTAGCCTATGTCCCCTTGTAAGCAGCCAGGGGTCACTCACTGACTAACTCTTTGAGTTTTGTGCTGCCTGTTCAGTGTTGGTCTCCGGAGGTTTTCTCACTTTACTGGAACTCATCTATGCATTTGGTAACATAGGGATTTGGTTTTATTTAACAATGATATAAGCTATTTAATTGCTTTTAACTGTGTAAGAAAATTCATGAGTTGACATCAAACATCATCATAGAATCAGACCCAAACAAAGCCTTATGTATAACATATACAGACTAAAATTTCTCTATGCATTACAACTTATGGTGTTTTTTAAACTCTAACATCTTGAACTTTTAAAAGGCTGATTTATTTTTTATAACCTTCATATTTTATTTCTACATATTCAAGTAAGAGAAGATTTCAGGCAGTTATTTGCAAATGTCTCTCAGTAAATAACATTCCAGGCCCCAGTTGTCTATTTTTGCTACATAAACAGCCAAATTAGATATAACTGTTACTCCACTTTCTCTGGCTAGTATTACTTTTGAAGTTCCAGGGCCATCTGGACGTGCAATATAGAACTGTTAATGAGCCAAACACCTTCACTAGGCCCGGCGAGGACTCACTGGGCGGCGGGTCTGAAGAGTCATTATCTGTGTCACTGTTGGCTGTATGCTCTTCCCCACACGCTTTTAGACCTCAGTGCCCCCGTGTCCGTGGTATTTAAATAATCATTCATTATGGCACCAAGTAACATAGGACGAAGAATCCACACAGCAGAAAACACACGATGCTCAAAGCCACTCCTATGGCTTGTGGGGTTCCCCGGAGTAGTCAATCAAGTCCTAGAACCACAAGCATGCTCCCCTGATCTCTACTGAAACCTGGCAAACTCACCAAATACACATTCACACGCTCTCAAGATGTTCTCTCCTAAAGGAAAAAATATACATGTATGGATTTTTTTTTTCATAGAAACAGTATGAGGCATCTTTATAGAACTGCACTGCAGGAACCCTTCTCTAATCTCCAGAAGGTTTGAGAACTATTTGATCAGTCAATGCTCACACGGGGAAAAAACACTGTTTGGAGTCTGGTTCCAGCTCTGCCACTACGTCCTGGAAGTTTCCCAAGAAAACTTGGGCTTCAAGACCTTATCTATAAAATATGCGCAATAAAATTTGCCTTGGTTACTTCTCAGATTTTTAACAGATCAAATGAAACAAAATATATGAAAGCAGTTTAAAAACAATAAAATACTGAACAGACAGGAACCTTTGATAATTCCTGGCTGCAGGGAAAAAAGGCTAATGCCTATGCTACGTAAGGGTTTGCTTAGCCATATATTAGGTTAACAATATCAACACTATTCTCAAGAGTTTCCTTTAACTTGTCATCAACTCCCATTACAACCACACACTAGCAGCCGTCTTCCTGCCTTTGAGGCACCCGAACCCGGAGGTGTGCCAGCCCTGCCCTGACAGGCTGGGGAAGAAGACGGAAGCTGGGAGAGGAGCACTGGGAGAGGAGCTCCGAGGGCAGGAGAAAGCTCCGGGGCCGAACACGTGGCCCTCGAAGGGCGTGGCCAGGGAAGGAAGCGGCTCACACCTTGGCGGGTGGGCAGCATCCCGCCTCGGGCCGCAGTCAGGCTGGGCTCCGCCACAGCAAGAGGCCTGGCACACCACCTCCCCTGGCGGGCACACACGGCGGCGGCCGTGGGGCTCATTCCTAACGGCCAGCTGAAGGACCAGGACACCAAGCAGAGGATGGTAAGGATTCTGTAAAGACTCACTGCATTTGTGAAGAGCCTGGAGGTTTAATTTAACCTGGAGGTTCTGGACTAAAAGCCTAAGCTGTACCAAAGGCCAGCTGAAGGACCAGGACACCAAGCAGAGGATGGTAAGGATTCTGTAAAGACTCACTGCATTTGTGAAGAGCCTGGAGGTTTAATCTAACCTGGAGGTTCTGGACTAAAAGCCTAAGCTGTACCAAAATAAAGCAAACTCTCATGTCTTCTTTTGTGCTGAGGCTCTAAAATGGTCCTAAAAAAAACACACACACACACACACCCTGGAAGATACCCATGCAGGAACCCGGACTCGCCCCCCCTCCAGGAAGGGGCACACTGATGTATGGTTAGATCCTTCCTCTGACAAACCAATGGGACCTAAGACCTACGCAGCTTTCATGCTTCATTTTCCCTGTACAAAAGCTCTGTCTGCAGTAGGCAAAGTGTATTTATTTGGGAATGCCGTGGCAGATAAGAGAAAAGACACATCTATAGATGATCACAGTATAATTATAATCCCTACTACAGGGGAAGGAAGCAAGTCCCCCCAAAGGAGGCCCACCGAAAAGACTCAAGGACCACCGGGAGGTAGCACTTCAAGACAGATGCCACCTACAAGTGAGAAGAGGGCTTCCTGGCAGAATACCACATGAAGACAGGAGGCCATGAAAGCACCTGGGAGGGGGCGCCTGGGGGGCTCAGTCCATTAAGCGTCGGACTTCGGCTCAGGTCATGAGCTCATGGCTTGTGGGTTCGAGCCCCTCATCAGGCTCTGCACTGACGCTCAGAGCCTGGAGCCTGCTTCAGATTCTGTTTCCCTCTCTCACTCTGCCCCTCCCCCGCTCATTCTCTCTCTCTCTCTCTCTCTCTCTCTCTCTCTCTCTCTCTCAAGAATAAATAAACACGAAACAAATTTCTCTTTTAATTTAAAAAAAAGAAAGGAGATAAGCTGCACAATACTATTAAGAAAACAATAGCTGAAAGGCAGTGTATGGATGTTACTTTGTATAGGAATAAAAGTAGAGACAGAAAAAATAGGACAGTAAAAATCCAAGTAAGAAATGATGAAGCCTGAACTAAGGTAATGGCAAAAGGAGAAGAATGGCATTCAGAATGCTTACTCAGAAGTTACTCAGAACCCTGGAATACAGTAAGTCCTTACTACACATTAAGTTAGTTACTTTATTGCATCTCTTCTAAAAAAATAAATCAGAAGTATAATTTAATTCTGGGCATTTTAGAGGGAACTAAGATCATTAAAACAACACAGATTTTTCAGATAATTCAAAAAAGTTTAAAAACTTTCTTAAGCCCTTCACAAGTCTGTTTTAAAAATCAACTGCTTATAATAAAAATTAATACTCATTAGTCAATGTGGAAGGAGAAACATTAAGTATCAAGTAATCTCAACTAAAATATAAAAGTGTACAAATACTTAAATCTAGCATTCTAAACAACCTCAGATGTCTTCTTTGTGTTCTAAAAAAGATAACAGGAAATGTTTTCTATAAAACTGATGGTTTCAGTACACTTAATTCTAACTTTTCCTTGTGTTGACATAGCCTTATTTTTTCAGTCTTTGCCCGCTAATCTGACTTTTATCACTAGAAGGACATATATTTATATATACATACTTCTAACAATTCAGCGCTTTAAAATTCAATCATTCTAGAACAGTAAGAACTTGCCTTTCTAGATGAGAACTTATTTGCTTACCAGAAAGTGTACAAACCAATAAATTCTTAAGTAATGTAACTGTTAACGACTTCAGCTTTAAAGAAAAGTAGATATATCACAACCTAAAATATTCCCTAATGCCAAAGCTATCAAACAATTCTACTGCCTCTGATTTATCTGAATACACAACTTTTATTTCTGGTACGAACAGGCCAAATAAACGGATTGATAACGTAATATACCAAGTTTCGGCTATGTACTGGCAAACATTTCACAGAGATCAGAAGAGTAACACTGTGTCATGCTGAATAAATGACTTCATAGACAAATAAGTGTAAGTGCCACAGAGATTTTAATAGTCCAAACTCCAGTCGTCCTACGGACCTGTGGGTGTGTGCCCTACGTGCTGTAACCACATAGCAGCTCTCTAGTCAACACGAAATCAGACATTCATTTTACTTTCAAATAAAGTTTACTGTAAATAAGGGAAGACAGTTTTCAAGTCCCCCCAAAAACAGTTTCGGAAAAGAGACTCTAATTGACAATGATTATTTCCGTAACATTGTTTCGTGAAAACTGGAAGTAATAAGGCCAGTTTACTTAAAAGTATGATTACTTTGGGGCGCCTGGGTGGCTCGGTCGGTTGAGCATCCGACTCTTGACTTCGGCTCACGTCATGATCATCCCAGCGTTGTGGGATCAAGCCCCGCATCAGGCTCTGCGCTGAGTGTGGAGTCTGCTTAAGATTCTCTCTCGCTCCCTCTGCCCCTCCCCCACTTGCACATGCTCTCTCTCTCTCTCTTTCTCTAAGACAAAAAAATCCAAAGTATAATTACTTTAAAATCTGAACTTGATTATTTTTTATTTTCTCCATACCAAAACTTTTCCCTCATTTAATAAAGAAGGAATTAGCTAATGATTTAATCATCATGTAAGACACAGTGAGGCACTAGTTAATAATTTAATCATCATATAAGGTTTGAGGTTTAGTTACCTACTAAACATTTTGCCTATTTTTTATACTGTTATAAGATAAAGCAATTTCTATCTCAAAAAGTAAATAAATAAAGCTATGTCAGCACCACCACAATTTCTTAGATGTAGCTTTGCTATCATCCATAAAAAATAATCCTCCACAAATCTTCCTGAAGTTTCAAAGCAACTTTCATGTAGCTGGTACATTTCAGCCCCTGGTGGTCACGGCTGCTCCTCCTGTATCTCAAGTACTTCCCAAATGTCCCAGGTGAGGTCAACAAGCCCCTCGGCACCCCCACAGCGAGGTAGGTACTGCCGGCCCCTTTTACAGATGCAGACACCAAGAAACATGCCCAAAGTCCCAGGTCGGGAAGGAGACGAGACCGGATTTAAGGCAGGTCTTCTAAATGCCAAAGCTCACAATCTGTCCACCATACTCCTATGCAGAGAGAGAGAGAGAATCTAGCCTTGAAGTAGAAATCTCTCCTGTTTTGATAAACGGAGGGAAAGACTGCTGTGTAACGGTCCACGTTATCACGCCATCACAAAGTATATGGGAACTGAGTGTACCTCTTAAAAATACAGCTGCTATTTAACAATACCAGATACTGTCACTGAAATTATCATGTAGGTCCCTCCAATACGCAATCGTACTGAGAACGGTGACAAAATCAAGACCGTTTCATGAACTAAATGATTGTTAATTCGAACTCTTTACAAACGCAATTTTTAAAGGAAGTAAGTATATTCTTTTCCTCAAAACAACACTTTCATGCATCTTTCTCTGACATCCCGTAACCCACGCCTTTTACAGTAGTTTAACAATTCCAAAACGAATCCCAAGGATAACAATGCTACCCGAATCGAATGTTTTAAAAATAATCATTCCTCCCCATGTTGTTTCTATGGGGAAAAATTAGTGCTCCCCAACTGGGGGAGGGCAGAGGAATTCTATTAATAAATTACTGAATGATTTTTTTTCTTGAAGGTGTTGGGAAAATCAAATTAACACATAACAATAGTTAGTGAGATATGAGTCCATTTTCTGTAATAAACACCAAGATCAAAACGCACCCAAGGTAAATTTCCTTGCAAGGTTTCCCAGCAGGAGTCTTCCTTTTTGTATGTGATTTCCTCTCACCCACAAAAACCAGGCCAAAGACGCGCATGTGCCGCTAACACTAAGCAGCACTTCCTTATTCACTCATGTCCAACAATTTATGGATGATCAGTGGCAAAAACGAGCAAAAATAATGAAAGAACGCAATGAAAGCTCTCTGAGACCACGCTGGACTTCCTACTCATTTCTGTGTCTCTTTAAGACGGAGGCCTGAGACAAATTAGCCACTGGGGGGAAAAAGTCATCTGGTCATAAAATACAGTACAAGGTCACTTTTATGTAAGTTTGCCAAAAGGGACATAAACCAGGACAATTTCACACTGTGACACAGGATAGAAACACATGGAACGACCTCGGCCCCTCCTGCACTGTGCTGTCACAGCGCTCAGCTTTATAGGCCTTCCCAGCACCGGCACCCGGCTCTTTGCTGCCACCTGGTCAGTCTAATTAGCTAAGAAAGGAAGTTACCTCAAATTTTGTACTTTTTGCTTTGATTATCAAGCACTCCGTTTGAAGTTATAGGAGTCAACCTCTTAATCCTACAGACCGTGTGCTATGCTCTGGACATTTCGGGATGTCTGGATAGCTTGGGTAATTGGTCAGGATGTTGCTGTCGCTTATGTTAAATTTTATGCCAAGACTTCAAATCAAAGATAGGCATTAAGGTGAGGCACAACGTAAAGTTACTCCCAGAAACATCTTTGGCGTGTGATTTCATCTGCCCCCGATTATATTTTTTCGCTGTCATTAACCTGTTGAGTTTTCTCCTCATAACCAAAAGTAAGATGTTAAAGCACAACATGAAACAAATATATTCCAAACTCCTATTTAAACGCCGGCCAGAGGGAGGTCAGACCTCCAGAGTTCACCTTGCAGTCGGCAAACATCTTCTGACATCATCCCGGATACTCTAGGGGTCTCTCCGAGGCAGGGCGGGAAGAGAAAAACCACACGGCGGATCCGAGGTGTGAGAGGAAGAGTAGCGCCGGGGCCCCCACACCCTGGACTCTGCCACACGACCGCGGGACCAAGACACAAACCGCGGAGAGACATGTCCACAAAACACAGTGCCCAGCAGACGCACCCTTCTTGTCAGGGCTGAAACCAACAGTCAGACGCAAGCACAGGAAGTCAACACGCACGAACATATAAAATGTGCAGCACGGTACACACAGGTGACTGCGAATAATACAGATCCGATGAACATTTAAGTGCTAACAGTAAGTTCGAGTTCCAAGATAAAAGTTACCGTCTTACTTAAATTAAAAAATTGCTGTATTAAAGCCATTTACGTTCTCCTACCGTCGAGAATGTAAAGAATGGGAATAGCGAGGAGATGGTCCTAATAAAATAGAAACATGCACCACAGCAAGGAGGGAGAAGAAAGGCTTATTTAAGGCCCTTAAAAGGACATGGTCAACCCCCCAGGCCTAAAATGTCCTGTTTGAATTAACATAGTGGTTTAATTAAAAACTAAGTAGAGAATTCTGCTTAATTTGATTTTCAATTCAAGCTCTGCATCCGCCCGTGGCTAGTGGCCAATTTCCGCGTCTCGGCACAATATGCAAGGGGCGGTTTTAAAATCGATTGCCCAGGGGAATCAATGGGAGTACAGCGGAGCCATATGCCGTTCGGGGACTCCACCAGACTTAGACATAGTAAAACAGCACCAGGAGGGTGGCCAAAGGAATAAAAAAGAAATTTAACTTAACCATATTTCAAGTTTGTCATGACTCGAATCACTCTGCTGAATCTACCAATTAGAAGCGTTTTCCAAGCCCTCTTCGATACCCCTTCGGAACGAGCTGCGTCCAGGATAACCAATGAGCACAGAGCTTTAGAGGATACGCACACACACAAAGGAATACACTTGCTAGCCAGCTGTGTCAAACATGCCAGTGACCGTCTGTGATGCGTTCGCTTCAGTGAGGCAGCAGTTACAGTCGGGACACAGGCAACAACACCGTGTAAAGAATGACAGGTCTCCACAGACGTTATGTAGAACGTGCACTAGGAAACTCCTATGATCTCATGTTACAGAAAGGCTTAATAACGAAGGGTTTAAACACACACTACACACATTGAAGGCTGAACTGTGCAATGCTAATAACCCTTGCAGTTTTCACGCAATTGATTTTTTTAAGTTTGTTTATTTATTTTGACGGGGGAGTGGCAGAGAGGGAGAGAGAAAACACAAAGCACGCTCTGCACTGTCAGCTCGGAGTCTGAGACGGGGCTCGATCTCATGAACCTCATGACATCACAACCTGAGGCCGAAATCAACAGCTAGTTGCCCAACTGACTGAGCCGCCCAGGTGCCCCACATGTAATTGATTGTAAACTGAAAAATACGAATCTTTAAAACAACACAATTACCTTAATTTTAAAGTTTCTAAACAATTCTAATAGAGTCTAGAATGCACCTTATCTTTAAGCAGGTCTGATTTTGCTTTAGTCCAGGCCATTTCAAAATGGGAAAAATAATCTGTAACCTTAAAACCACCCAAGATCATATGTAAATAATTAAGAGCTGACTGTACCATATTCCATAGAACATTTATTAGTGAAATGCATTAAGCTCTAGAATAATGGCAATAATGGCTAACATATCCTGGGTTATGTGTTTTACATGAATAGTCTCCCCTCATTTAATCCCTTAAATAATACAGTCAGGGAACCATCATTACTATACCCATTTTACAGAAAGAAACCCTGAGGCCTAGAGGAGAAAACCAGCTGAGACAATGAGCCCTAGGGCAAATCTAAATCTGCTCACTTTAGCCCTCTCACCTGCAATCTCTCTTCCACAGGCCCCTTCTCTTCGGTGCACAAAGAGGCGAATTATTCTGTCTCTTCCTCCCCCCAGGCTACACCCCATCTCCCTCCCTTCTCTAACAGCTCTAAAGACCAACTTCTTAATTTGGTTCCTACAACTCCCATTCATGATCCAACTCCCAAGTCAGACAAATGGTGCCCAACCATCCGAGCTCTGCCTCCTTGCCCTCCTTTCAAGCCTCTGCTGAGTTTGCTGGTCGTGCCGACTGTCCCCTACAGACATCCAGCACACCAGTCCCCGCTGAGATCACAAAACGGAGCTGGTGATCACGAGGGATTCTGAGAAGACTAACGTAGTCAAAGATGCACTTAGAAAAAAATATTCTTTTGAGTGTGTACAGGAGACCAGAAGTAAAAAACTGAGAGGAAAGAATGCTGTGCAATTGTAGGTGTGAAGTATCTTCAGTTACCTTCTTAATCCTTCCTCAAGCTGCTTCTCCCCTCTGACCTTAGTTTGTGAGAGGGAACAAGAGAACAGTGACATGTCACTGGGGTTTGTGTCCGTTTTTTCTAATTCTAGAGATAGTTGGTAATTCTGCTCCAATAACTTTAGCCACGACCCTCTTTGAGCCACGACCCTCTTTGAGGGAGGAAGATAATTTGGAGACAAGGGGTCTGTCCACACTACCCACTGTTTTTCAAAATAGCCTATGTAATGGACAACTAGAGTTTTATAGAAAGTATAAATTAGGTAAAGACATCAATAATGCCAAATATGAAAATGCATTCAACACTGAGCTTTACCAGTTGTTTTTGTACGTGGCAAGATTACACAGGAGACAGAGATGGGAACAAAGAACAATCTGCATATTTACAGCAACATCAACAGAGCGAGGTTAATGGCACGCGCCGCAACACTGTTACCAGAACGAGGCGCGTGACTGATTCAGTATGGTGACATCTCTACAAAACACAGCGCTCCCCATCGTGTGGTGCGTGTACTCCTTCCCTCAGTGACATATGTTTCAACTCTGACATGTGTATTTGTCTCCATACTTAAATAAAACAGAAGACGCGAACATCTTTTTCAAAATCCTTTGCCAACTCCCTGTCATCTGTAGCACAAAATGCAAACCAACTGGCAGAGAGAAGAACCGAGCCCTTCAGAACTGGACCCCAACGAGCTTCCGCGCACCCTGATCTCTCCCCAACTCTCCATTCTTGAGCTAAGTGTCCGCATTCCCTCAATTCAGTCACAGTGCGTGCCTCCGCTCAAGCCAGGGGCGCCACATTCCAGCAGCAGCCTGCTCGTCCGTCAAGACTCAGCTCAAGTGCGGGCTGACTCCTCTGGCCAAAAGCCTTCCCCAGTTCCCGAGGCGAATGGAGACCCCGCTCCTCTCGGCGCCTCCCCTTGCGGCTGGCGGTCTAAAAGTTCATGGGGCTGCATCTGTTTGTTTGCACCGTTTCTTCCTCCCTCTGTCTATCCCTTGGAGGCAGAAGCCCTGTCTTTTCAGTCCTGTCCCCAGCAAGGCCCTACAGTAGTAGCACAGTGACTACTGCTCAGTAGGTGCTGAGTAAAACTCTGCTGAATGAAGGAAAAGCCATCAAAAGCTTTGGATCTAAAATTATACAGAAAATGCTTTCTCAAGTGTCTCAATGACATCACTTCCTCTCGATGTTCATTCCTACCAGCCCTCTTCAACGTAATAGTTTACATTCCGTTCTGATTGCGGTACCTTTACTAAACACGAAATCAACTGTGACTTTGCAGCTTCAAACTATTAAAGTATGGAATAACATCCAGAAAGCAGAAAGGTGCATCCACGAAAATGACACTTTATCGCCTCTCAGTGACTCTTTCCTGGTACCCTTCAACACACAAACCTAAAAAGTGTGGCACTTAAGGTTTAAAATCAGAAGACTCGGGGCGCCTGGGTGGCTCAGTCGGTTAAGCGTTCGACTTCGGCTCAGGTCATGATCTCACGGTTCGTGAGTTCCAGCCCCGCGTCAGGCTCTGTGCTGACAGCTCAGAGCCTGGAGCCTGTTTCAGATTCTGTGTCTCCCTCTCTCTCTGCCCCTCCCCCGTTCATGCTCTGTCTCTGTCTCAAAAATAAATAAACATTAAAAAAATAAAATAAATAAAATAAAATCAGAAGACTCATCAAAATGTTAGACTAAACAGTTTCATTCCTAAGAAACTACAAAAAGTTATATGAAATAAAAAGTAATAAAAATTCAGTTTACGGCTTTCCTTGACAAATTCATTTAATTGGCGTTATAGTATTGTTCAACAACAAGATGCATAGGCATACTTCCACTTCATCTATCACAATACAAACAGAACTAACCACTTAAAAAGGCGTAATGTGTCTATAAATAAACTGTAACGCAAGAACTCACTTTTTTTTTTTTTTTAATTTTTTTTTTTTCAACGTTTATTTATTTTTTGGGACAGAGAGAGACAGAGCATGAACAGGGGAGGGGCAGAGAGAGAGGGAGACACAGAATCGGAAACAGGCTCCAGGCTCTGAGCCATCAGCCCAGAGCCTGATGCGGGGCTCGAACTCACGGACCGCGAGATCGTGACCTGGCTGAAGTCGGACGCTTAACCGACTGCGCCACCCAGGCGCCCCAGAACTCACTTTTACCAAGAAGTATTAACTATTTAAATCTTTGTATTGTATTCCAAATGTCTATAGCAAAGAACTCCACAAGCTATAAACAGAAATATCATTCTTTCCATTTTAAAATGTTATTTTCAAAGACAGCTGAAGTTATTACCACCGATACGGTCTCGACTGATTATTTAAGATGCAGTCTCTTGGGGCGCCTGGGGAGCTCAACTGGTCAAGCGTCTGACTCTTGATTTCAGCTCAGGTCATGATCTCACGGTTTTTGAGTTGAAGCCCTGTGTCAGGTTCTGTGCTGACAGTGCAGAGCCCGCTTGGGATTCTCTCTCTCCCCTCTCTTTCTGCCCCTCTCCTGCTTGCTCTCTCTCTCTCTCAAAATAAATGAATAAACTAAAAAAAAAAAAGATGCAAAGTCTCTTGTTTTGCTCTTTCGTAATCTCTCACATTCACTAAGATCAGTAACTCACAGTCTTGAGAATTTGACTATCTAAAGGAGCATGTTGGATTCTATAGCATGCTACTGTCTGAAAAAAACTGGAAGTGAAATAACTTTTACATCAAGACATGTTTTAAGATCTTAAGATTTCATGTCATTCCTTTTTATTTTTTTTTAATGTTTATTTATTTTTGACACAGAGAGAGAGAGAGAGAGAGAGAGAGAGAGAGAGCATGAAAGGGGGGAGGGACAGAGAGAGAGAGGGAGACACAGAATTCGAAGCAGGCTCAGGCTCTGAGCTGTCAGCACAGAGCCCGACGCGGGGCTCGAACTCACAGACCGCGAGATCATGACCTGAGCTGAAGTCGGACGCCCAACGGACTGAGCCCCCCAGGCGTCCCTTATGTCATTTTTAAACTAAATGAGAGCCTAAGAACAGCTATGTTGTCAGCTTTATTCCCTACAAACAAGTATTCTACCACGTTTGCACATACTATAAAAACATCCAAAAGTCAAAAGACAACTTCCTCCCTGTGGACACACAAGATCATTCAATATGCAATATTATTAATTCTATTGTTAGCATTATTAATATTAATAACACATTGCTATTATTACTAATTAAACTTTTTATATTTCAGTCAAATGGTTGTTCAAGCCCACTCTCACAAGTTTAACATGAATGACACATGCTTCTTAATTTGACAGATTTAATTCCATAACATGATTCACTTTACCTTTTTCAGGCCAGCAAAACCCTCTGATTCCAGGAAGAAAAAGGCAAAGGGCATCAGCACAAATAAACAGAGGTTGGAAAAGAGGGAAGCAAGATTCCACAGACCTATAAAGAGGGAACAAAAAAAAGAAAGATTAGAGACAGGCCTTCAAAAAAAAAAAATGACTACGCTAAATTATGATATTAGTCAAAGATGCATACTTTTTAATAAAAATAAACATCAACTTGGAGAGTAGCCTAACAAATCACCTACGCTTAGAGATGAGAAAATAATTTCATATTTAAAAACACTTTTTAATGTTTATTTTTTTGAGAGAGACACAGAACACAAGAGGGGGAGGGGCAAAGAGAGAAGGAGACACAGAATCCGAAGCAGGCTCCAGGCTCTGAGCTGTCAGCACAGAGCCCGACGTGGGGCTCCAACTCAACGAACTGCGATCATGACCTGAGCCCAAGTCCGATGCTTAACCGACTGAGCCACCCAGGAGCATCAATAAATTCATATTTAAAATTCGTGCAACTTTGTAACCTGTACCTATTAGGAGAAGCTAACACAGAAACTAGAAACATTCTTCCTTGTGTCCTAAACAAATTCACTAACGAGATGACAAATGCAGAGATCTAAGGATACAGTCTCTTCAGACACACTGGCACCTGAATATTTATAGGCACTAGTCTACACTGAACACTTAGTAAATGCCAGGTACTCTAGCAGACATTTTACATGCATAATATCATTTAAGTCAAGACTGATAAAAACCCTAAATTAATAACTAGCATTTGCGGAGCTCTTCTGTGCCAAGCACTATTTTAAGTGATCTACTGGGATTATACAAACTCACGTACCCCTCACAGCAGCACCCCGACAGGACAGAGGCAGAGGCTGGCTAGCTACCTTGGCAAGGTTGCAGAGCCTGCCCCTGGCAGAGCTAATTCCTGGGATTTTTAAAAACCACCACAACTCGGAAGTGTTAGTAAGCAATTCTAAGTGGGGAAGAAAATGTAAGAGAGGTAGGCAAGCTCCTATCACTGTTTTCTGTTTTGGCACATTCTGTACTCTTTTTTTTTTAAAGTTTATTTATTTATCTATTTTGAGAGAGAGACAGAGTGAGAGAGAGAGAGAGTAGGGGAGGGGCAGGGAGAGAGGGGGAGAGAGGATCCCAACTCGGGGCTCAATCTCATAACCCTGAGATCATGACCTGAGCTGAAATCAAGAGTCAGATGCTTAACCAACTGAACCACCAGGCGCCCCACATTCTGTATTCTTCTACAGTCACAATAAAAAGCTACTGAAACTATAATGAAAACAGATTTAGAAAAAGAGGACTTTAAGTCTGTCTTTGGGATTATATGTGGCCAAATATCTTACACCGTTATACATCTTTTTTAGGTAAAACACTCAAATTTAAAAGTGACTTTCAGGAGCACCTGGCTAGCTCAGTCAGTACAGCATGTGGCTCTTGATCTCAAGCTCGTGAGTTTGAGCCCCACGTTTGGTGAAGAGACTGCTTAAACAAATAAACTTAAAAAAATTTTTTTAACAAAATGGATTTTCAAAATAATGCCTATGGTATTTATAAAATCAAGAGTTAAATATAAAATTATGCTAAGTATAAACTCAATCTATTGCCTGAAACTCTAATTCAGTGCTCTTGAACATGGGCGACTGATGTTCTTTCAACGACCTCATTTAGAAGGCACTGTCCCAAGCACTAGCAACACAGTAATGAACAAAACACAAACCCTCTGTTTTCACCAAAATATGGTGTGGGCAGGGCGACTAGGGGGCTCAGGTCGGTGAAGCATCGACTCTTGATTTCAGCTCAGGTCAAGATCTCATGGTGCCTGAGATCAAGCCCCCCACATTAGGCTCTGTGCTGGCATCACGGAACCTGCTTAAGATTCTCTCTCTTCTCTCTCTTTCCCTCTCCCGCTTGTGCTCCCACACATGCTCACTCTCTCTCAATTTAAATAATCTTTAAAAAAATATATATGGTATAGACAGTCTTTTCAGTCTCAGCCATTCTAACAGGTGCACAGCAATGACGTGAACATCTTTATGAACTTATCTGTCATCCATTTCTATCTTCTTTGGTGAAAGTGTCTCTTCAAGTCTGTTGCTTACTGTTTCATTAGATTGTTTGTTTGCTTACTATTGAGTTTGGCAAGCTCTTTATATACTCTGAATACAAGTCCTCTATCAGGCATATAATTTGCCGATATTTTAACCCCATCTGTAGATTGTCTTTTCACCCTTTTAAACAAGTATCTTTCAAAGAACAAAATTTCCTTTGACAAAGTCCAATTTATCAACTTTTTCTTTTACAGACCATGCTTTAGACAAGAAATGATGGTCTATCCCAGTCTCATAAAGACTTCCTCCTATGTTTCTTTCTACAGGGGTTACAGTTTTAAGATTTACATTTAGACCTACGATCCCTTTGAATCACTTTTTGTATATGGTGCCAGGTATGGACTGAAGTTCAGTTTTTGTCTATGATTATCCAATTGCTCCAACACCATTTGTAGAAAAGATTACCCTTTTTCCACCAAATCGCCTTTGCACCTTCGTTGGAAGTAAATTGACAATATACGTGTAGATATATTCCTGGATCCTCTATTTCATCAAGTCGATCTATTTATTGTTATGGTGATACCACACCATCTTGATTAATACGGCCTTAAAATAGTCTTCCAGTTGGGTAGTAAGTCTTCCAATTTTGTTATCTTTCAAAGTTGTTTTGGCTATCGTAAGTCCCTTGAATTCCCATCTGAATTTCAGATCAGGTTTTCAATTTCTACCCCCAAAACAGTGGGGGCAGGGGGAGGGGGGAGGGCTGCTACGATTCTGAATGAGATTGCATTGAATCTACAGACCAATATGGGGAGAAGTGACATCTTAAACATTGTCTTCTGCTCAATGAACATGATATATCTCTCCATTTATTGTGGTATTCTTTAAGTTTTGTCAGCAGAGTTTTAATAGTGTATAGTATATAGGTCTCACACATCCCTAAATATATCATATTTCTGATGCTACTGTATACAAATGGCACTTGTTTTTTTTAACCAATTTCCAATTATTCATGGTTAGTACATATATAGAAATGCAACTGAGTTTTGTGTATTTATCATGTATCCTGCAACACTGTAAACTCATTGATTCTAATAGCTTTTTAATAATATATTCCATCACAATTTCTATATAGACAACCATCTCATCTGTTAATACAGCTTCACTTTTTCCTTTCCAACATCAATGTCCTTTATTTTCTAAAAATCACCAGAATTCAGAATACTGAATAGAAGTGGTGAGAGGGGATATCCTTGCCTTGTTTCTATTCTCAGGGAAACACATTCAGTTTACTACTAAGCATGATGTTATCTGTAGGGTTTTTACAGATGCTCTTTACTAGGATGAAGAAATTCCCTTTCATGCCTAGTTTTTTTTATCAAAAATGGATGCTGAATTTTGCTCTTCTGCATGTACTGTGGTGACTTTTCTTTTTTAGCGTTGGAATATGGTAAATTACATTGATTTTTCAAGTCATGATGTATTATCCTTTTCATGTATCGTCACATTTGAGTTACTAAATTTTGTTTAGAATTTATGCATCTGCGTGCATGAGGGATACTGGTCTGTAGTTTTCTTTTCATGTAATGTCTGTCTGGTTTTGGAATCAGGGTAATGCTGGGCACAATGAATTAGTAAGTACTCCCTCAGTTTCAATTTTCTGAAAGAGTGTGTAGAACTGGTATTGCTTCTTCCTCAAATATTTGGTAGAAGTGACAGTTAAGTCTTCTTGGCCTAGAATTTTATTTGTGAGAATGTTTGTAACATTTCTACAATGTCTGAGGGACTTTAGTAATTTCTGCCTTTCAAATTTTTCCATTTCTCTAAGGGGTTGTATTGGCATAAGGTGTTTACAATGTGCACTAATAACCCTTTTAATACCTGTAGAATCCATAGTGATGTCATCCCTCTCATTCTTGATATTGGTAATTGGTGTCTTTTTTTTGTTGTTCACCACTCTGGCTGCAGCTTTTATCAATTTAATTGATCTTCTCACTTTCTCTACTTTCCATTTCATTGATTTCTACTCTTATCTTTTTTTTTTTTTACTTCCAATCTTCTTAATTTGGGATTCATTTCCTCTTCCTGGTTTCTTAAGGTGGAAATTGTGGGCACTGATTTGAGACCTTTTTTCTTTTCTGTTTCAGGCATTTTAGTACTATAAATTTTCATATGTTTTAAATGTTTATTAGTTCAAAGTACTTTCAAATTTCCCTTTCGATTTCTTCTTTGACCTACTAGTTATTTAGTTATCAAATAATTGAGGGATTGTCTATGTTTCTGTTCCTGGTTTCCCATTTAATTTCACAGTCATTAGAGAACATATTTTGTATGACTTAAATTCTTCTAAAAGTACTGAGACTAAATAGGCAAAGAATATGGGCTCTCCTGATAAATGTGCCTAGGGTACTTGAAAATAATGTATATTCTACTACTGTTGGGCAGAGAGTTCTATAAATGCAAAATTAGTTAGGCCAAATTAAGAGTGTTATTCAAATTTTCCATCTTGTTAATTTTTTCCTAATTTGTTCTATCGATTATTAAAAAGAGAGTAGAGGGGCGCCTAAGTGGCTCAGTCGGTTGAGCGTCCGACTTCAGCTCAGGTTATGATCTCGCGGTCCGTGAGTTCGAGCCCCGCGTCGGGCTCTGGGCTGATGGCTCGGAGCCTGGAGCCTGCTTCCGATTCTGTGTCTCCCTCTCTCTCTGCCCCTCCCCCGTTCATGCTCTGTCTCTCTCTGTCTCAACAATAAATAAACGTAAAAAAAAAAAAATTTAAAAAGAGAGTAGCAATAAATCTGAATAATACTATGATTTTGACTATTAATCCTTTCATTTCTGTAAGCTTTTCCTTCATGCATTTAATAGCTACTTATTAGGTAGATAAATGTTTATTATGTTTTGATAAATGAACTCCCTCATCATGATGAAATTATCTTATTTATGCCTAGCAAAATCGATACCTTTTTCTAATAATAATGTGACTATTCCACCTTTCTTTTTATTACAATTAGGACGGTATACCTTTTTTCTCCTATTGCTCCAAGCCTATTCATGCCTTTATATTAAAATGGGTTTTCTGTAGGCAGCACATACTTGAGTCTTTCCTTTTTATTCATTCTGACAATTTCTGCCTTTTTCTTAGATTTATTTATGTTTATTTATTTTTAAGTAGTCTTTACACCCAATGTGGGACTCAAATTCACAACCTTATTTATTTATTTATTTGTTTGTTTATTTTTAAGTAATCTCTACACCCAATGTGGGACTCAAACTCACAACCCTAAAATCAAGAGTCGCATGCCCTTCCAGCTGAGCCAACCAGGCACTCCCAGTCTCTGCCCTTTAATTGGAGTGTTTAGACCATTAATGTTTACTGATATGGTCAGGTTTAAGTCTATCAGTTTGCTCTTTGTTTTCCATTTGTCCCATTTATCTTCCCTTTTTCTTCTTTTCCTGCGTGCCTTTGGATTAACTTTTTATGATTCCATTCTTTCTTACAGTTGCTTACAACTCTCTTTGTTGAGCTATTTTAGGGTTATTTGCAGGTTTATCACATACACCTTACCTCATCACAATCTGCTTTCAAGTGATACACTACTTCATGTACAGAATAACCTTAAAAACAGTGTATTTCCATTTCTTTCCTTCTTCCTTTGTGCTATTGTTGTCATGCATTTTACCTGTGCAGATTATAAAATCACAATACATTACTATTTTTTAAACAGCCAATTATCTTTTTAAAAGACTTATATAATAAAAAGGGGCACTTGAATGGCTCAGTCAGTTGAGCATCCAACTGTAGCTCAGGTCACGATCTCACGGTTCATGAGTTCAAGCCCCACATCAGGCTCACTGATGTCAGCCCGTGAGCACAGAGCCCACTTCAGATTCTCTGTTGCTGTCTCTCTCGGTCCCTCCCCCGTTTACACTCTCTCTCAAAAACTAAATAACACATTTTTTTAAGACGTATAATAAAGAAAAACTTTTATATTTTACAACTGCCACTTCTAAAGTGCTCTTCATTCTGCTTTGTAGATTGAGATGTCTATCTCCTACCGATTTGCTTCTGCCTATAGGACTTCCCTTATTTTTTGTAGTATAGGTCTGCTGATGAATTTTTACCTTTTGTGTATCTGACACTGTCTTTACTTTGCCTTTGTTTTAGAAAAATATCTTCACTAGATTGAGAACTAAGTTAGTAGGCTTTTTTTCAGTGAAGATGCTCCACTGTCATCTGGCTTGCATTATTTCTTCCAAGAGATAAGCTGATTCTTATCATTGTTCCTCTGTACTTTCTATGTCTTCCTTTCTGAATGCTTTTAAGATTTTCTCTTTATCACAGGTTTTGACCAATTTGAAGCATCTTGGTATAGTTTTCTTCATCTTTCTTGTGCATAGGGCTAGTTGAGCTTCTTAGATCAGGGTTTATAGTTTTCATCTAATCTTGAAATCTTTCAGTCATTACTTTTTCAAATATTTCTTCTTAATCCTCCCTTCTTTAAGGACATCAATTATATCAGGGTGCCTGGGTGGTTCAGTCGGTTAAGTGCTGGACTTCGGCTCAGGTCATGATCTCACGGTTCATGGGCTCAAGCCCCGCGTCAGGCTCTGTGCTGAAAGCTCAGAGTCTGGAGCCTGCTTCAGATTCTGTGTTTCCCTCTCTCTCTCTGCCCCTTCTTGGCTCTCACTCTCTCTCTCTCTCAAAAATAAATAAATGCTAAAAAAAATTTTTTTTAAAAAGAACATCAATTATATCACTGATACCCTGGTCAGTTTTTCAGTCATTTTTTTCCCCCTCTGTGTCTTTCTTTTTTGAAAAATTTTCTATGGCTATGTCTTCATGTTCACTAACCTCTTTTGCAATGTTGTCTGTTTTTATTCCATCCAATATATTTTCATGTGACATGAAAAAATTTCCAGAAGTCTGATTTGATTATTTTTATATATTCCCTGTCTCAATATGGTCCATCTCTCCTCTAGCTTCTGGAACATATGAGACAGGATTATAAGAAATGCATTACCATTCTTATCTACCAATTCTGAATCTCTAACAATTGTGTGTGATTTATTTTCTCACCATTATGGGTTGTATTTTTCTGCTTTGTACTCAGCTACAGGCTCAAGGTAGGCAGAGCAACCCCCCAAAGATGTCCACATCTTAATCTCTAAAATCTGTGAATATGTTATAGTCCATGATTCATTAGTCTTCTAGGGCTGCTCTAACAAGGTACCACAAACTGCATAGCCTCTGCCAACAGAAATTTATTTTTTTTTCCAGAAATTTATTATCTCACAGTTCTGGAGGTTACAAGTCCAAAATCAAGGTATCAGTAGGGCTATATCTCTTCTGAAGGCTCTAGGGAAGAACCTTTCCCTATCTCTTCTGGTAGCTGCATTCCTGGGCTTATATGTAGATGCATCACTCCAATCTCGACCTTCGGCTTCACGTGGCCTTCTTCATGTGTCTGTGCCTCTGTTTTATTTTCTTATAAGGATACTAGTAATTCGATCAGGGCTCACCCTAATCCAGTGTGACTTTATCTTCACTAATTACATCTGCAGACTTTATTTCCTTTTTTTTTTTTTCAACGTTTATTTATTTTTTGGGACAGAGAGAGACAGAGCATGAACGGGGGAGGGGCAGAGAGAGAGGGAGACACAGAATCGGAAACAGGCTCCAGGCTCTGAGCCATCAGCCCAGAGCCCGACGCGGGGCTCGAACTCCCGGACCGCGAGATCGTGACCTGGCTGAAGTCGGACGCTTAACCGACTGCGCCACCCAGGCGCCCCTGCAGACTTTATTTCCAAAGAAGGCCACATTCTGAGATCGTAAGTAGACATGATGGGTGAAGACGGGTGCGCACAGGAGAGGGCCACTATTTGATCCGGCATATGTGCCAAAAAGACTGCAGATATATTATTAAGGTTATGGACTTTAATATGAGAGATAAAGAGAGCATCTCAGATTGGCCAGGTGGGTGCAACCTACCCAACTGGACCATTTAGAAGCAGAGAACTTTCTCGATCTGAAGTCAGAGAGAAGCAGCAGAAGGGTAAATCAGGGAGGAACTCAACCCACCTTTGCTGGAGGTGGGTCACATGGAAAACATAACAGGTGGGCAGCCTCTGGGGCAAAGACCAGCCACCTGGCATGAGATGGAGGGCTTCAGTCTTACAATCACAAAGAACCAAATTCAGACCATAACCTGAATGAGCCTGGAAGCAAATTGTTCCCCAGAGCCTCCAAAAAGGAATGCAACCTTGTGAAAACCTTCATTTCAGCTTTCTTCCCCCCCCCAAAAAAGAACATGAGTTTAATAAGATCTTACTAAGAGAAACGTTGAAACTGAGAATACGATAGCCCATTGAGTCTATCCATCTGTAAAAGATGTCTCTCTCCTTTCTAGTACTCCGCCCAGAAGCCTGCACCCCCAACCCCGCCGCAGCACCTTGGAGCAGCTGCAGGACTCATCCGTCCTAAATCGCTATTCTTCATTGCCTATGTTTTCGTGAACACTTGGTTGTTGCAGGTGAGAGGGTACAGACAGTCCCTCTTACTCCATCTTGGCCAAACTATATTTAGCTTTTAAAGTGTTTCTCTACCAACACTTGAATGCTGATTTTAATTTTTCTTACTTCACACCTGAGGCTTAGTTTTTGATAAAATACAGGGAAAGTTCTGGGCATAAAACAGCACAGCAGAGCATTCTTTACTGTCTTCATGTATTTGTTAATCTTTAAAAAATTGTTTTTAACCTGTAGTTACCGTTTCCAGTTGATTTCCCAGAAACTAACTGATGTCCTTGTGCCTTTTTCAAATTGTTTCAGCACACAACTCAACAACAGAATAAAGCCTAAACCTCAATTCCTTTGTCTTGGTTTTCTCTTACAAGATAAAACTGTTCCCTCCTGTGATATATCCACTGTCTTTACTCTCTTGCCCTAAGTTCCTGAAATTTAACTGTTCCTGTATACATTCTACAGTGAGCCTCTAGGATCCTTCACAGAACCATCAAGCTTATTCTTTTTTCTCCTTTTTCTATACCCCTTCCATTATGTTCTTTGATACATTTAGAAGGTGTACTCTAATAAAACGATGGTGTCGTAAAAACATATTAAACATAATAATGAAATAATTGCAAAGCCTCACTTTGTTAAGCTCTTATTATGCTATTCAATATCTGTTACCCTCAACTTAGATTCAGAAAGAAAAAAAGACCATCACCTACAAAAAAAAAAAATGTTTTCTATCTTCTCAAAGAATTGCTTTCAATAAAAAGGACATTTCTTCCTGTTTGTAATGGTCTAAATAAAGAACTCTTTATTTTAACAAAACACTTAAGCAGCATAGACACAACATTTTTAAGATTCTAAAATTAAACTTGATTCAAAATAAGCTAAAGTTTAGAGGCGCCTGGATGGCTCAGTTGGTTAAATATCCAACTTCGGCTCAGGTCATGATCCCACGGCTCATGAGTTCGAGTCCCACAACAGGCTCTGTGCTGACAGCTCAGAGCCTGGAGCCTGCTTCAGATTCTGTGTCTCCCTCTCTCTCTGCTCCTCCCCTGCTCACTCTCAAAATAATAAACATTAAAAAAATTTTTTTAATAAAATAAGCAAAAGTTTACTTTTATTTTAATGCACCAACAAAGAAATAATTTTGGAGCAAAAAAGAACTTGGAGATCCCCTTGTTCAACCCACCCAGAAACCAAACTCTTTTTTAAAAGAGGTTAAATAAATGCCACACAAATTCCAGAAGTTACAAATGATAGGGGATTCGGTCCAAGATCTCGTCCTCTTTCTGAATTGCTGTATGGTATCTCACACTTTACATTCTGGATGAAAAAGGCACAATATTTTGAATTTTGTAAAAACAGCAATATTGCTGAAATACTGCTGAAAAGTGCAATCAGTTTAATAAGATTTTACTGAAGATTAAACTGAGCACATGACAGCCTATTAATTCTATCCATCTGTGTAAAACAAAACATAAGTGAGCTTCTGATCAGTTGGTAAGACATTAAAACAGAATTAAAAACTTCTACATGTGTTTATATGTGTGCACATGTACATCCAAGCCTTTTTAAAAAATATTCACTTTGAGAGGGAGTAAGAGAGAACGTGAGTGGGGAAGTGGCAGAGAGAGAGGGAGACAGAGAACCCCAAGCAGCCTCCACACTCTGTGCGGGGCCCAGTGCAAGACTTGATCCCATGACCGTGAGGTCACAACTTGAGCTGAAATCAAGAGTTGGAGGCTTAGCCAAATGAAACACCCAGGCGCCCCCACACCCAAGCTCTTATTTATTTATTTACCCACCCACCTACCTGTTTTTTGAGAGAGAGAGAGAGCGTGCATGCATGTGAGCAGGGGAAGGGGCAGAGGGAGACAGACACAGAGAGAGAGAATCCCAAGCAGGCTCCATGCTCGGCACAGAGCCTGATACGGGACTCAATCCCAAGACCCTGGGACCATGACCTGAACCAATATCAAGGGTCTGACGCTCAGGTGACTGAGCTACCCAGAGGCCCCCCATTCAAGCCTTCTTAAAACACCAAATACAGAAAGGTTTTAGCAAATCCAACTTCAATAAAACACTGAATGCAGTATATGTACTTTGTGTACTATAATATCCTCTGACATAACAAGGCATTCGTACTATTCATGATTTAAAAGACTTCTGGGGCGCCTGGCTCCCAACTTGAGCTCAGGTCACCATCTCACGGTTCGTGGGTTTGAGCCCTGTGTCGGGCTCTGTGCTGACAGCTCAGAGCCTGGAGCCTGTTTCAGATTCTGTGTCTCCTTCTCTCTCTGCCCCTCCCTTGCACGTGCTCGCTCTCTCTCTCGCGCGCGATCTCTCTCTCTCAAAAATGGATAAACATTAAAAAAATTTTTTTACAGACCTTCCTAGTCCCGATGGCAGATGTCTGAGTGAGTGGCACTTTATGTCTAAGTTTGCATCTATCAGCTATATATGACCTGGAAAAAGAACTTCTGCTCTGTTTCCTTGTGTATAAAATAGGCTACAACTTAACTCACAGGGCTCTCCTAAAGAAGACAAATAACATACCAAATACTAAACAAATGTCAGTGCCTCCCCCCACTTGCCCTGTCTCAACATAAAACACAAATGCTCCAAAAAATTGAAAAATTCTAAGGCACACCAGCAATTTGACCAGATAAAGACAAGACTGTAATGTGAGTTACAGCTAAAATTAGCTCTCACCCCTTTCCCAAAGAATTATTCTCATTAATTATACCCCAAAAGGCTTACAAAACAAAAACCTACATACACATGACATTAAAAACGTATAAAAACAAATGACAAAAAAGTAGATACGGAAAATAAACTGTAAAGAAATACACCAGATTATTAACAATGCAAATGTAGTAAAATCAGGGATGATTTTTCTTCCTGCTTTCCTACATATTCTAAATTTTCCATAAGGAGCACAAAAAGAGCCTTAAAAAGAATGAAACATATTTAAACCTCTTTGTGAAACTCCAAATTCTCCAAATCCCTGTTAGGTAACCTTCCAACAAAATGCATAAAGGCAGAGGTGACCAAACTGCACTGAGATGCGGATACGATCTGGGCTCTCAGCCCTGCCTTCCACTCTATTCACTAGCCTCAGTGACTACACAGGTCAAATCCCAGCCTCAGCCAAGTCACAAATTACCACTTGGAGCTCAAAGCTTTCTCTCAAATAGTTGCACCCATGAATATAAACCTTTGAATGCTTAGAATCCACTATACCTTTCCAATGGCGCGAAAATTTTTACTTAATTTTTGTCGTGTGAAACAATCAACTATCATTCATAGCACAGAATGAGACTTTCTTATTGTTGTTGAGTTATAAACATACATACTTCCAGAATTCATCATTCTGATCACATATGTCCCTTTCATGCAGGGACAACACCAAGCTCAAATGTTTCTCTGAAAATCAAAAGTGAAGAAATAAAACTCTGCCTTGGGCAAAAACACAAATCAGAAAAAGTATCTACTCTAACCCACACACTTAAAATGAAGACAGTTGGGGCACCTGGGTGGCCCAGTCAGTTAAGCGTCTGATTTTGGCTCAGGTCATGATCTCACAGTTCTTCGGGTTCTGTTCTCCCTCTCTCTCTGCCCCCCCTGCCCCGCTCACGCTTTCTCTCTCTCTCTCTCTCTCTCTCTCTCTCTCTCTCAAAAATAAATAGACATTAAAAAATTTTAATGCAGATAGTAACAGAAAGCTAAATAAAAAAATCGCTATCAACAGGTATCAACAAGCAGTGGTGTCTACAGAGCGAGTGCAGAAAATGCTGAGTACGATCACAAAGATTCTGAATACCAACTCTTCAGCTTGACATGAAATTAGATGCCTGCTTTCACGTACCGAACTTTATATATATGTGACGTGTGTGTGTATGTGTGTGTTATTTACATTATATAATATGTACGTTACGCGTTATATACGCATATACATATAATACACATATGTGCATATATCATCTAAACTTTTCCCCCCAATGGCTCTTTTTCCAATATTACCACTAATGGTTTTGACAACCACAATTGTAGAAAGGGATATAAAGTGATACAGAACCACCACAGCTATTTATTTTTGCAAGAAATACTCACTTAACACAAAGAATTTGAAAGGTGATGGTCTTATCTTAACAGGATAATCACCTACCTAGGTAACCATCTTTTATTTATTAAAAGTCTAATAATTAAATGCAAAAAATTAAGTTTATTAACCAGAGTATATAAATGTGAAAGCTTCAGACGTAGCTTATTCTAATTTAATTATCAAATCTATAACATAAAATTTAAAGTTAGTATGAGAAGAACACCTAATATGTAGAAAAACAATATATCTAATATACGTTCCTAAGTAGTAATTATATTCTTGGCAACTTTGTAAGACGTAGTAAGTTTCCAGCATTTTACAAACATATATCAGACATATATACATTAATATCCCTTTAGAGTTATTCTATTAACTTTGATAAAACTTTCCTAATTTTAAGTTAGGGCTCATATATATCATACAGTTTATTACATGTTTTTACATATTCATTTATAAAATAAAAATAAATATTAGTCAAAATTCTCTGCTTCAAAAAGCTAAAATTACATGCTTCGATATAATAGTATAGTACAACCCTAAAAATTCAAAAACCTTGTGGTTTGTCTAAATCAGTATTAGTGACAGTGTTTTTGAAAGATGTCCTGTGCCTATTCCCCAAAGAAGCATCTGAACTTAAACAAAGGTTATTTAATGATCCTAGAATAGTCTTTTGGGGGTTGGGGGTTTGGGGTTTGTTTGGTTTGTTTTGTTTGCAATACTTAGTTTAAAACCAAGCCAAACCAAAGGGAACTGCCAGATTGCCACAGGATGCGTTAACTTCTAGCTCCATCTGCTGGGGTCACAAAATATCCCCAAATCCGACATAATACTATGAAGCAAATGATCTATCACTTTTCATCACATACACCAAAAACTTCATGAATTTAAAACAGAAAATCAATCAGAGTTCAGCCATATTAAATGACAAATCTAAGTTAAAATCAACATTTCAGTAGAACTGAGGACCTAATCCAGCTGGCAAGTTATAGAACAAAAAAATCCTACCAAGAAAGCAGAAGCCTTAGGGAAAGACTACAAGGCTGCTTTTGAATAGGAAGTATTGTGTAAAGTTCAGAATTAGAACAGCTTCTATTAGAAGAACAAAAAATAAATAAAAACAATTTTAGCAATGAGTTATGAAACTTTTAACCTTAATGTAAGTTTTTCCTTGTAACAAAAAAGCAATACATCTCCATTACAGAAATACTACACAACACAAGCACCAAAACAATGTTTATATCCTCTAATCAATCCTATCACCCAGAGGAAGGCATTTTTCCAACATCTTTCTCTATCAACAAATATTCTTCTACATCATCATCTATAAATAGCAAAAAAAAAAAAAAAAAAAAAAAAAAAAGCACTCCACTGTTCAGATCCACCAAAATTTAATTAAGCAAATCTCTTAGATTTTTTTCTTTAATGTTTGCTTTTATTTATTTTTTTGAGAAAGCAAGCCCACACGCTCATGCAAGCGGGGGAGGGAGAGAAAGAATCCCAAGCACGTTCTATGCTTATGGGTCGCAGATCTACATGGGGCTCAATCTCACGAACAGTGAGATCATGATCTGAGCCGAAACTGAGTGAGACGCTTAACCGACTGAGCCACCCAGGCACCCCTGCTTTTTAATATTATAAACAATACCTCCATTAATATCCAGTAACAAAACTGATGCATGTTATGATAAAAGACTATCAAGACCAATTAACTAGAAGCTATTAGTAACATTTACCTAATAATGGTATATTAAACTTTATTAAGGACTTGAGTCAATATCTATACATAAGTAGATGTAATATTTATCTTCTTTTAAAGTTTGGCTGCTTATAATCTAAAAGTCTGATTTTTTTAAATCTTCTATGGAACTTGAAAATAGATGAAATAAAGATGGATTGTGTATTGTTCCTTCATGATGTGCACAATAGCATATTGTCTATGCCTGTTGAAAAAATCAAAATAAAACACATACACCTTGCAAAGACTAGTCACTTTCATTGTGGTTATCTTTGAACAGACTGAACGTCAACTCGGCAATCACGTTATAAACACGTATCTCTTTCTGGTGAGTATGGTGAGTATGGACAGCTTAGCAAAAACTGGCCCCACTCAGTGGGGGGATACCTCAAAATCCAAGAATTATTTCCTGATTTTATGGAAGGCTACAACTTAATTCCATCCTTCATGTACCTTCCAAAGATTGATTCCTGTTTGGTTTTTAATTTTAAACTCACATTACATAAAATTACCATTTTAAAGTGAATAATTCAATGCATGTAGTGTGTTCACAACATTGCGCTACCACTACCCCCCCTCATTCCAGAACATGTCCACCACCCCAAAAGGAAAACCCATTAAGCATCTGTATCAGTTTTCAATCTATGGAACTGAATGAAGGGTTTCACATTTTTCTGCTAAGTTTTTAACAAGACACAATAACAAGTAGATACTTTCTTCTGCCCATTTTTTAACCTTTTCCAATTTTAACAATAAAAATGACAATTTTATCTCCCAGGGTGCCTTTGTACACGCCCCCTTTGTACCATCCTACAATAACTATAGTTGCCAGCATGTCATTACCGCACTAAGTGGACAGGACACACCTCACAGAATCCAGGTGACACATGACACCTGACAAAGACCATGGGCCAAAACCGTCAATGACCAGAGGATTACCATCCTGCCTTTTTCCAGCTCCAGTATCATTTTTGCAGATCATATTTTTCAAGGTATTTTAATCATTTTCTCATTGTAGACAGAGATACGTCTTGCTACATGATAGGGATTTAGAACTAAGGTTAGTATTTTATTTATTTTATGTTACTAAATCCGGGCCAAGAGAAGTTAATGGCATTTCAAGATAATACAGTTAACATGGAACATCTCAAATCTATGTGTCCACAATCCAGAGAGTGTATTTAATTCAAACTAAATGTAGTTATACATACTAAAGCATCATCAATACACCCATTAGCCTCCAATCCATATGATTTACACATTAAAGGCAAAAGTGATCAAAACCATCCCTACTGACAATTTTATAGGATAAGCCACTAAATTTCTTTTCAAATTAAGTTCTTTTTTCCCAAGGTGTTCCTAATGAAACAATAAATAACTTTTATTCACGCTGCAATGACTATTGAACATTTTCAGCACGAAAGTCCTGGAGCAGGTGATCCAAATTCACAAAAAGTTTAACAAAAAAAAGAAAGATAACAAGAAAATCTCGTGAATGTTCCAGGATGGTAAATGACTTACAAATGAATATGGACGGTAGAACTGAGCTGGGGTAAAGATCATCAGACCTCTTGAGGACTACTCAACACTGAACCCCAAACGTCACTGTGGTGCACTGTCAGAGCAGGGCTTCTGGGGTCAGCTGGCCAATGAGGGGTTAGCTGAGGTCTCACGTGCCTCACAGGGGCCTCCAAACCCGGTCCACGGTCACATCCCCGGTTCCGGAATGCACAAGGACAGATCTCCCTAACAGCTGACGGAATCCCTACGCTGGCTCCCTGCCCTGTGTCGTAAGGGCTGTTATGGTGGGAAACGCCAAGTGGAAGTCCCCAGAACCGCCTCTGACTAGGAAAACAACAAACCAAAAGCCACACCACATCCCTGAAGGGAATGCAGAGATTAGTGCCCCCATGAAGGATCTGAAAGGTGCAGGAGCACTGACTCCCACATCCCCGAGACAGATGGACCTCAGGACAATGACAGCGGGTTACCATGAGCTTGACTAGGTGGCGACTCCAACTGCAGCCGCTGTACCAGATTTGGTTTCACTGCTTGAGTAAATCAGCACATACCCTAGTACCTGGGTACACAGGTACTCAGGGGCACACCAACACTGCAGCCCTACATCACAATTTAATCTGCAGGGATCTTGAGCCCCCACAAAATGTCCCACCGGCCCCTTCGAATGATGACATTTTGCGGACTGGATCCGGTGAGCAAGAAGTAGCACCGACTCCAGACTTACTGGTGAGATGTTTTCACGTCGGAGGGTAGAAAATAAATCTAAGAATAATTCAGGGGCCTCCTATGTCAGTGAAATTTCTAGGGGTCCAGTGCTGTGGGGCATTTGGAGAGATGTCTTCTCAGGTGAAGAATTCGTTGCTGACTCTGGCTCCTCCTACAACCGGAACAGGCACAATGCTCATGGGCTTCTTTGGACTTTGAAGGTAACGAATCTCTCATTTCAGCGTTTCTCCGGCCCATTTACCAGGTGACACCCAGAGCTGCCAGTTTGCGGTGGGGCCCAGAACGAAAGCAAGTTCTGCAACAAGCACAGGCCGCTGTGCGAGCTGCTCTACTACTCAGGCCATCTGGTCTGTAAATCCGCGGGTGCCTGAAGTGTCCGTGGCAGACAGGGATGTTGTTTGGAGCCTTCAACAGGCGCTACAGATGGACCACGGCACGGGCCCTTGGGACTCCGGAGTAAAGCCCTGCCGTCCTGCACAGACAACCACTCTCCCTTAAGTAACACATCTTGGCCTGTCACCGGGCCTCAGCGGAGACTGAACACTTGATCACGGGCCTCCAAGCTAACCACGTGGCCTGAACTGTCCCCCGTGAACAAGGCGCTATCTGAGCCAGCGAGCCGTAGCATTGGACAGAGGCAACAGCAGCACTCCATCAGCTAAAGGAAGTGGTATGCACACGATCAGGCCCAAGCGGGTCCCGAAGGCACAAATCAGTTACGTGAACAAGAAACCCAAACGCCTCCGGGCCCCACTGCTGCCACACTACTTCTCTCCCCGAACTTGCACCTATGCACTCCTGTAGGGGTGCATGTAGGGGTGTATGTAGGGGAGATCCCTACACTCAGCTGACAAAGGAAGAAAAGACTCAGGCCTGTTCACCCAGAGCGGACGGCTGCAGCACCACAGCTCCTCCCTGGGACATCTCTGAAGGACAGCAGTGAAGGGAAACCCTGCCAATGCACTGCATGTTCAGGTAATGCACTTTGCCTGGGAGGAGAGATGGCCAGACGTGATTATTACTATTATTCATTATTATTCATTATTATTATTATACATGGGTCATATCCAATGATTTTGTTGGATGGTCTGGGACTAGGAAGAAACATGATTAGAAAACTGGTAACAAGGAAATTTGTGTCCCATGTGATTGCTCACCAAAAGGGGATCATGGCAGAGGAGTTTAATAATCAAGTGGATAGGATTACCCATCCTGTGGACACCAGTCAGCCTCTTTCCCCAGCCACCCCTGTCACGATCCAATGGGCTCATGAACAGAGTGGCCACGATGGCAGGGGTGGAAGCTAAGCCTGGGCTCTGGATTGTGGCCCCCAGCAAACTGGCCTAATCACTCAGCAGCAAAAACCAACACTGGGAGCTCAATGTGGCACCACATCCAGGGGAGATCAGCCAGCTATCTGGTGGCAGATTTATTGAAATGGACCACTCCCATCATGGGAAGGGCAGCGTTTTGTCCTTACTGGAACAGACACTCAGATACAGATTTGCCTGGAACACAAAGCTTCTGCCAAAACTACCATCCGTGAACTTCTAGACTGCCCCGTCCACCATCATCACAGCAATGCTTCACAGGAAAAGAAGAGCTACAATGGACCCATGCCCTTAGAATTCACTGGTCTTAGGGCACCTGGGTGGCTCAGTCGGTTAAGTGTCCGACTTCGGCTCAGGTCATGATCTCACAGTTCATGAGTTCAAGCCCTGTGTTGGTCTCTGTGCTGGCAGCTCAGAGCCTGGAGCCTGCTTTGGATTCTGTGTCTTCCTCTCTCTCTGCTCATTCTTTGTCTCTCTCTGTCTCTCAAAAATAAATGTTAAAAAAAAAAAAAAAGAATTCACTGGTCTTACATGTTCCCTACCTCCCGAAGCAGCTGGTTTGACAGAAAGGTGGAATGTCCTTCTGAAGACCCAGTTACAGTGCCAGCTAGGTGGCGATGCTTCGCAGGACTAAGGAAAGGTACTCCAGGAGGCTGCAAGTGCCCTGAATCTGTATCCAATATGGTGGTTGGTTCCCAGGCCCAGGAATCAAGGGGGAGAAATAGGAATGGGGGTACTATTATCCCCAGTGCCCACTAGCAAAACTTTTGCTTCCTGTTCCTATAACCTTAGGAACTAGTGCTGCTAGCCTAGACGTCCAAGCTCTAAAGGGAAGAATGTTTCCACCAGAAGACACAACACTGGTCCCGCTGAACTGGAAGTTCAGACTGCTGCCCAGTACTTTGGATCCTCATGCCTCTGAATCAACCAGCAAGGAAGGGAGTTCCTGTGCCGGCTGGGATAACTGGTCCTGACCACCAAGGGGAGACTGGAGCTACCCCACAATGGGTCTTGCCATTTGCAACAACATGGATGGATCTAGAGAATATAACGCAGAGTGGAAAAGTCAGTCAGAGAAAGACAAACACCGTATGATTTCACTCACATGTGGAATTTAAGAAACAAAACAAATAAGCGTAGCAACAAGAGACAGAGACAAACCAGGAAACAGACTCTTTACGACAGAGAACAGACTGACGGTCACCAGAGGGGCGGTGGATAGGACAGTGGGTGCAATAGGTGATGGGGACTAAGGGGGGCACACGTTGACATGAGCACCAGGTGATGTAGGGAAGTGTTGAATCACTGTATTGCACACCTGAAACTAATACTACACTGTGTTACATCACTGAAATTTAAATAAAAACTTAAAAAGAGGGGAGAAAACACTGCAAAAATGAGCAAAGGAATCACAGGTAGTCAATTTACTAAAAAATAAGTATGAGTGACCTCTGTTTTGTAAGTGTCCACCCTTACTAGTAATTAAAGAAATGTACATGTAAGAGGGGAAATGTTCCGCTATTGAATTGGCAGGTTTTAAGTGATGCCCACAGGTGGTGAAGATGCATTCTGAGAAGAGGAGCCCCTCCCCCACCCCACCGATGAACGTGAAACCAGCAGGGGACTTCAGCTTTGCGGATGGGAAATATCCTCTCAAGTCCTCTGCAAGTATGCTTACCTGGCAAGTGAATCGCAGAAATTTATCCTACGGACAAATATTTGTAAAGATGTACACTACAGTTTAATTAAAAAATTGGAAACACTCCATGATTAACACAGCTCCAGGCAATATTGTAAATTGCACAGAAAAGTAGTTAATGGCATGGAAACCTCCCCCTTATGTGTGGACAGGGGGAGATACAAACTAACCCTGAGTCCGTGAGGGTTTTCCACTTGGTTGTGCTCACAGGAACACAGCACATTCAAGGCCACAGGCCACAGAATGGACGCACAATAGTTATATGCTTGTAGGATTGGGAGTAACAATTTTCTTCACCATACATTTTGTTTTGCAAATATTCTACAGCAAATGTAGTCATTTCTTTCAACACAAAGGGGTAAAAGAAAAGGGAGTTGTCTGTATAAACTCCAAATGAATTAAACAGTTAAGCATAAACAAAATCATTTTTAGAAAATGGGAGCGGGGGGAGACAGTATTTGTCACATCTCAGGGAGGGAAAGGATCTTCTAAACACAAAACAATTAGACCAAAGGGAAGACAAAAGACTGGACAATATAAAAATGTTAATAATTCCATCAATCTAAAAAGCAAATGAAGTTAAAAAGTAAAATAACTAGAGCACATTTACAAAAATCTAAGAAAAGGCTGATGTGTTTTGGGGTGGCTCAGTCAGTTGAGCATCTGGCCCTTGATTTCGGCTCAGGTCATGATCTCGCAGTTCGTGCGACTGAGCCCCGCATCAGGCTCTGCACTAACAGCACAGAACCAGTTTGGGATTCTCTCTCCCTCTCTCTCTGCCCCTCCCCAACTCATGTGTGAACACTCTCCTTCCTCAAAAAATAAATAAATAAATAAATAAATAAATAAAACATTTAAAAAGTTGATGGGTTTCACACATAAAGAAATCACAGTATGAAAAAAGGGGGGAAGGGCAATGAAACATAAAAAAGATCTATGTATTACATCTTTTAATATATTTTATAAATTAAAATTAAAATATCTTACTTCACTAAAAATTTCTAGAAGATGGAAGAGTCAAGACTGGAAAGCAGGTATATTTGGCCTCCAAGCAATATACTATGTTGCCCATCGTAAGTCAGTCCCTTTTCCTTTTTTAGAGTTTATTTTTGAGAGACGGAGAGAGAGACAGAGCACGAACAGGGGAGGGGCAGAGACAGAGGGAGATGCAGAATCCGAAGCAGGCTCCAGGCTCCGAGCTGTCAGCACAGAGCCCAACACGGGGCTCGAACTCACAAACCGTGAGATCATGACCTGAGCTGAAGTCGGATGCTTAACTGACTGAGCCACCCAGGTGCCCCAGTAAGTCATTTTTTAACCATTTTTAACCATTAATTTTAAAGCCTATACTGACAAAAAAGTTTTCCCCCTTCTGTTATACATTTTTAAATGACAAACGTTACTAACAGGAAATTAAAGTAGAAAACTATGGTTACTATTTTGGTCTCAAATGGAGGCTGAGTTCTTTTCACATATCCAAATAAACCAGAATTCTCTTGCTAAATATTTAAATTGGGGCACCTGGGCAACTCAGTCGGTTAAGCATCTGACTCGATTTTGGCTCAGGTCATGATCTGAGGTTTGTGAGATCAAGCCCCACAACGGGCTCTATGCTGAGCACGGAGCCTACTTGGGATTCATCCTCTCTTTCCCTCTCCCTCTCCCTCTCCCTCTCCCTCTCCCTCTCCCTCTCCCTCTCTCCCCACCCGCCTTCCCAACTCACTCTCTCTCTCTAAAATAAATAAAAGTAAAAAATGAAATTAAATTAAAAACAGTTTTGAATAAATACTTAAATGAATACTTATCAAAATCATTGTTAAGTATAAACACTGCTTCTTGACTAAGTAAAACAGAAAAGCCTTTCACAACTAAGAATAGGAATAGTAAGTAAAATCTGGTGTTCTGATTTTATGAGGGACTCGTGGTTTATTGGAGGCAGATGCAAATTAGGCAGCAAATGAAGACAAGGCAAATCGAAAAATACAGGGCAGTAAAAAACGAAAACGTTCATTGTGATTATAATGAGCGACACACACTGACCATGAATCAGGGAGCCATTCAGCCACTGAATGTAGTAGTTGTGAGGAAAGGCGAGCAGGATCTCGTTGCTGATTATGGAGAAGGGTAAAAGCAAAACCGCCCCGGCCGACACCGCCAGCGTGAACGTGCTCAAACACAACCTGGAAGAGAAGAGACGGCTGTCACCAGCGACTGGAAAAGGCTAGGAATATGGTACAAATTCCAAAAGGATGAAAACTCTTACATCTCTTAATCCAAGAAGTTACATGAGAATTTCACTAAGTGTAGTTGGGAGAAGTGTTCACTAAGTGTATGTAGTTGGGAGACCAGGAGACCAACGATGCTGTGTGGCTGGAGATGTTCAATTAGACACACTCCACAATGCCTCACCCCGTGAGAAGCCCGTGAACTTGAACGAGCAGGCCCTAAAAGATTCACACACCGAAGACAGAGTACTTCGTACATTTTACAAAGAATATGCCATAGACTCTTTCCTTTTTTAAATTTAAGTATTTATTTCACCATGGCGTTAAATTAACAACTTTGGCAAATAGATCATAAGAGCAATGCAAACACTGACTCAGGCGAAAAACTACTTGTGAAGACAGTATGAAAAACAAATCAGTCCAAAATGGTTATTTCAAGAGAAAAAAACTTACAAAGCCAATGGTCAGCTACCTCTTAAAATGAGTAAAGGCAAAATAAGTGATACTAGTAAATAGTAGGGAGCTATTAAACAGTATTCTACTATTAAAGATATTTAAAACACTATTTTGGCATTTTTAAAAATAAGATGTTGCTAATATGTCCTAATACAGAAAGATGTCTAAAATAAATTTTAAAAAAAAAACTGAAAAAGCATGAAAAATAAATAAAAAACATGCTTCCCCCACACCAGCCCTCTCAAAAAACACATATATACACACAGGAAAACAGAGATACAAAAAAAACCCCAAAAAAACCCTAGCATAATATATGACAATCCCATAGAATAGGAGGATTCTAAGGGGCTTTCACTTTCTCAGTTATACATGCCCGAAATGCCTAACATTTTTTATCTAAAGATTTTTTAAGACCAACAAGGCAAAAGAAAAGATAACCTCACCAACATTAGAGAGGAACCTTAATTTAATATCCATCCCTTTAAAGTCAATACAGGAAAATGTGAAAACAAGCGTACGAAGATTTAAGAAAAAGTCATGCCGAACGTTCCTAATCCACACCTACTGGAGGAACTGAGGCCCACGCCATCTTGTGGCCACAAGCAGAAGTGCTTTCCTACTTCAAAGGCAAAAGGACCCGGAAACCTCCGTTCAGTAAATGGGCGGTAAGTGTTTAAATGCAGACCATGTGACACGTACCAAAAACACAGCACAGACAAATCAGACACAGAAGTCTCACGAGCTGTTTGGCCGAGTGGGCATGTCTCCCGGGGAAAGCACTGGAAAAGTCTCCATCCCAGTCCACTGCCAGCTCTGGCAACGGCCAGCCAGTGACCGGAAGCGTGCGTCTTTGGTTCTGTCCTCGCAAGTCAAGTGAGGAAGCTGCCCTGACCGCCAGCGTTTCTTCCTTCCAATGCTACAAATCAGGTCAACCCACAATCTCCGCATGCGAGGTCCCGCACAGCTATTCCAGTGTGTTCCACAACACAGTCCCACCTACAGTGGGAGGTACCTGGCCTTCTCACACCCCTAGAGACCATGTATTTCATGGCTCCGTGTCCCTGGGCGCAGTCAGCTCTGCCCCCAGGGTCCGCTTTGTGTCACGTGCCCTATGAAGCACCCTCAGCACCACCCTCCTCAATGCTCTCAGCTCACATGACACCCACCACGTACCCAGCAAGAAGACCAACCACAGTTTCCAAATCAGAAACCAGGACCTGTAATCCGACAAAAAAGTAAGCTTATGAATGCAAATAGGTACAGTATTTGAAATCATGAGTGATCCAGAAAATGCTGAATGTATGGTCACCATAACAATGATGCCAACTCTCCACAAAACACGTCCTCAATCTACTGCACTGCAGGTCCTGTGACTGGGCTCTGGACATACAGACAAGACGATGCGATCCGTGAGCAGCGGGACCAGAGCTACTCAGTCAGAAAAGGCTGAGGCAGTGCAGGTAACCGCTGGCAAGGGGTCCCTATCGAGTCAAAAAAGGGCAGCAGTGGTCATAGCTTACAGACCTACGGAAGCGTCCCTCAGGTTAGAGTACAGCTTCAGAAATGTCGCCTTCTGCAGGGAGCAGATTCTGAGGACAGAACACACGGGACTTCCTGGGGGGTGAGGGAGGGCTGAGAGGGAGGGCTCAAGGCTGACTCTGAGTGTTTAGTCTGAGAACGGGAAGGTGGAGCTGGTCCCAACTATGACAGAGAAGGCTGAAGCTGGAGCCGGGGGGGATTAGCAGCTCGGCTTTGGACCCCTCTCATCTTCAACTCCAGGAGCCAGGAGTATCACAGAAGCCACGCTCCACTCTTCTCTCTGCAGGTTACCAGGTGGCCCAGAACTCCTGCCTGCCCCACTGTGGTCACGTTCTGCCCGATCACTGGTCAGGATGCCGCCTGCCAGGGCTGTCCGCCCTAACGTTATTCTTTTCCCTTTTAATTCGTATTTTGTGGGAAGCTAAATTAGAAACTAGGAAAAATATCCTGTTCCTTGTCAAACAATTTATTCATTTACTGATTCTGAACAGTATGAACCCAAGATTGTTCTATTTTATCCTGTGTGGGATCCATTACAATCATTATCTTGACGCTCAGAGTGTCCCTGACCGATGTGAAAGCCCTCGAAGGCTTCCAGGTCCTTTTGACCTGTCTTTCCAGCACAGATCTTGGGGCCCTTCCTTGCATTCTGGCAGCACCACGTGCACGAAACGAGCCTTGAACTCCCCCCCCCCCCCCCCCCCCCCGCCCCAGCCCTGCAGTCAGCTTCTCCCTCAGGGAGCCCTGGCTCCTGTCAGCGGAAAATCACACTTAGCAGTGAGGATCTGGGTGCTAAATATACTCACTGCCACCGCGGTGCTGCGCTCTCAGTGAACAGGCTGAGGCACCACGCATATCTGTGCATTTACACACTTACGTGAACCCACCTTTACGTCTAGATCTGGCTCAATAACTCTATGCCGAAAACCATGAATCCACACTGATACTCTCAACTGCAACGCAACAACTCTGTTCATTTTCGCTCCCTCTCCCCTAACCGCAAATGGTTTCCGTTACCCTTGATGGACCAATGCCGTGGACGCAATCTGGCACCCCCACCCCATGCAGAGGCGCCCTCCTGCTCTGGTGAGTCCCCATTCTGGACTGTCCTGCCTCCCTCCCACTGACCTCTGACACCCATGCCAGGCCATCCCTCCGGGGACACCCTCCTCAGCCTACTTGGGTTCTGCCACACTGCCGGGGCGCTGACCCCGTGACAGAGCACCCCCGAACACACGTGGGTGCTCCTCATCACCCCTCGAGACGACACCCCTGTCAGGATTTCCCTCCACAGGGAAAACGCCCTCCCACCTCTCAGACCCTGAGAGCCCACACCAGGTCACCCCCCACCCCGGGCTCTGGCGCCTCGTGCTAGGCCCACCTCCTGCATGGAGGCCCTTCGCTCACCTGCAGAGGCTCACAAAAGTTTCAGCCATTAGGCATTCTATTTTTATACCAATTACTTTATTCTAAATCAAATCAAATAACTAGCTGACAGCAGCTCTCAGGAAATGGAACTTTTGGTTGCATAGTTACTTTGGGGGCGTGAGTAGATACAAATAGAGAACAGAACACAGGGTAAAGGAGAAAGCAAAGGTGGGTGTAAAGGGAGGTGAGAAAGCCCAGGGAACAGGCTTTCCGTGCTCACGGGAGAGCTCAGGCCACCGTGGGGACCCTGCTGCAGCGGCCCCCGGGGCTGCCGGTCACACTTCAGAACTCGTCTGAGCTCTTTTCGGGTTCCTCTTTTAGGACCTGAGGACTTCTGTTGGCTCCTCGCAGGCAGGCCTTGCCTTCCACCTCCTCTTTGGTGGAGGCCGCGAGGCAAAGCAAGATGGTGGAGAGAAGGGAGGCTGAGCTCCCACGGACTGCGCACCGAGCACCGACTCGCGACTGTGTCGCGGGTGTTTTAATCCACACCACGGCACGAGAGTGAAGCAGCAACTCTCCTTCACACAGAGAAAACAAATCCTTGTTTCTCAGTCTCTTCTGGACTCAAGTCGATCCTGAGTTCAGAACCTGAACCCGGATCTGCCTTCCTCCTCCACGCTCACTCATTCCGTCTGGAAGCAAGAAAACAAAGGACAGCGGAAGCCCAAGAGGTCGTTGGGAGGAGGGGTCAGGGACCGGACCGGCCCTGGCTCTGTCCAGTCTTTACTGTCAGTGCACACCCGTCGGCCTGCAGGAAGGGCAGGTCTGCTCCAGTCACACGACACGGGCACTGCCCTCGGGGAGAACCCAAAGCCCGAGACACACAGCGGCCACAGCAGAGCTGGGAGGAGCGGGGTGAAGAGCGCAGGGCTCCTGAGCCTCCGCACAAGGAGACGAGGCGCAGCCAAGGGGAAAGCCGAAGTGTGTGTTCTGGCCTGATGAGGAATTACTGAGCCACAAATGCGCGCGCGCAGATCTGCCACCAAAAATGGAGCGCAGACGACACGGAGAGGAGAGTGGTACCCATGTTACAGCTCCTTCGCTTGGGACAGAATCCTTGCCTTTACTCGGTCTGTGATTCGCTGTAGCTTCCTGAGGTAAGTGAACTACGCCGTTTTTACGGGAGCCGCAATTTAGAGAAAAATAATGAATCACTTAAGAATTTTCACAAATGTCATGATGTTAGGAATCAAACTAAGACCCCCAATCCTGTAAATAAAAATCAAGCTATGGGCCTAAGTTTTAAACCCACAGAGCAAGAATCCCCAGTATAAAGTTACAGATGTTTTCCCTAGGGCATTTAAAATCATTTAAATTACCACGTCTAGTAACGCGGGGTCCATTTATATTCACTGTTCAGTTATGAATCAAATCAGCCCTATTGAAGTCACTTACTAGTTGGAAGTATTTTTTACTGAAGCGAAATTCACATAACATAAAATTAACCATTTGAAACTTACAATTTAGTAGGATTCAATGTATTCACAGTGTTGTGCAACCACCACCTCTTTCTAGTCCCACATTTTCATCACCCCTAAAAACACTCTGTATTCATTAAGCAATTTCTCTCCATTCTGCCCTCCCCTCCATCCCTGGTAACCATACATATGACACTGATGGATTTACCTATTCTGGCTACTTCTCATACACGGAATCATACATTCTGTGGCCTTTTGTGTCTGCCTTTCTTCACTTAGCATGATGTCTTCGAGGTCCTACATGCTGCACTATGCGTCCGTACTTTACTCCTTTTCATGGCCGAGTACTATTCCAGCATACCTGAGAGTACCTGTGTATGTGAGTACGAGTACATGTGGTCTCTCTCTCTCCTCCTCCCTCCTACGCACCTCCCCCCGCCCCAGCAACAGATGAATAACCTGATATTAATCATGAAAAAACAAATCCAAACAACTGGCCTGTGATCTTCAAAAGTATCAAGGTCAGGGAAGTCAAGGAAATACTGAAGAGGTGGGGACAGGACAACTACGTGCAGTGTGGATTCCAAACACGGTGCTTTTGCAACACAGAACATTACCGGACAACTGGGAAATCTGAATGGGGCAAGAGTGGCACTGTATCAGTTTCATTGTTTTGATGGTTGTATGGGAGGTACACAGGAGAATAAACTGTTCATAGGAATTATATACAAAAGTATCCCAAGGAAATGAAGAACCAAGTCAGCAACTTCTCAAACGGTTTGGGGTGGGGGGGGAGGCTCTTTTGCATATTTCTAACTTTTCTATAAATTCAAAACTATGCCAAAAGTGTTTCAAGTATCAATAAAAAAGAATTAGAATAAGATACTCTCCTATGTAGCCGCAGCTGTGTGATTTCAAATTTTAATCAAGCAAAATGTGACAGAAAGAAACTCACTGCCCTCCATCCAGTTTGATGCCTCAAAAACATGAAAGGGTTCGTCAATAACAGCAGCAGCAAACAGACGCAGGAAGAGAGCTATACGGAGCCTAAAGAACCACCCGAGCCCATCTCCCTGCTCACAGCCGGTAAGTGTTCAATTAACCAGAACAGGCACCTGCTCCCTATTCCAAGACTGTCACAGTCTTCTCCGCAGACCAAACAGCCCGAGTCTTCTTTCCTGCGGCCCAGCAATTTTCCCAGCCATAAGCCCATTTCCAGGTTAGAACCTCTGAAGGTAAAACTGTCAGTTCCTCAAGCCAGCAAATTTTAACTGGAGACAATCCTCAATTATCCACGTACAGTTGATTCTTGAACAACATGGATTAGAAACACATGGGTCCACTTATAAGCGATTTTTTTTTTTAATAAATATAGGACAGTACTGTAAATGTCTTTTCCTTATGATTTTCTTAATAACATTTTCTTTTCTCTAGCTCACTTGTTAGAATACGGTATGTAACACACATAACACACAAAACACACATTAATCATCTGTTTATGTTATGAGTAAGACAGCAGGCTGTTAGTAGTTAAGTTTTGGGGGAGTCAAAAATTATTCACGGATTTCCAACTGCACAGGGCCAGCACCCCTAACCCCCCAGTGTTCAAGAATCAATTGTATATTTGTTTATGCGTGCTTCCAAGGGCAGGGTTAATATGGAGAAAGAGCATTGTAATACATTAGGTGAATTTTTTTCCACATTTATGCCCGAAAGTGTGAATTAAATTTGAAAACTTTATGACTTCAGAATCAGAAACAGAACAAATGAATTTTAAAATACATACGAAATCCTGTTGACTATGGCGTCTTCATCTTCTTGTTCATCTGTAAAAATGTGTAAGGTGTTAAGTTTTTATCTTCAATACAATGTTTCATTTATCAGAAACTATAAACAAAAATAGAAACAAAGTGATTATTGAACAGAAATGATTTTTAAAAAGCAACTGTTCATTTCAGCATGGATCCAAATTCAAAGCTCATTAAATCACATAGGATAGAATTCAGTTAGAGAAGAGTGTTTTGATTAACCAGAATCCTGATTAACAAAAATACTCTATATAAATTAAAATTTTCCAAATATTTAGTGCTCAAGAAAATAAAATTTAGTAGAACATTAGGACCACTATCAAGTTCATTGTCATATAACGTAAGTGAAATTGTAGTTGCTAATGAATGAAATGTTTTAGTTGATAATATCCAACAAAAATTTTTATTATAAAATTAGAATTCAGAATTTGAGAACATGTACTTTTCTATATTTTGAGCTTGTCATCATTAGCGGTAATAATGAAGATTCTCTTGGACCATTCTAAACCACTTAGATACCACTGCCTCAATGCTTCATAACTATTGTTCAAGTTACAGACAGAAAAGTATCAAGTTCTGTATCTTTTCCAAGTAGCAGATGCCCCCTGCCCCAGAGCTCACCCACCTCCCTCTCCCTCTCCCTCCCTCTCATGGCCGTCAACCCTCTTTGTCATCCCACGTAAACTTACCAGCTAAAGACAGTATGATCCAATTACAAGAATATTACATAACACCCCTGCCCCTCCTTCTCCTCGATACCTAACTGGGGTTGTCCTCAAAAGCTCTCTACGTAAGTCTCTGGAATCACGAGTGTCCAGCTGCTCCAGTGTCAATGGCACATTTGAGCCATTCTCTTAGTCCAATCTCCATTCTTAATTACACGCTGCCCAAAATAACTTCACAACCAAAAGGACCATAAAATAATATAGTCACAATTAATTTTTATACTGTTGTGTCCACACTCAATCAACCATCAACTACTGAAGAATGTTTTAATAGCTTCATAACCATTTCGTTTCTTCTCCCCACAATCGACTGTGGCCAGGGTACCCATCACCCCTCCCTGCCATTACTCTAAAAATCATCTAATAAATCTCCAACTTTTCTGTTCATCATCTCCTAATTTCCCCTAAACAGTGCACTTATATTCATTTACTCTCTCTCCCCCTCCTTCTGTGTCCACAATCATTAAAACCTGATGCCAAAATATCTGAAAAATAGTTAAGATATTGGGGCATCTGGGTGGCTCAGTCAGTTAAGCATCCGACTTCAGCTCAGGTCGTGATCTCACGGTTCTTGGGTTCGAGCCCCATGTTGGGCTCTGTGCTGACAGCTCAGAGCCTGGAGCCTTTTTCAGATTCTGTGTCTCCCTCTGTCTCTCTGCCCCTCCCCTGCTCATGCTGTTCTCTCTGCTCATGCTGTCTCTCAAAACTAAATAAACGTTAAAAAAAATTTTTAATAGTTAAGATACTGTGTTGAATCTGCAGGTCTTCAAATTTTTGAAAAATTACAGACTCCAAGAAGTATTTTAGTGTAATCATAGAGTCAAACTAAAACACTAGAGCAAGCACTATTTCCCAATTGCTTTCAAAACTCTAGTTAGTTTACTATTATGACAGAAAGAGTATTAAATATACTGAATCCTTAAGTATGTATATGGCACTACAATCAGCCCAGCATCACAGGTGGAAAATCCTGTGATCTACAGGAAGCAGCTGAGATTTACTAGAAGGCAGCTAGGCAACTGCTTTGGTCCTTACAAAACCCCGGCACAGAACCTGTGAAATTAACTAGAGAAGGTAAAGATAGTCCAGCAGTCAGAGAAAGGATGGGATGGGGATATGCATGTTCCAAGTCAGAGCCAGTCACAAGGACCCATATATCCTCACAAACTCTAGAATTTCCCAGATGCTGAAGAGCCACACACTAATCTTAGTCGGACGTAAGAACAGTGGTAAACAAGGGCTCGGGTCTAAGAGGGTGACCACCCCGCAAGTGGGCAGATTCCCTGGCCGTACCGTGAGTGCCCTCGGGACCAGGCAACTGGGCGGCACGATCGCGGCCGTACTAAATACAGGCACCACCATGCGGGCGGGCACTGCACAGGCCAAATACCATACATCAGTTGGCATGATAATCTAAGTTTTAAATACAATGTTTCCACTTACCTGATTTTCTCTTGTATCTCGTAATGATGAAGTAGGAAACAACGTAGAGAACGGCAAAAAGAAGGAAACATATCTGAAAAAAAATTGACAGATCATTTACATTTGTCGCACATCTTTGTTAAGATTATAAAAGATACATCTTTGGTATTTATAGGCAAAAAGATTCAATCTATTAAAAAAGTAAAATTTTTAGATATTTTGCTAATATAAAGTTTTGATAAAATACTAATTTATATGAACTAAGTCAAATAGCCCAGTTTTTAATATCACTGCAGAGAAGAAAAAGCCCAATGAAGATTTTTCTTTTTATAACTTAACCAAATTGTTTTCAAAATCATATGGAAGTGTAAAGCGTCAGATCGTCACCAACAATCCTGAACACTAAAGTCAATGAGACACTACTGTCCCTTCCAAATATCAAAACATACTACAAAGCTTCAATAACATTTAAAGAGTGTGCTGGTGCCACAATTTGACAGATCAACGAAACAGATTCTATTACATAAAAAAATATATAATTTTGTTCTACATACAAGAGGCATCACAAATCAATGTGTGTGGGGGGGGGAATAATCACTCAATAAATATACCACATGTCAAAATAAACAGCAGGTGAATAAGAAACTTTTTTAATATTAAATTCAAATTAAGTTCCATTTAATTTTATGGGGATGATAGATAAAAGAAGATGGGTCATGAAACAGGAGATCTCATTATAGTCAAAGACCAAGTGTGCTAGAAATAAAGTCCTACTAGAGCTAAGATCCTAGGATCAAGGTACCAATAGTTTAAAGACTCTCAAACGAAACAATTCCAGGTGCTGATAGTCTAGGGAGCACCCCTCCGCACGGATTTCTGAACAGTGGATGTTGGCCACAGGATGGAAAATGACCTTAGATCTAGGTGTGAACATCCACTGTACCATGTCATCTAGGAAATGACAAACTGAGAATGGAGCAAGACCGCGAGCCTCATGTCACAACCGGGACAAGTGGGAGAATGACAGGAGACATACTGACAGTGACCAAAACGGAGCCAAGAGTAAAAAGCATCAAACTGGCCTGCTGCTGGGAACCCACCGAGAACTCCAGATGGTTACGAGAATGTCAACACCATCACCACATCCTCCCAAAATCCTTCGGAGTGTAGGAAATGGGTCAAAAAGGAAACCGGTTATTGGTAAAGGAATAGAACATCTTCGTCAAGAAGACGTTAGGGTCAGGGAAGACTGTTTACAATGGAAGGAGTCTGGGTAGCGCTAGAAGGAAAGAAGGGGGCTGGGCAGAAACTGATTTACGAGGTTACAGCCAGAGGGATCAAACGGACAGGGCATTAATATTTACGACAGACACTAACTGAAATTCATTTGACAACTACTTGTTGTGAGCTTACGGTACACCAGGTGCACTTTGGGGAACTAAGAGCAGGAAGATGAGATCTCATCTCTTACTTCTTCCCTCCAGCGTTTTGAACACACAGAGCTCTTCCTGGCTCAGACCCTCGGCCTTGAATAGCCTCCCTCCACACAGCTGCGTGCCTTGCTTCGTCTTCTCCCACAGTCTCTCCTCAGGTGTCACGTGTGAGGTGTGGCCCCTCGCCCCTGCCGGCGCTCCCCATGCCCCTAACCCAGCACAAGGTCATCGTCCGTTCCACTGACCGCTTACTGACTGGTTAGCTGTCTTCTTACTGGAATGTAAGCTCAACGAAGGTGGAACTTGGTTTTATTCACTGCTGTGTTCTTAGTTCCAAAAAGCGCACCTGTTGTGCAGAAGTTTGCAACAAGTGCCAGTCCTCACAAACAGTAAAGTGTTGGTTTTTACCCTGAGTGAGATGGGAATCCGCGGTGGGACTCGGAGCAGAGGGAGACAGAACCCATGACAGAGGGAAAAGGCTCACTCTAGGTACAGTGGGGAAAATGAAGCAGCCAGAGCAGTCAGGAGCGTCCACCAATCATCCAGAGCAGAGGTCACTTGGAGCTGTGTGTGGACTTATCAAAAATGATCAAGTTCGGGGGCGCCTGGGTGGCGCAGTCGGTTAAGCGTCCGACTTCAGCCAGGTCACGATCTCGCGGTCCGTGAGTTCGAGCCCCGCGTCAGGCTCTGGGCTGATGGCTCAGAGCCTGGAGCCTGTTTCCGATTCTGTGTCTCCCTCTCTCTCTGCCCCTCCCCCGTTCATGCTCTGTCTCTCTCTGTCCCAAAAATAAATAAACGTTGAAAAAAAAAAAAATTTAAAAAAAAAAAAAAAAAAAAAAAAAAAATGATCAAGTTCGGGGTAGGTTTTGAAAACCACCTTGAGAGGGCGTGGCCTAAGAAACCGGAAAGAGACAGTGGCCATTTCCTGCGTCGGGAAAGATTATGATGAAGTCATTTTGGGCTGGAAGTTAAAAAGTACAGTTTACACTGATGCCGGTGAAATACTTATTATCCACTCAGGTGGAGAGGCTGGATGGGCTGTTGGATACGAAATCTGTACAATCCAGGGAAAGGAGCCCGGCTAGGATTTTTTAAGGTGGGGGGTGGGGGGTGCCAGGGGGAACACAAGCAGATAGACATTTAAAGCCCTGAGACCAGATGGGATTTCCATCCTAGGGAGTGAGTGCAGCCAGAGAATTCCAAGAACCAAGCCCCAGAGCTCTCCAATACTTAGAAGCCAACCTGACAGAAGGAGTCAGCAGGTAGGAGGCATACAAGAGGCTGTGACGTCCTGAAAGCCACATGAAGAAAGTTCGTGTAGGAAAAGGGGATCGTCAGCCGTGTCAAATGCTGCTGACAGACCAAGTAAGACGAGCACTGAGAACTGACACCTGGATTTAGCAACACGGAGGTCGTCAGTGACCTTGACGAGAGAGGTTTCTCTGGAGTGCTGAACGTAAAACTCCGACTGAAGCAGATTAAGAGAGAGGAAGAACTGGAAACAAAATGTAGCCAGTTCTTCCCAGGAACTTATGGGAAAGGGAAGAAAAAGAAATGGGATGAGGCCTGCGAAGAGGGGTTTTTTTAAGAGGAGAAAAGCTACACACACTTGTAATCATATTCCAGCAGAGAGAAAAATTATCGAAGCAAGGGAGAAAAAGGCAACTGCTAAGCCAACATGCCCAGGTTGGGGAGCCAGAAAGAAAGCCCCTGGTCACGAGGAGGAGGAGGAGCGAGAGCAGGAGAGCAGGGAACACGTGAGTCCCATGGCGGGCAGGTGTGCAGATGTGGGGCAGCAGCGTAACGACAGAGACCCTTCCGAGGGCTTCTATGTTCTCAGTGAAACAGAAGCACATTCTTCTAGGAAGAGTTACACGTGGGGAGTGGAGACAGCAGGCACACGAGGAATGAGGCGGGAAGTGGCGTAGAGAACACAAGGAAGTGGGAGGCAGGCAAGGTGAAGCAGCCTTCAAGCACGGGGCGGGGGGGGGGGGGGGGGAGCCTGCTTCTCGGCCACTGAGGGGGCCGCGGGCAGAACGGGCAGAGGCTCGAGGGCTCTAAGGGCTCTAACACCTCCCCTGTTCTCCTCCCTGTATGGCCGACACCTGCACATTCGCACTGGGCACCGCTCACTCCTCCTCCAACCACGGATCGGACTTCATGTCCACCGCCCAACGTCAGGTGCCCTGGCAGCGGTCAGCCATGACCTAGAGGCCAAATTTCACTCTCATAATTTCACCAGACCTCTGAGCAGTACCTTCTATCTCAGCAAAGGTCCTCCTTCTCTGATTGTTCACCCAGTCTCCATCACTAGCTTGCCTTTCCTGCCAGCCTTTAAATATTACTCGTCTAAAACAGACAAACAAACAAAAACAAAAAACACCATTATTCTCTAGGATCTCAGGGCTGAGCCAGAAATCTATTCTCAATCCACAAGCTCTTCACAGGTAACCTAGTCTGCTCCAGGGTTCTAACCATCAACCCTCAGAAATCCCGGGACCACAGTTTGAAAACCACTGGTCTTGGGTATTAGCAAAAGTAAGTGAAATTATTGGCCATATATCCTAAATAGACTGGGGGGAAAGAAAAAGAAACCAAGTAACCAAGTGCAGGGTGATGGATGCTGAGTGAAACGATTGGCCATAAATCCTAAGTAGATTGGGGCGGCGGGGGGGGGGGGGGGGGGGACGAAACCAAGTACAGAGTGATGGATAAGAATGGAGATGTCAGGGCACGTGGGTGTTCAGTTGGCTGAGCATCTGATTTTGGCTCAGGTCATGATCTCACGATTCATGAGTTCAAGCTCCATATCAGGCTTTCTGCTGTCAGCACAGAGCCCACCTTGGATCCTCTGTCTCCCTCTCTCTCTGCCCCTCCCCAACTTGTGCTCTCGCTTGCATGTGCATGCTCTAATAAATAAATAAACTTAAAAAAAAAAAAAAAAAAGAGTGGAGATGTCAATCAACTGAGGTTCCTGGTAGAGCTGCAATAAAATAGCAAAGGTGAAAGAAAAAGTTATGATTAACGAATGCTTTCAGATTTTTAAACTTAGTATTTAACGTTAGAGAACAAAAGTGTCAGGAATTCCAGAAAGTTCATGCACAAACAGTGGATAAGAAGGCATGAAAAGTAATGAACAAAAGGAAATCAAGGAACCAAAATGCATGGTATAAAATGGAAAGACTAATGAAAAGCAATTCAATTAAGAATGGAAGTAAAGCTAACAATTATAAAAACAAATATAAGCATGACTAATTTATTAATTTTTTGACATTTTTCATTTGTATTTATTTAAAAAAAATTTTTTTTTTAATTTTTTTTTTTCAATGTTTATTTATTTTTGGGACAGAGAGAGACAGAGCATGAACGGGGGAGGGGCAGAGAGACAGGGAGACACAGAATCGGAAACAGGCTCCAGGCTCTGAGCCATCAGCCCAGAGCCCGACGCAGGGCTCGAACTCACGGACCGCGAGATCGTGACCTTGCTGAAGTTGGACGCTTAACCGACTGCGCCACCCAGGCGCCCCAAAAAAATTTTTAATATTTGTTGATTTTTGAGAAAGAGAGAGAGAGACACACACACACACACACACACACACACACGCACACACAGAGTGTGAGCGGGGGAGGGGCAGAGAGAGAAGGAGACACAGAATCCAAAGCCCTGAACTGTCAGCATAGAGCCATGAGATCATGACCTGAGCCAAAGTCAGATGCTCAACCAACTGAGCCACCCAGGCGCCCCAACATTTTTCATTTTGAGAGAGAGAGAGAGAAAGAGAGAGCACACATGAGCCGGCGAGAGAAGCAAAAGCAGGGAGAGAGAGACAGAGACAGAGAGACAGAGAGAGGATCTCAAACAGGCTCCATGCCAAGCATGAAGCCCTACCTGGGGCTCGATTCCACAACCCTGGGATCACAACCTGAACCAAAATCAAGAGTTGGACACTCAACTGACTGAGCCACCCAGGCTCTCCCAAACATAAGTACTACTAATTTAGAAATAAAAGCTACCCATAATGAAAATAAAAATACAACTATAACATATTAGAACAAAACTCACAGAATGGGTTAGACTATTTTTCTAGTCCCAAAGTTGGGACTAGGAGCAAGTGCTCCTCCCGTAAATGATGCATATTCAAGACAGACAGCAACCCACAGGGATGAGCAAAATGCAGGCACACTGTAATCTTACCTCTTATCGTCCCTATATCCAGTGCGAACACAAAGAAATTCCTAACCAAAAAAGGAGAAGGTCCTTACAGCCCTTCACCACTAACAGTGAGTAAGGTACAGCTGATAAAAAGAGAGAGGAACAGGCTCTCATGGTTCTCTAAAAAGACAGAGCTTTGGGGCGCCTGTGTGGCTCAGTCGGTTGAGTGTCGGACTCTTGATTTCAGCTGGGGTTGTGATCACAAGGTCATGGGATCAAGTCCCGTGTTGGCCTGCTTACGGTCTCTCTCTCACTCCCTCTGCCCCTCTCCCCCACTCATGCACTCTCTCACTCCCTCTCAAATAAAAAATAGTAACTTTTTAAAAATTAAAAAAAAATTTGAGCTTTAATCTCCTGGTCAGGGAGGAAAAGTAAGGACACTAAAGCTCACAGGCAGAAATGATACAACATGCATGCCCTCTGTGCCGGCTAAATCAGAGGGCAGAACCCGTGGCTGCCACATGGCTCTTTAGTCCTGATGCTGATCAAGAATGGCTATCCTAGAAACATACATTCTTCCAAAACTGAATCAGGAAGAAATAGAAAATGTTAACAGACTGATTTCTAGTAATAAAATTGAATAGGTAGTGAAAAACTACCAACAAAAAAGTCCAGGACCTGATGGCTTCAATGGTTAATACCTATTCTTCTCAAACTATTCCAAAAAAACAGAAGATGAAGAGAAGCTTCCAAATTCCATCTGAGACCAGATTTACCTTGATACCAAAACCAGACAAAAACACTATTAAAAAAAAAAAAAAACACAAGCCAGTGTCTCTGCTAAACATAGAGGCAAAAATCCTCAACAAAATACTAGCAAATCCAAACCAACAATACATTAAAAAAAAAAAATCATTCACCATGATCAAGTGGGATTTATTCCAGAGATTCAAAGGTGGTTCACTATTCACAAACCAATCAATGTGATACATCACACTAACAAGAGGAAGGATAAAAAAAAAACAAAAAAAAACCCATATGATCATGTCAATAGATGCAAAAAAGCAAGTGACAAAATACAACATCCATTCATGATAAAAACACTCAACAAAGTGAGTTTAGAGGGAACATACCTCAATGTAATAAAGGTCACATATGAGAAATCTACAGCTAACATCATATTCAATGGTATAAAACTGAAAGTTCTTTCTCTATGATCAGGAACAAGGCAAGGATGTTCACTCTCCCCTCAACAAAGTACTGGAAGTCTTAGCGGCAGCAATCAGGCAAGAAAAAGAAATAAAAGGCATCCAAATTGCTAAGGAAGAAGTAAAACTTACTCTTTGAAGATGATATGATACAATAACTAAAAACCCTAAACCCTAAAAATTCTACCAAAAACTATTAAAACTGATGATGAATTCGGTAAAGTTGCAGGATACAAAATTAATATTAAAACTGTTGCATTTCTATACACTGATAACAAAGTAACAGAAAAAGAAATGAAAGTAACAATCCTGTTTACAATTGCACCAAAAATAATAAAATACTAGGAATAAATTTTGCCAAGGATATGAAAGACCCATATTCCAAAAACTATAAGACATTCATGAAATTAATTAAAGATGACACAAACAAATGGAAAGATATACCATGCTCATGGACTGGAAAAATATTACTAAATGTCCATACTAAAGCCGTCTACAGATGCATTGCAATCCCTATCAAAATACCAATAGAATTTTTCCCGTACCTAGAACAAATAATCCTAAAATCTGTAGGAAACCACAAAAGACCTTGAATAACTAAAGCAATCTTGAGAAAGAAGAACAAAGCTGGAGGTATCACAATCCCAGATTTCAAAATGTACTACAAGCTAAAATAATCAAAACACTATGGCACTGGCACAAAAACAGACACACAGGTCAATGGAACAGAACAGAGGCCAGAAATAAACCTTCACCTATATGGTTAATTAATCTATAACAAAAGAGGCAGGAATATACAACGGGGAAAAGACAGTCTTTTCAATGAATGCTGCTGGAAAAACTGGACAACTACATGCAAAAGAATGAAACTGGACAATTTTCTTAACACCATACACAAAAATAAACTCAAAATGGATCAAAGACCTAAATATGAGACCTGAAATCATACAAATCCTAAAAGAAAAGGTTGGACATCAACCTTAGCAACATATTTATGGATACGTCTCCTGAGGCAAGGGAAACAAAAGCAGAAATAAACTATTGGGACTAAGCCAACACAAAAAGCTTTTGCAAAGCAAAGAAAACCATCAACCAAACAAGAGGTAACTTGGGGTACCTGAGTGGCTCACAAGGTTGAGCATCCAATTCTTGATTTTGGCTCTGGTCATGATCTCCTTGTTCATGGAATTGAGCTCCGAGTCAGGCTCTGCCCTGACAGCACAGAGCCTGCGTGGGATTCTCTCTGCCTCTCTCCCTGTCTCTCTCTGCCCCTCCCCTGCACGCGCGCGCACACACACAGACACACACACACAGACACACACACACACACACACACACACACATACTTGCTCTCACTCTCTCAAAATAAGTAAATATTTTTTAACGTTTATTTATTTTTGAGAGAGAGAGAGCATGAGCAGGGGGAGGGGCAGAGAGAGAGAGGGACACAGAATCTGAAGCAGGCTCCAGGCTCTGAGCTGTCAACACACAGCCTGATGCAGGGCTCGAATTCCCAAACCATGAGATCACAACCCGAGCCAAAGTTGGATGCTTAACTGACTGAGCCACCCAGATGCCCCTAAAATTAAAATTATAATTCTTCAAGTAATCCTAAGAGCCAGAAAAATAACAATAAAACAAAGAAAAATCCAGACTATGCAGCAAAAGACAGGATAACACCAATATTATGAAAGCAATAATAAAGACAAAACATTAAAATCATAATTGTAAATGAAACAAATTATGAAAAGAAAACTCTCACAGATGGAGACATATTGAAAATAAAGTAATCTAAAAAGACTGAAAACAAAAGGATAAACAGAGACAAACTGGGCAGACACTAACAAAGAAGCTGACTGTTGGGACTCCTGGGTAGTTCACTGGCTTGAGCATCTGACTCTTGATTTTGGCTCAGATCATGATCCCAGGGTCATGGGATTGAGCCCGGCAGGCTCCACGCTAAGCATGGAGCCTGCTTAAGATTCTCTCTGCCTCTCGCTCTCTGCCTCTCTCTCTCTCTCCCTCTACTCCTCCCCAACTCGTGTGTACCTGCACACGTTCTCTCTCTCTCTCGAAGAAGAAGAAGAAGAAGAAGAAAAGAAATTGACTGTCATTTTTTCCCTCTCTCAGACAAGGATGAATTTAAGGCATAAGGTGCAAAGTAAGACAAAACAGGGCATTCTATGAACAACAGTAAAGCCCACAATGAAGAAAGAATCTTCACGCACGCACCAAAAACACAGCACAAAAACACACTTTTTAAAAAACTGAATATTCAAGGAAAAATGTAAACCACTACTTTAGTTGGGAGACTTTAATTCACCATAAAAGACAAAGTAAATGCAAGCCAAACACATACTAATAATATGACTTTTTAAAGGTATTAAGATTGCTCTAGTAAATAAATGTGTTTATCATACTCAATGCTCTACACCCCTATAAGCCCATGTCCTGCCATCAATGTCCCAGCCCCCTACCACTACTAATCTGCTTTGTTTCTATGGATTTGCCTAATCCAGATATTTCATATCAACGAAAACATAATATGTGCCTTTTTGTGTCAGGCTTCTTTTCCTTAGCATACTATTTCCAAGGTTCCCACAGGATGCACCAATACATCATTCTTCCAGACTTCTTACAAAAATAAATAAAACCCTATTTGATTAAAAACACACTGAATATTTTGTTGCTAGCAGCTCAAAGTTTCCTTTCAGATATATTTGCATATGTTCGTTGCTTGTTTGTAAATGCGACAAACCCCATTCAAAGAGGTAAGAAACAAAATTAGCAATACCCCATACACGACTTTGAAACACAAGCGAGTATCTACTTTTCTAAGTGTTACTAGCACCATCATAATAAACTGCCCTGTTATGTCAACTCGTGCTTCGATAAAGGTAAAATAGTATTTCCCCACAAACAAGTAACACTGACACCCTTAACAAGGAGTAAATATTCTATTTTTCAAGATTATCACAATAAGTCTCAAACTCATTACTGTCATCTACAATATTACACTTTATTTATTATTCTTGAGGTTTTTCAGGTTCTACATACTCTTACATTGGAAGTCACCAGCAAAAACTTCTTTAAATCCTTTCTGAGACCCAGACTCCAAGCAAAACACAAAGAAAAGACAGCTTTCTCTGAGCCAGCTGTCACTCCTGTCCTTTGGGTTCCTACATTCGAGGAACAACTCTTCTACCACAAAGCCCCCTCTTCCTGAATCCCCACGATACTCCTAGTACCCAGATTTCAGCACAACCTCTGAATTCCATTAAATGTTTCAGGTACATAAAATTTGTCTCCTAAACTTTTTATTACATATAGTTTAGGTACATTAAAGGTACTAAATACCAACAGGAACTATCTTATACATCTCTTGAATCTTCCTGAGTGCCTAGATAAGTAATTTTAAAATAAACTGCGTAGATTACACTCCCTTCCTACTGCCGGATCCTTAGCCTCCATCAGACCTAATCAGGGCAAAGGGAAGATGCTTTGAATAGGATGAAAGGTAGACGTTTAAATTAGACTGTACTTAATTTTCAGTATGTAAGAGTGACCATAAAACTAAGAGATAAGCCAAAGTTGTCATCAAAGGAAGGGAACAGAGATCCAACAAACAATCCTTACAGTGGGAGAAAATTAAACTGCTTTACAACTATTTACTACCAAGTTTATTCATGCAATAAACAGTTAAGTACTGACATCTTAATGATCTTGAGTCTTCCTTCTAAGAGAGGAATGTCTCTCCATTAATGTAGATCTTCTTTGATTTTTTTAAATCAGAGTGTAGTTTTATATCTAAGCATTTTCTCTTGGTGCGAATGTTAATGGCGCTGTATTTTTAATTTCAAATTCCAATTTTTCATCCTAGTATACAGGACAGCAATGGACTTTTGTGGATTAACATTGTATCTTAATATCTTGCCATAACCCAGGAGTTTTCTGTTGTTGTTACTGACTCTGGGATTTTCTATATAGACTATCATGTCATCTGAGAACGAAGACAGTTTTCTTTTTCTCTTCCCAATGTGTACACCTATCAGTTTACTGCGTTAGCCAGGACTTCCAGTGCAATGTAGAAAAGCAGTGAGAAGAGAGGACATCCTTGCCTTGTTCCTGATCTTAGTGGGGAAACGTTTGGTTTCTCATCATTAAGTATGATGTTAGCTGTAGATATTTTGTGGATGTTCTTTATCAAGCTGAGGAAGTTCTCCTGTATTCTTGGTTTATTGAGAGCTTTTACCATAAACGGATGTTGGATTTTGCCAAACGCTTTTTCTTCATATACTGATAGGATCATATGCTGTTTCTTCTTTAGTCTATCGATGTGACGGATTACACTAAGTGATTTTTGAATGTGGAACCAGGCCTGCATAACTTAGAATAAATCCACGTGGTCCTGGTGCATAATAATTCTTTTGGCACACTGTTGAATTTAGTTTGCTAATCTTTTCTTGCAGAACTGTGCGTTTATGCTCATAAGAGATATTGGTCTGTAGTTTTCTCTTATTGCAATGTTTTTTGTCTGATTTTAGTATTAGGGTAACGCTGGCCTCCAAGAATGAGCTAGAAGTATTCCATCTGCTTCTATTTCCTATAAGAGATTGCAGAGAATTGGTATCACTTCTTCCTTAAACATTTAGTAGAATGCACCAGTGAAACCATCTATGACTGGTGTTTGGGAAGGTCAATTGGTTATTCAATTTCTTTAAAATATGCAAGCCTACCCAGATTACGTTTCTCATTGTGTGAGTTTTGGTAGACTGTGTCTTTGAAGAAATTTGTCCATTTCATCTAGGTTTTCAAACTTGTGGGCATAGAATTATTCATAATATTCCTTTAGTATCTTTTTAATGCCCATTGACTCAGTAGAAATGATCTTTCACTTCTGATATTAGTAATTTGTGTTTTCTCTCTTTTTTTCTTGGTTAGCCTAGCTAGAGGCTTATCAATTTTATTGGTATGTCTAAGGACCAGGTTTTGATTTTGTGAATTTTTAAAACTTATTTCTTATTTTCACTTTCACTAACTTCTGCTCTATGTTTTTTCTTTTGCTTACTTTGGAATTACTTTGCTCTTTTTTTTAGTTTTTTTTTAAATTTTTTTTAATGTTTATTTATTCTTGAAAGAGAGAAAGAGACACACAAAGGGTGAGCAGGGGAGGGCAGAGAGAGAGGGAGACACAGAATCCAAAGCAGGCTCCAGGCTCCAAGCTGTCAACACAGAGCCTGATGTGGGACTCAAATCCACAAACCGTGAGATCATGACCTGAGCCGAAGTTGGACACTTAACCAACTGAGCCACCCGGGCGCCCCTTCTTTTAGTTTTCTAAGGTGGAAGCTTAGATTGTTAATTTTTAGGTCTTTCTTCTTTTCTAATATAGCCATTCAATGCTATGAATTTCCCCCTACACACTGCTTTTGCCGCATCCCACAAATTTTGATATATTTTATTTTCATTAAGTTAAAAACATTTTACGGGGCGCCTGAGTGGTTCAGTTGTTGGGTGTCCAACTTCAGCTCAGGTCATGATCTCACAGCTAGTGAGGTCCGAGCCCCGTGTCGGGCTCTGTGCTGACAGCTCGGAGCCTGGATCCAGCTTCAGATCTGTGTCTCCCTCTCTCTCTGCCCCTAACCCACTCGCATTCTGCCTCTGTCTCCCTCAAAAGTAAAATAAAACATTAAAAAAAAATTTTTTTAACTTTTCTAGAGACCACACTGACCCATGTGTTACTTAGAGGTTGCTTAATCTCTAGGTATTTTGGAGCTTGCCAGTTATATTTCCATTATTAATTTGTAGTTTCACTCTTTTGTGGTCTCAGAGCAAACATTACATGATTTCTATTCCTTTAAGTTTGTTAAGATGTGTTGTATGGCCTAGAATGTGGTCTATCTTGGTGAATTCTTCATGCAAACTTGGGGAAAATGTACACCGTGCTGCTGAAGTAGTCTGTAACTGTCCATTAGATCCAGCTGACTAATATTGCTGTTCAATGATATACCCTTGTTGGTTTCCAGCCTGCTAGATCTGTCAATTAGTGACAGAGGGGTGTGGCAGTCTCCAGCTATAATAGTAGAATCACCCGTTTCTCTTTGCAGTTTATCAGTTTTTGCCTCACATATTTTGAACCTCTGTTGTTAAATGCATACACATTAAGAACTGTTACGTCTCCTTGGAAAGTTGACCCTTTTTCATTCTGTATTGCCCCTTCTATTTCTTATAATTTTCCTCGGTCTAAAGACTGCCTTGTCTGAAATTAATACAGCCAATCCAGCTCCCTTTTGATTACTGTTAGCTTGGTATATCTTTCTCTGTCCCTTCACTTTTAATCTATCTTTACATTTTAAGTGGATTTTTTATGAACAGCATACAGTTGGGTTTTTTTAATGCACTCTGATAGATTCTGTCTTTTGACAGATACACTTAGGTCATTCACATTTAAAATGATCATTAATAGTACTGGTTGAATATTTATCACAGTTTTAACTATTTTTTGTGTGTGTTTCTTGCCCACGTTCTCTGTTTCTATTTTTGTCTTTCAGTCTTTGTCTGTCTCCTCTGGTTTTAACTGATTCTATTTTCTCTCCTCTTCTAACATATCAATTATAGTTATTTAAAATTTTTTTAGCGGTTGCCTTAGAGTTTGTAATTTACAACTACTCTGAGTCCACTGTCAAGTACCTAATCACGGGTAGCGCAAGCACCCTGTAACTGAGTGTTCCCAGCTCCTCTCGCCCATCCCTTCAGTACAGCTGTCATTCACCTTACTTCTCCCGAAATGTAATCACTAAAAGTGTTGCTATTACTTGCAATAAACTGTTATTATATATATTAATAAAACAAAAGATTTTATTTCACCTTCATTTATTCTTTCTCTAACATTCTTTCTTTCTTCATATAGATCTGAATTTCCCACCTAAGTAATTTTCCTTATGAGGAACTTCTGTTAAGATTTCTTGCCAAGCAGGTCTACCGTCAATAATGTCCCTCAATTCTTGTCTGAAGAAGTTTTTATTACTCCTTTATTTTTAAAGAATAATTTGCTGAATACAGAATTCTAGCTTGGTGGATGTTTTTTCTAATAACATTTTAAACATATCACTCCTCTCTACTCTTCTTTCTGAAAAGAAATCAGATATAATTCTCCTAAGATTCTCTATCTGTAAGGTATTTTTATTCTTCCTAGTTCTTTCCCCTGTTTACTTTGTCTCCAATTTTCTGCAGTTGAATATGATATGCCTACACATTAATTTTTTTATTTTTTGGTATTTATCCTGGTTGGTGGTCTGTGAACTTTCTGGATCTGTGATTTGGTGTCTATAGTAATTTCTGAAAAATTCTCACCCATTATTGCTTCAAATATTTCTCCTGTTCTCCTCTTTCTGGTATTCCCAATACACATACGTAACACCTTTCGTAATTATCCTATAGTTCTTGGGTGCTCTGTTCCTTTCTTTAATTCTTTTTTTTCTCTTTGCTTTTCCATTGAGGACATTTCTTTTCTGTTAGATTCTTTTTTCTTTCCTTGGGCATGTCTAGTCTACTGATAAGCTCATCAAAGGTATTCTTCATTCTATTACAGTTTATTTGATTTTTACCATTCCTTGATTCTTTCATTTTTATTTTGAGAGAGAGTAAGAAAAAAAATGTGAGTGTGGGAGGGGCAGGGAGAGAGGGAGAGACAGGATCCAAGTAGGCTCTGCACTGTCAGCACAGAGCCCAGACACAGGGCACGAACTCATGAACTGTGATATCATGGCCAGAGCCAAAACCAACAGACAGATCCTTATCCAACTGAGCCAACCAGGTGCCCCATCATTGGTTCTTTCTGAAAGTTTCCATCTCTTTGCTTACATTACCCATCTGTTCTTGGATGTTGTACACTGTTTCTGTTACAGCTCTTACCATATTAATTATTTCAAATTCTGGTTTTATTATCCCTAAATCTCTGTGATATTTGAGTCTGCTTCTGATGCCTTTTCTGTCTCTTCCAACTGTATTTTATTTTTTATTTTTTATTTTAGAGAGAGCGAGCAAGCAGAGGAGAGGGGCAAAGGGGGAGAGAGAGAATACTAAGCAGGGTCCATGCTCAGAGTGAAGCCCAAAGCAGGAGTGAAGCACCATCCACGATGGTGAGATCAAGACCTAGCTGAAATCAAGAGTCAGACACTCAACTAACTGAGCCACCTAGGAGACCCCCAACTGTATTTTCTGACTTTTAGTATGCTCTGTAATTTTTTTGTTAAAAGTTGGACTTACGTATAGGATAAAAACAATTGGGGTAAATAAGACTCCAGCGAGGTTTACATGTATCTTGACTGTGAGATGGGCTGCTTCCTGTTTGATGTACCCGTTGGGATCAGATGCTAGAATGTCCCCTAGTGTGCTTGTTTTTGTCTCCCATTGTTGCTTTGGTTTTCTCTAGAGATGCCCTCTTTTTTTTTTTCATTTTATTATTTTTTTAAAAACTTTTTAATGTTTATTTATATTTTAGAGAGAGAGAAAGAGAGAGAGTGTGTGTGAGCGGTGGAGTGGCAGAGAGAGAGGGAGACACAGAATCTGAAGCAGGCTCCAGGCTCTGAGCAGTCACCACAGAGCCAACACAGGGCTCAAACCCACAAACTGTGAGATCATGACCTCAGCAGAAGTTGGATACCCAACTGACTAAGCCATCCAGGCGCCCCTAGAGACTCCCTCTTAAAGAGTCTGAGCCTTGCAGTTCTTTTAGCTGTAATCCCCTGTTATTATGCAGAAGCCTGGCTGATGTGGTGGTAAGGAGTGGCTCTGGTAACAAGAATTTCCTTTGAGGGGCACCTGGTTGGCTCAGTTGGTTAAGTGTCCAACTCCTGATTTCAGCTCAGGTGGGATCAAGCCTTGCGTCCGGCTCTGCACTGACATCACAGAGCCTGCAAGGGATTCTCTCTCTCCCTCTCTATCTGCCCCTCCCCTGCTCGTGCTCGCTCACTCGCTCTCTAAATAAATAAATTAATTGGAAGGAAGGAAGGAAGGAAGGAAGGAAGGAGGAAACAATTACCTTGAGAGCAGACCTTTGTCAAGGTAAACACAACCTTCTAGGCATTTTTCAAAATGGCTGCTTTCCCGCTCCCCCTGCTAAAGCACAAGGGGATTTTTTTTTAAACCTGAGAGCCTACTAAAGCTCCTAGAAGTAAGCCTCATTAAAGTATGGAGGCACCCCCTAAACCTGAAACTCTGGAGTTTCAAACTCTATTAAGCCTCCGTCAATTAACTGATTACAGTTTAAGTGTTCCTACCAGTATTGGCTATTTGGCAGGCTTCTGCTAGAAAGGCTTTTGCTCTGGGTAAGCTGTGATTCTAGGCCTCCACCTCTCCTTCCAGTTTTCAAGGCCTGTGCCCTATGACCTCAATTCTCTGATGGATTTAAGAAGAGTTGTTGATTTCAAATTCTTCAACTTTTCTCACTGTTGGAGGATGGAAATGACTTCCAAGTTCAAGTTGGACTGGAAACCAGAAGTCACTCACATGTTTTATGGTCTTATCTTTTATCTTCAGGTCTTTGATTTACCTGAGAATTGTTTTCTGTGTACGGTGTATATGATATAAAATATTTTTTAATTTCTTTTTTTTAGAGAGAGAATGAGTGGGGGAGACAAGGCAGAGGGAGAGGAAGAGAGAAAATCCCACACAGGCTCCACGCTGTCAGTGCAGAGCTCAATGAAAGGCTCGGCTCGATCCCACGACCCTGGGATCACAACTTAAGCTGAAATTAAGGGTCGGACGTTCAACCAACTGAGCCAACCAGGCACTCCTATAAAATACTTTCTAAAAAATACTCTATTCTCAGGGTGCCTGCGTGGCTCAGTCAGTTAAGCGTCTTTCTCGCTCGCTCTCTCTCGCTCTCTCAAAAAATAAATAAACCCTTTAAAAAGTTTTTTTAATAAAAACAAATAAAATAAGGGAGTTCCTCGACCTTGGGGCTGTTAACGTTTTAGGCCAAATAGCTCCTTGCTGCTGTGGAGATCCTTTGAAATGTAAGATTTCAGCAGCATCTCGGTCTTCTACCCACTAGATACCAACACATAACACACACCCCTCAGTTGTGACACTGCTACAGGTTTCCTGGGGGGACCCAGTTGAGAACCATAGGTCTAAGAAATGGATGTTAAATGTGGAACAAGGAAATAAGGTAAAAATTTTATTACTTGGTGTTAATCGTTTCAAATAATGTAAATTTTCAAGGGCAGGAATGGTAGCTAAATCCCTAATGAATGACTTAAAAATTGTTGTGTCGGAGATACGCATGCATGTGATGTTTAGAAGACCTTAAGAAAAGACTCCCACACAACTCTCCTCCACAGGTAATCTGCTGCTTTTCTAAGTCACTTCCATAATACTAGGAAACGTTTGTTGGTTTACCAATGTTAACAAAATATATTCACTACTCAATACAGAAGTTCAGAATGTAGCTACTATTTTTCTGACATTGAGGATTTACACCAGTACAGTGACTATTACCACCACTACCTGTCTTCCACTTCCTCTTCTGGTGTTTATTATATTTAGTCTTTGTTATGCTCTTGGGTAATCCCTAAGGACTTAAATCTTTACTTCTTGTTTTATCAATTTATTCCCGGGGGTGTAGCTAACAGATGTTTCCTGTTCTTAAATTCTCTAGCAGCTGCTATTATTTATTATCATCATCGTCGTCATTAAAGAAAACCTAACTACCCAAAAGAGAGAGATGGTTCTCTTTAGTTTTTCATGACTTAAGATAATGAGACAATGAGAATCTTAATGCATGTAAGCTGCCTTTCTGAAATAACTGCAGTATGAATTCCCAGGAGTAAGACTATTCAATCAGAGCATATAGTCCATCATACTGCCTTCTAGCACGGTTATTAGAAAACATGTTATTTCATGCTTATTGAAAATAGCATTATTTTTTCCCAATTATATAAATAAAAATCCTTTTTGCTAAAAATTGAAGGTATTCAGGGGCACCTGGCTGGCTTAGTCAGTAGAGCACGCAATACTATTTTTATATTTTAAAACAAATAAAATATTTGAAATAAAATATTTTAAAACAAATATTCGAAAATAAATAAAATATTTTAAAACAAATTTAATGTATTCAGAGGAGTATAAGGAAAAAGGTAAAAGGGTAAAAATATGAAATTCCACTACTCTGAAAAAAGCACCCTTCTTCCATACTTCTTTCTATGCATATCTACACAACATAAATACCTTTAGTCAGATTACATGTTTACTGTTTTTAATGTGGAAATATCTTCAAGTTTTCTCTCATTATTTCTGGCTTCTAGTCATACTTTTTTTTACACACTCTCCCCCACCACTTTGCCACATCCTCCGGCAGCCAGTGGAAGAGCAGTCTGGTGTACAGCCCTCCATTCTTCCTGGCTCCAAAACACTCCACAGCATGTGTCACCAGACTTAAAAGGCCAGGCCTTCTTTTTTTTTTTTTAATTTTTTTTTTTTTAACATTTATTTATTTTTGAGACAGAGAGAGACAGAGCATGAACGGGGGAGGGTCAGAGAGAGAGAGACACAGAATCTGAAACAGGCTCCAGGCTCTGAGCTGTCAGCACAGAGCCCGACGCGGGGCTCCAATTCATGGACCGCGAGATCACGACCTGAGCCGAAGTCAGACGCTTAACCGACCGAGCCACCCCGGCGCCCCAAGGCCAGGCCTTCTAAAAAAATTATTTTTACACTTAAGTCTCTAATCCATCTGGAACTTATTTTCATATATATGGTATGGGAGCTCAATTTCACATTTTGTTTCTGAATGGTGAGTAATTAGGCCAACACAATTTATTAAATAAACCATCTTCTTCCACCGAAAACAACTACTGTTGCTGTGTATCAAATCCCCAAGTATACTACGGCATATTTCTGACTATTATGTTTCTTTGTTCTCTTTGCCAATTTCGATAACAACGACATGCACTTTCAATAGTAAATAATTATATACTGTATTTGCGCTCTGGGCAAATCTCTATGAGTTTCATTTTTCATAATTTCCTAGGCTAGACTTGGGCTGGGGGTGGGGGGAGGCAAAATTTAGACAATCTTCCATATGGACTTAAAATCACTTTTATTCAATTTCAAATAAAACTCTGACTCTAACTGAAATTGCATTAAGTATATATAAATTGATTTTGGAAGAGTTAACATTTGCATGATATTGTCTTTCCCTCCAGAAATGTGGAAAATCTTTTCATCTGTTAGATAATATTTCATACTCTTCAAAACATTTTTATGGTTTTCTGCATACAGTCTTTGTTCCTTTCTTATTTAGTTCTGATTTATTATACCTTTTGTTGCTAATGTAAATAAAATATTTTTCTTACGTTGACTATGGTTGGCAATTACAAGTATACAGAAAAGCTCCTGACTTAGGTATATTACACTGTTTCCAGTAAGTTTACCAAGCTCGCTCATAATTTCAAGAATCTCATGGTTTTTCTAGTTACACAATCACGTAACAAATTTAAAAACATCATCTTCTTTTCTAATAATTATAATCAGTATTAATATTCTTAGCTTTCTGAATCCCCCAGAATCTTGAAAATAATGTCCAATAATAATGATGATAGCAGACATACCTGCCTTTTCTTCATAATAATGAAATGGCTTTTGGTTTCCACATTTAGTATAATGCTTCTTGTTGGTTTTTTTAATATTTAAGTAATTGCCATTCATTTCTATCTTATTTAGCATTTTGTCAGGAATGGTTGCTTAATTTTATCAACGTTTATTGGAATAATCAATTTTCCTTTTAAATTGTTGAGATGATAAGTTAATATGTTTCACGGTACTAAGCCATCCTGCTGCTGATCCATCCCTGGAATAAACCCATCTTGTTTACTGTGTATTAATTCTTTCATACATTATTATACCATACTACATATTAAAATTTTATTGGCAGTTATAAATAAAATTATTTTATAATTTTCTTTTTTATTCAGATTTTGAGGTTATGGTAACTTAATTTCACAAAATGAAATTAAGAGCTTTTCTCCTTTTTGTGTGGGTTACAATAAATAATATTAGAATTATCTGCTCTTGAAGGGTGATACAGAATTCAGCTATGAGCCCATCAGATCCTAGTATTTCATATGACAGAGTTTGACATACATCTGCAATCTCTTCTATGGTATATAACTAATTCGAGTGTCTAGACTTTTCCTTTGTTAAAGAAAATTAATCTAGACACAGACCTTGTATCTTTCACAGAAATAAACTCAAAATAGATCACAGTCTTAAACGTAAACCACAAAACTACAAAAAATCCAGGTGATCGTGGGTTTAGCAATGACTTTTTCTATATGATATGAAAAGCATTATCCATGAAAGAAAAAAAATGACAAATTGGACTTGATTATAATTAAAAACTTCTGCTCTGTGAAAAACACTGGTAAGAGAAGATAAGCCACAGGCCGGTAGAAAATTTGTACAAAACACACAGCCAATAAAGAAGTTGAATCCAAAATATAGAAAGAACTCATAAAACCCAAAAGCAAACAACCTAATTAAAAAATGAGCAAGAGGTCTGAAGAGATAGCTCACCAAAAAAGATACCATACATGAGAATTAATAACTCAAAGTGGATCACAGATAAAAAGTGTGATGGCTGGGGCTCCTGCATGGCTCAGTCGGTTGAGCATCTGACTTCGGCTCAGATCATGATCTCACTGTCCGTGAGTTCAAGCCCCGCGTAAGGCTCTGTGCTGACAGCTCAGAGCCTGGAGCCTATTTCAGATTCTGTGTCTCCCTCTCTCTCTGCCCCTCCCCCACTCATGCTTGCTCGCGCGCTCTCTCTCTCTCTCTCTCTCTCTCTGTCAAAAATAAATAAAAATTTAAAAAAATTTTTTTTAAATGTGACAACTAAAATTATAAAATTCTTGGAAAAAAGTACAAGAGTCTTTATGACCTTTGGTTGGCAAGGCCTTCTAGAATATGACATCAATACAAAAATGACCAAAATAATTGTATAAATTGTATTTCAACAAGATTAAAAACTTTTGGGGTGCAATCAAGAAAGTGAAGAGGTGACCTACAGAATAGAAGAAAATATCTGCAAGTCATATGTTTGATAAGCACATTATGTCCAAGATATATAAAGATTACTTGCAACTCAATAATAAGAAAAAAAGAACCAATTTAGAAAAGGACAAAGCATACGGGGCACCTGGGTGGCTCAGTCGGTTAAGCATCTGCCTTCGGCTCAGGTGATCTCATGGTTCATGAGTTCAAGCCCAACATCGGGCTCACTGCTGTCAGTGCAGAGTCCACTTGAGATCCTCTGTCGCCCTCTCTCTGCCCCTCCCCTGCTTGTGCTCTCTCAAAAAATAAAACATAAAAACAAAAAAAAAAAAAGACAAAAGATCTGAATAGACATTCCTCCAGAGATGATACACAAATGGCCAATAAGCACACAGAAAGACATTCAACGTCTTTAGTCAGCAGGGAAATGCAAATCAAAACCACAATGAGATAACACTTCATACTCACTAGGATGACTATAATTAAAAATCAAAATGACAGTTAATAGCAAGTGTTGAAAAGGATGTAGAAAAATAGAAATTCTCCTACATTAATGGTAGAAATGTGAAATGATATCACAACTTTGGAAAATAATTTCACAGTTCCCCAAAATATTAAACAGAGTTATCCTATGATCCTGCAATTCCACCCAAGAAAAATGAAAACATACATCCACACAAAAACTCATACAGGAATGTTCACAGCAACATTCTTCATAAAAGCCAAAAAGTGGAAAAAACCTGAAGGTCCATCAACTAAAGAATGAATAAACAAAACGTGGCATATCCATATAATGAAATATTCTCTGACCATAAAAAAGAATGAAGTATTGATGCATGTTACAATGTGACTGAATCCTGAAAATATCATGCTAACTGAAAAAAAAGCGAGACACACACAAAAAACACATACTGTATGATTCAATTTATATGAAATATCCAGAATGGGCAAATCCGTACAGACAGAAAGTAGATTCATGGTTGCTTAGGACTGGAGGATTCACAGGGGGAAATGGGGAATGACTGCTAATGGGTATAGGGCTTTCTGCTGGAGACAATAAAAATATTCTAGGATTAGATCATGGTGATCACTGCACAACTCTTAACTATACTAAAAACCACTGAACTGGGTGAATTAGATGGTATGTGAATGGTATCTCAAAAAAACTATAAAAAAAACAGTTGAGTTTATTTTGTGCAGAATTTCCACTGTTCTGGTGAGAACCAAATTCATACACATATATAAAATGCTAAGTATAAATTGTATAATTTCAGTGATCCCACATGGGTTCAATGCTCTTACGTTTGCATGTAAAACTAATATTGCATTATTTCTATACTCTAATAATGAAGCAGCAGAAAGAAATTAAGGCAACATTTCAATTTACAATTGCACCAAAAATAATAAAATACCTAGGAATAAGTTTAACCAAGGAGGTAAAAGACCTGTACTCTGAAAACTATAAAACATTCATGAAAGAAACTGAAAACGACACAAATATTCCATGCTCATGGGTTAGAAGAAAAATATTGCTAAAATATCTATACTACCAAAGCCATCTATGGAATAATGCAATCCCTATCAAAATATCAACAGCATTTTTCATAGAACTAGAATGAATAATCCTAAAATGTGTAGGAAACCACTAAAGACCTTGAATAGATAATCACGAAAAAGAAAAACAAAGATGGTGGTATCACAATACCAGATTTCAAGTCATATGAGAGTTGTAGTAAACAAAATAGTATGGCACTCACACAAAAACAGACACGTAGATCAAGAGAACTCAATAGAAAACCCAAAATAAACCCACAATTATACGACCAATTAATCTCTGACAAAGCAGGAAGAATATTCTATGGAAAAAGTCTCTATAACAAATGGTGTTGGGAAAACTGGACAGCCACATGTAAAAGAATTAATCTGGACCACTTTCTTACACCCTACACAAAATAAACTCAAAATGGATGAAAGACCTAAATGTGAGACCTGAAACCATAAAAAGCCCAGAAAAGAGTACAGACAGCAACATTAACACATTTTTCTAGATATGTCTCCTGAGGCAAGGGGAAAAAAAAGCAAAAATAAACTACTGGGATTCATCAAAATAAAAAGTTTCTGCACAGCAAAGAAAACAACCAACAAAACTAAAAGACAACCTATGAATGGCAGAAGATCTCTGCAAATGACATATCCAATAAAGGGCGAGTATCCAAAACATAAAGAACTTCTACAACTCAACGCCCAAAACAGAAATAATCCCATTAAAAAATGGGCACAAGACATGAACAGACATTTCTCCAAAGAAGACATCCAGATGGCCAATAGACACATGAAAAGATATTCAACATCACTCATCATCAGGGAAATGTAAATCAAAATTACAATGAGATATCACCTCACACCTGTCACGATGGCTAAAATCAAAAACACAAGAAACAAGTGTTGGCAGCATGTGGAGAAAAGGGAACCCCCTGGGCACTACTGGTGGGAATGCAAACCGGTGCAGCCACTGTAGAAAACAGTATGGAGGTTCCTCAAAAAATTAAAAATAGAACTACCCTATGATCCAGTATTCACATTGCTGGGTATTTATCCAAAGAACACAAAAATACTAATTGGAAAGAATATATGCATCATTATGTTTACTGCAGCATTGTTTACAACAAGCCAAATTATGGAAGCAGTCCAAGTGTCCACCAACGATGAATGGAGAAATAAGATGTGGTATATATATACAGTGGAGTATTACTTAGCCATCAAAAAGAATGAAATCTTGCCATTCGCAACAGCATGGATGGATCTCGGGAATATAATGCAAAGCAAAATAAGTCAGAGAAAACAAATACCATATGAATTCACTCACATGCAGAATTTAAGAAATAAAACAAGTGAACAAAGGGGGAAAAAAAGAGACAAACCAAAAAAACAGACTCTTCACTATTGAAAACAAACAGGTGGTTACCACGGGGAAGATGGGTAGCAGGATAGGTAAAATAGGTGATATGGATTAAGAGTACACTGATCTTAATGAGCACTGAGTAATATATGGAACTGCTGAATCACTATATTGTACGCCCAAAACTAATATAACACAGTATGTTAACTACATTGGAATTAAAATAATTTTTTTTTAATTTAGAACACCGAATATCAAATAAAAAGCACTATGGTAATTTAGGAGAAAAGCCACATAATAAAAGAAAAAGCTTTATATTTTAGTACCTTTAACAGCATTTTTTTCTTGCTTTTTGAACAATCTGTATTTTCATTTTCCACTGGGTCCAAAAAATTATACAGCCAGCCCTGGAACACATTTAAAAGCTACTGCAGAGAACTTCTTGGAGAGTACGTACAGAAGCAAAATCCGAATATAAAAACATGAAGAAAAAATTCCCATCACCTTGCTCTTTTATTATCTAGATGTCCCTCAAGTCAACAAAGTTATATCATGTGCTCTTCGTAACTACAACCCTGAAACCCATTCAACGCTTCCTCTATTGTTTTTTTTGTCTTTTTCAAATGCATTTATTTTAAATGTATATTCATTTTTTTTTTTTTTTGAGAGACAGAGAGAAAGAGAAAGAAAGAGGGTATGCAAGCAGGGGAGGGGCAGAGAAAGAGGGAGACACAGAATCGAAAGCAGGATCCAGGCAACGAGCTGTCAGCCCAGTCCCCGATGCGGGGCTCGAACCCACAGACTGCTAGATCATGACCTGAGCCAAAGTCGGACACTTAACTGACTGAGCCACCCAGGCAACCCCAAAATTCCTCTTTCTTAAACAAGCTTAATTCAATACCTCAAAGTCAACAGAAATAATGAATCCCAATGTACTAAGTAATGATCATGCTTCAAATAATGTGCAAGCACTTTCCTGGCATCATCTGAGCTAATCTGCACATCTTTAAGATAGGTATTATAATTCCTTTTTCATAAACAAGAAAATTAAGGTTCCAAGAGATTAAGCAGCGTGCCCAATACCACACAGCTAGTAAAGCACAGATGTGACTGGAACCTACACCACCCCGATCCAAACCCAACAACTCTGTCTCCTTGTTTAGCTTTCAGCACCGCTGTGCAGTAAAGTGAGGCTCGGGCTCTCAATAAAGTATAACAGTTAAATTTCTGGGTTTTGAAAGAAAGTATTAGACTATGATGAACAACAGTATAGGCCTCAATAACGCACCTGATACTCAGACTCCTAGATCAATCCCACAGAATCCCCATCTCATGATTTAGCATGCTGGGGAAAGCCTGCTGGCAGTCCTAGATGCCCAGCTTTTCATCGAATTCCGCATTTTGTTATGGCGCTCTGAAAGATACAGACATATATTTGAGGAAAATTAAGAAAATGTTAGATGATGGGGTGCCTGGGTGGCTCGGTTGAGCGTCTGACCTCAGCTCAGGTCATGATCTCACAGTTTGTGAGTTCAAGCCCTGCCTTGGGCTCTCTGCTCTCACTGAAGAGACCGCTTCGGATCCCGTCTCCCTCCCTCTCTGCTCCTGCCCCAGCGCAAGCATGCACAGTCTGTATCAAAAATAAACATTTAAAAAATAAAAAATAAAATAACGTTAAATGAATGACTTCTAAAGGCCAAAAACTGTACTTTAAGGAGTATGTGGAAAGTTCCTGAATCCTAAGCCCTGAAAAAAATATGTGGAAACCAGTACAGATTTAATATCGGAATAACTCTAACCCTTCCATCTAGAGAATCTATGGCCTACACAACGGAATCACTATGAGTTTTATCACGAGTCCTGCCACAAAATGACCCACAAAGAAAAGAATATGATATTGTATTCCCTCTCCCATTTCAAGTTCCCCTTACACAATTTGAACTTCATGCAAATTTAATTCTACAAAGCTTTTTTTTTTTAATTCTACAAAGCTTTTTAAAAACCAAAACATTCTGGCATCCCCAAATTTCAAGCCGCTGCTGGTTGAGACGCATCAGCAATGGAAAGACAGGTAAAGTGGGATGACGGAAAAAGTTTTCACAATGTCACCCTGGGAAGGCAAATCCGAGCTGCAGAATCTGGCACCCCACTAGCGTCCGAGGGGAAAGTGGGAAAACAGGCACAGAGAACATCAGTGCTCTGACACGGAGTCAACGAGGGCAGAGCCGGGGGCTCTACACCCAGCAACTGGGACAGGTCACCCAAAGCTTCTCCCACCTCCAGCACACATGTTCTTCTGTGCCAGTGGAAAGAATAGTGAGGAGTTGGATCCCAGGAGTCAAAAACTCTGAGCCAAAAATCAGCAAGACATCTGGATGGAGGAACAGACAGAAGGAAATACTTCTCAGAATGCGTATGATTCAAAACAATCCAAAATGTGTTAACAAGGATCCCACTGAAATTCTAGGGAAGGAGATTCTGAAGATTCTAACACACAAAGGATAACGACATTAGCAGTGTAAAATTAGAATTTATTATCTTTATCGTGTGCCCTTTCTGAATTGTTTCATATTAAGTGTTAAAATATTTACAAGGGCTTTCAAAGATAAATTCTGAATTTTATCACCTCATGTCCGTTTTTTCTTATAATGCCTTAAGTTCTTTGAATTATCCTATTACTGGGGCACCTGGGGGGCTCAGTCGGTTAAGCGTCCGACTTTGGCTCAGGTCATGACCTCACAGTTCATGAGTCCAAGCCCCGTGTCAGACTCTGCACTGACAGCCCGGAGCCTGGACCCTATTTCGATTCTGTATCTCCCTCTCTCTCTGCCCCTCCCCTGCTCACGCTCTGTCTCTCTCTCAAAAATAAACATTAAAAAAAAGGTTTACAAATTATCCTAAAACCCAAGATTTTCAGGAAATTAACCTACGCCACTATATTTGGATATAATCTTCAACGTCCAATCATCATGAGTGAATATCTACAATTATCCTCTACAAGTACCATGCAGAATAAACCAAAAGCATACAGCTCTCAGAGATTTTATATTCCATCCTACTGTATAATGTTAGCTTGGAAACAAAAGGAAAACTAACACCAGAAATCACACTGAAATGGTATGACATTCTTTGGATGCCTACACCTCTCAGAAATTATACTTCCAATGATCACTTAAGATGGAGAGAATAAAAAGAAAGGAAAAACTATCTCGCGTGTAATCAGAAATGCCTCAGTCTCCTTCAACCCTAAGTACAGAACTAGGGAGGAGTGAGGTATACTCACAAGGAGAGCAGTGAAGGTCAAAGCCTCCTGATGAAGGAGTCTGAGCGACTGCTCTAACCAATTACCACAAACTTAGTGACTTACCATAAACTTATTACCTCAAAGTTCTAAAGTCACAAACCTAACATGGGTATCACTAGGCTAAAATCAAGACATCAGCAAGGCTAATTCCTTCTGGGGGCTCTCGGGAGAATCCATTTCCGTGACTTTTCCAGATTCTGGAGGCGTTCACTTTCCCTGACTCATGGCCTTTCCTGCACCTTCAAAGTCCTTCACTCTGTCCTCTGCTCGTTGTCACATCTCCTTCTCTGACTCTGACTCTCCCGCCTCCCTCTTATAATGAACCTTGTGACTGCACTGCACTTACCCATATAATCTAGGTCAATCTCTCCCTTAACATAATCGCATCTGCAAGTCCCTCCTGCCATGTATGATGACCTACAGCTTCCAGAGACTAAAACACGAGCATCTTTAAGGGTTACTGTACCACCGACCAGGGGAAGTTCATGTAACCCAGTTTAGCAAAATCAAATACAAAGAATCCTCTCTACCTCTATCCCATTCCTTTTTGCTCACCTATGTTATAAAACTAATATGTGATTGGTTTTGTATCCACTACTCCATTCCACTGTAAGACTTTATGGGCCACACTGAGAAAGAAAAAGCACCCCCAGACATCTGGAAGCTCGCCTGCTACTATCGGCTAGGCCTTGTTGTTGCTACAAACTGGCTAGCATCTCAGAGCAAGGCACTCACAGCCAGGCCTCGATAATCCTTCCTTGAAAATAAACAACTTCAGAGAACGTCAACATCACAGAAGGGCATCCTATGACCATAATGGACAAAGAATAAACAATACCACTCTGTAATCATGACTGAACAAAGACAAGAAACATGAATGCCATCCAAACCATACAAATGACCAAATATCTTTCCATCATGGTTCATAAAAATGACTTGCTTCTTTACCAATTCCAGCTTTAGCTTCACCCCAGTCTTCTTGACTTCTAGACAAGATTAAAATACTTAATCATAAAACTATCTGATCAAAGCCCCACTTTCTTAAACTCTTTCCAAATCACTCAACACAACCACAAATCCTATTTTTAAAAGTTCCTTTCTAATACTCTCTTATTGAAACACCCCCACAGTTCCCAGTAGTATGCATTTTCCCTCACTGCAACATGCCATCAACCCAACTTATCCAACTACAGGTATATTCCTGGTAGTCTTTGTCTGGAAGGCAGTGAAAAAAGCTCAGAAAAGCCTATAGACCCCCCAGACAACTGCATTCCAAATTTATATACAAGATTAACGACTCCCTCCCATCTTCTGCCCAACCCCTATTTCTCAAGAGGAAAGAGCTAAAGTTTTTATCTGCAGCACAAAGGGTAAGCCATGGAAATGAAGGGGAGACCCTGGTAGAAAAAGGCAGGTAAACTCACCGAGGGAAACAGTAGAGAGAGAATGATCCCTGGCATCTCCATTACATCCCCACTCTATTTGGCCAAAAAGAAGGAATTTGAAGGAATTCAAATAAATTAGAAAGTCCTAAAATCTCTACTGTTGTAAGTCCTAGTCAACCCCAGAACTGTCCCCCCAAAATACTTCAGCCAAGTGAGGGAGCTTAAGCCATAGCCAGAATAAGGAAGAATTTAAATTGCGCAGCCATACCAAAACTCCCTGCCAGCTAGTTTCATAGTCTCTCCGTGGTCCTTTCATTAGCCTTAAAATAAGCATTTTATGTAACCAATCTAGTTGGATCCCACACATCTCTGTTATGGTGGAGGTTTAAACTTTATAGGACTGTAAATATAGCACAGGCTGTGAAATCAGCCTGCCTGGATTCAAACTCTGGTTCTATCGCACACTGACTATGCCACTTTGGCTACGTGCTGTGAAATACCTACTTCGCATGCTTGCTATGAGACTCCAATAAGACACCTGATAAGCACTCAATTAATGGCACTTATTATTAAACCAGTAAAGGGATTATGGGGATTTTTCGGTACAGTTATGCATTAATCTGTGACCATTTTAAAGTAATAGCTCTATCGGCAAAAGTGGCACCAAGGTAAGAAAGCCATTTTGAAGATAACATCTAAGAAAATGCATCCAAACAACAGATGCACCAAAAGACAAGTGATGCTGCGCAACTATGACAGGTATACGGAACAGATACATATAAATTGCTGTCCATATTTCAGGTCCCCTGCTGGGCATTCAATAAGCTGGAGACAACGTTTTAGTATCCTGGGTAATGGTTCACGGATGCATGTCATTCAAAAATAGGTTAATTGGGTGCCTGGGTGGCTCAGTCGGTTGAGTGTCCGACTTCGGCTCAGGTCATGATCTCACGGACCGTGAGTTCGAGCCCCGCGTCAGGCTCTGGGCTGACGGCTCAGAGCCTGGAGCTGCTTTGGATTCTGTGTTTCCCTCTCTCTCTGCCCCTCCCCTGCACATGCTCTGTCTCTCTTTGTGTGTCAAAAATAAATAAACAAAAAAATTTTTTTTTCAAAAAATAGGTTAATCAAAGGCAGGTCACATATGAACCAATGAAAAATCTGTGTATGAACCAAGGATTATAACTAATCCAATTCTGCATACACGGAGCTGAAAAGAAAAAGGGAAAACAAACAGCAAAAGGAAGAAAGAAAATAGATCATTACCACCTGGTTAATCATTAAAATCCAATGTACTCATTAAAGTAATTGATGAAAGAACTCTGAGATGTTCATAATACTAAAGCCAAAACAGGATTACTAGCAAGTATTTAAAAGTTAAACACTGGGGCACCTGGGTGGCGCAGTCGGTTAAGCGTCCGACTTCAGCCAGGTCATGATCTCGCAGTCCGTGAGTTCGAGCCCCACGTCGGGCTCTGGGCTGATGGCTCGGAGCCTGGAGCCTGTTTCCAATTCTGTGTCTCCCTCTCTCTATGCCCCTCCCCCGTTCATGCTCTGTCTCTCTCTGTCCCAAAAATAAAATAAAAAAACGTTGAAAAAAAAATTAAAAAAAAAAAAGTTAAACACTACACAATATGCAAAAACTAACTCAAAAATCAAAGACCCCAAATGTAAGAATTAAACTATAAAACTCTGAGAGGAGAACATAGGTGGAAATCTTCATGACACCGGATTTGGTGATGATTTCTCCAATACAACACCAAAAGCACAGGCAAAAACAGAAAAAAATGGATAAACTGAACTTCATCAAAATTAACTTTTGTGCAAAGAACACTATCAATAGAGTAAAAAGGCAACCCACAGAATGGGAGAAAATATTTGCAAATCTCACATTTAATAAGGGATTACTATGCAGAATATATATAGAAGTGCTAAAACTCAGGCCGCCTGGGTGGCTCAATAGGTTGAGTGACCGACTCTTGGTTTTGGTTCAGGTCACGATCCCAGGGTTGTGGAATCAGGCCCCACCTTGGGCTGCACCATGAGCACGGAGCCTGCTTAAGATTCTCTCCTCTCCCCGCTCTGTCCCTCTCCCCACTTGCTCTTTCTCTCAAAACAAAAAATTCCTAAAACTCAACAACAAAACAATCCAATCAAAAAATGAGCAAAGGACTCAAATAGATATTTCTCTACAGAAGATATACATATGGCCAGGAAGCACACGAAATAATGCTCAACATCACTAATCATCAGGAAAATGCAAATAAAAACCATGATGAGTTAACACTGCACACCCATTAGGATAACTATTATTAAAAAAAAAAAAAAAACCCGCAGAAAACAACATGTGTTAGTAAGAACGTGGAGAAAATGAAACCCTGGGGGGGCACCTGGGTGTCTCAGTCAGTTAAGCACCCAACTCTTGATTTCCGCTCAGATCACGGTCTCATGGTTCGTGAGTCTGAGCCTGACGTCAGGCTCCGCACTGACAGCACGGAGCCTGCTTAGGATTCTCTCTCCCTCTCTCTGCCCCTCCCCCACTTGCGCACACGCTCTCCCAAAATAAACGAATAAACTTTTTTTCAAAATGAGGAAAAGACTTGAGGCTTCACAAGAGTTCCAAATACCCATAAACACATGAAAAGGTACCGAAATTCACCAAACCGTTAGGGAAATGCAAATAAAATTTGTTGCGCAATAAATATTAGGACGCTTAGTACAATGGCTTACATTTAAACAGGACAGAAAATACTAAGCGTTGCTAAAGCTGGGGAGCAACCACACCCCTCATTCAGTGCTGTGGGCGTGCAAGGTGGTGCAAGCACTTTGGTAAACCGGAGGAAAGTGTCTATTAATGATAAATGCGCAACCTACACAGCGGTCCCACCCCAGGGCATCTTCCTAACAGAAATGCGGACACGCGCTCACCGAGAAACACGTACAAGAATATTTGCAGCCCCAACCCGTTAACTACTGAAGCGCCCCTGAAAAGTAAAACAGGGGCTCGGTCTATTGAGCACCTGACTCCTGATTTCGGCTCAGGCCACGATCTCAGGGTTGTGCGTTCACGCCCCACCCACGTCGGGCTCCGCGCGGACAGCACGGAGCCTGCTTGGGATTCTCCCTCTCCCCTTCCCTCTCCCTCTCCAAATAACCTTCAAAACAAATAAAATAAAGTCGGTCGCACTATAGTCACACAACAACAGCGACAGGAACGAATGCTCTTTATTCCAAGTTATGACTCGGCAAAGCAGCTCTCGATTTCAAGATCAATAAAGACACAAATCCGGCGATTCTACACCAGAATTCCTTCACCCCCGAGCAAGAGCTGTGACCGAGTCTGGGAGAAGTCGGAAGAGGGAATGTGTAAACCCGACGTGCGACTGCTGGGCAAACACGAACACATCGGGGCGCGCGCGGCGCACGACGAAAAGGCAGACACGGCAAAGCCGGTTTCTAAGGCCAAGCCCGCTTCCCGGTCCCAGCAGGACGCCCGCCACCACAAGTTGCCCGCGGAGCACAATGCACTCAGGCTCGGGCCCTTCGGGGCCTCAGTCGCCGCCGTCCCCCACAGCGGAAGGCGTCCGGCGGGGCGCACGCGGGGCCGGGCCGCGGGGCGCCGGGAGCGGCCGCACAGGCACCTGCACGCACACCTGTGTGCGCTCACGGCAGAGCTCGGGGCGGAGGGCGCGGGTGGCGGCGCGGCGCGCACCCAGCTCGGGCGCGGGGGGCGCGGGGGGCGCGGGGGGCGAGGGGCGCAGGGCGCGGCCGGGGGCGGGGGGCCGGCGGGGGGGCTGCGGGACTGCGGCCGGGGCGCGTGGGGGGGGGGGGGGGAGCAGGGCCGTGGGGGCGGGGCGCGGGCCGGCTCACCGTGGACTCCCGCACTTGGCTGTGGAAGTGCTGCTCCCGCGCCGACACCTCATCTTGCCCTTCCATCCTCCCTCATGCCCGCCGCCGCGCCGCCCGCGTCCGCGCGCTCCGCCGCACCATCGCCCGCCGGCCCGGGACGGGAGCAGACTGACAGCGGGCCGCCGCAGGGCCGGCGACCACGACCCCCGGCGCCGCTTCGGCCGCCTCAGCCGCCGCCTCAGGCGAAGCCGCTCCGGCTGCAGAGGGCGGGCGCGGGGTGGGGCGGGGGCGGGACCTGACGTCAGAGGAAGGCGCCTCGCGTCAGAGGAGCGCGCCGCGCCGTCTGCGAACGGGAGCCGCCGAGGGGCGTGGCCTAGAGGGGCGGGGAGGCTGGGCCACGCCCCCAGGAGGCCGGCGCTTGGCCGCCTTGACCAGTCCGGAGCCGCGCGCGGACGCGAGGTGGGTGGGTCTGCGGAAGCGGGTTCCTCCTCCTTTAAGGTTCAGTGGCTCGTGGGCGGCCGGCCGCAGTCTCCGTGCACTTGTTTTCCGCAGAAGGTAATTATCGTGGCAACTCCTGTTAGTGCCTTCGCCGGGCACCCAGCACCCGGTCTCTGGCCCTTGGCACTCAGCACCCGGCACCCAGCGCTCAGCCTGCAGAGCACCTGGGCGGTCAAGCAGGACGTCTCCCGCGGGGTCTTGCGCTCTGCCAAAGTAGGTAAAAGGCCAGCAGAGTTGCTTCCGGACCCTTTTTGGGCGGAACCCTGGAAACTTGGCTTGTGTGGATGTGATAAGGGGCTCGGGCGGCCGGAGGTCTCGGGCTTCCCCACCTGGAGAACGTAGATAGCCTTGGACAGGAGGACCTCGCCCAATCCCTAGAGCCCTCCCTGTTCCTCTGTCTTACTACCTTCCCGACACCCTCGGCAGCTCGTTTATTTTGGGGACCTCCAAACATAACAAACACAGTAATTCATCCCCAGTCTACATTAAGTATCTTTTTTTTGGATTTTTGCCATGAAGCTGAGTTTGAAGGAATACTTAATCATTTTACCTTTGGATTTATTTGGCTATAGAGAAGTCATGTAAATTGCTATTGTCTGTGTGATTTTCTTGGCATCTCTAATTAAAAATTCTAAGGAAGCAAGAAAATCTAGAAGCTGCGTTCAAATTATTTTAACAATGTATGTGAATTTAGATTTTTTTCAGTATCTTTTGAAATTTTGAGTTAAAACTTTCGTCATGACTCAAAAACTTTTTTTTTTTATGGTCTGCAAAAAGCTTGCCAGCCCCCATACTGTGCCCATGATGCACTGTGCTGTAAATTGTTGGTAGTGGGAAAACTGGGGGGACATGCGCTTTGTTCTGAGAGTTCCTCTGCTGACACAGGCTAATAAGAAACCAGGAATGCTTCCAACCGGTTATATGCAGTGTTCACTTTTATTTTGAAAATGTCTCAGGGCCCAAAAGAACGAGGGAAAGACAGTATCTGAGTCTGTTTTTCTAGACACCCAGGTTCTGCGAGCTGCATTATACACCCCCCTGAACTGACCTGCATAATTTCTAGATTAATCTCTCCAAATCAGAAGGTAGGCAGATCATATTTTAAGATGTGTGGCATTTAGACGTGTTCCAGAAAGTGGATGCATGCATTTCTGCTCTTTCTAACCCAGCACTCCGAGCATCTAGACCTTTCTGTCTTCTTTAGCCCTTAGCCCAGGACAGGAGACTTCAAAAATGGCCAGAAGCTCACCCCTCCCTGTACATTCACCCCTTTGCCTTGTGGCGTTGCCCTTCCTTCCACCAAGAAGTGTATCTATCTTCCGCTCCCTTGAATCTGGGCCTCAACATGTGACTTGCTTTGTCCAAAAGGACAGAAGAAAGTAGGAGGCTCCTGAAAAGCGCTTGTGCGTTAGGGCTTGTCCTCTCCTACCACCCCCTGGCACCCTCCAACTGCTACTGTGCAAATAAACGCCAACTAAGCTGGTTTGGGGGGCCCAGTTATGTCTGTCACCCTATCAGCCACTCTTCTGCATCCCTCTAGAACATAAATCTACCCCAAAATACAGTTTTTCTCCCCTGCTCAAAGCACTGCAATGCAGTTATTCTCACTCACTGTAAGATATAATTAAACTCCTTAACTTGGCATTCAAGACGTTGACTTTGGGGCCCTACCTCACCCTTCCAGACATCCTCCCCACTTCATTCGCTGAACAGCTCTTTGCTGCAGCCTGGCTCTCTCCTCTCTCCACCCCCAATACCAAGGCCCAGCCACTTTACTGTTCCCTATCCTCTTTGCTGCTGTTCAGTCAGTGCTACCTCCCTTCAGCGTTCACACCAGGACCTTCCTTCTCCACAAAGTCTTTCCGGACAATTCCAGTCTCTTCATGCATTCATTCAAAACTGTGGGGACGCGATGGAAAGAACCCTGCTTCGGTCCCTGCTCCCACAGAGCTTACAATCCAGGGGTGCAGCAGAAAACGTACAGAGGCTATATTCCTGGCCATTCATTTGACCCTTAGGACACATGTCCTTGTATCTGGGTCTATCCACAGTCAACGTATAAGCTCTTTAAGGTCTAGGGCATCTTTTCTTGTAAACATCTGTGTACTGCCTTCAATACCTAATAGAATGCCTTGGACAAAGTCGATACCTAAATAATAATGTTGATCGGTCCATAGGTTGGTGGCCCCGAGAAATTTCCCAAAGACTTCTTCACGCTTCGGCACTTCTTCAGATTTCTATACCGATGTAGATGATTGTGTGGCGTTGCTCGTGTTTCCGGCATTACGGTTCAGATGTCCATGATTGAAGGCACTGCTCGTTACTCTGTACTCTGGTTTCACTGCCTCATCGTGTCTTTGAAACTGCTAATATTCCAGATAATTCTCCTCGCTTCGTTAGGCCTTGCTTTGATCCTCCTGGTCAAAATGAGATCAAAGTTTTGAGATGTAAAGGGACAGAGACCCAATTTGTTTTAACCTCTTTATGCCCTGTACGAAACCAAGCCAAGCAATATTCAGATGTAACTTGTATTCCTTCCAGCCTCTGTCCGAGGTGGAGGTTTTTTCCCTTAGCCAAATAAGCAAAAGATGAACAAGGAAAAGTCTAGAAATAGCCCAGCTCTCCCTCCGCAGTGGGATGGGTAAAGAAACTGTGATGTGTTCATGCAATGGAATAATGCACTGGGGTGAAAACTCAACGAACTACAGCTGCGAGCAACATTCTGGATGAGTCTCTGAGACTGTGTTGAGCAAAAGAAAGAACAATGCACACAGCATGATTCCATTTATATGAAGTTCCTAACCATGCAAGACAAAAGAAGAGACTATTTAGGGATACAAACATGCATAGAACTATAGAGGAGAGGGGGGAAGGATAAACTTCCAGGAAGGAGGGTCGGAGAAGAGAACGGCAGGAGGCGTGCAGGGGCTGCAGAGAGATGATTGTGCTCATTGCTAAGACTTGTTGGATCTGGACGCAGGTTGCCATTTGCACGATGGATCCCACAGGGATCTCCCTTCACGTCACTGCAGCGGGTGCCTCCAGTTGGCAGAGCCTGGGTCATGTGCCCACGCCTGTCTGCAAAGGAAGTGAGTGTGTGATTTTTCCAGCTTCTTCTGTGGGACGGAGTCTCTGCTTCATAGGATAGGGGGTTCTTGTAACACAGAAAGGGGCTTCCGATATGGTTTGGCCGAGAGGAATTCTTTGGTGCAAATACGAAGTTCTCTGATGATCCAGCATAATCAAAGTATAAAATTTAGACTCCCTAAAGAAACACATGGGCTTTAGGTTTCGCTAGATGATAACCAGCTAGTGGTGTGCTGGAGACCAGCTCTTAAAAGCTGGTTGTTGGTTTTTAGGAATTTTGTGAGTCATTTGTTAAACACAGCCATTATTTTAAGTTAAATTATAGACACTTACACTCAGTTAAATTTTTCTGAGAGAGAGTGCAAACAGGAGAGAAGGGGAGAGAGAGAGAGAGAGAGAGAGAGAGAGAATGAATCCCAAGAGGGCTTCACACTTGTCAGCACAGAGCCCAACGTGGGGCTCAATCCCAGGACCCTGAGATCATGACCTGAGCTGAAACCAAGAATCGGCCACTCAACTGACTGAGCCACCCAGGCGCCCCAATTAAACTATATTTTTGAGAGGTAGCAAAAACTCCTAGTCCGCCATGTCCTAATTCTTTTATCATACTTTACTCTCAGCTGGACTCCGAAGGTTACTTAAATCCACAGCTGCGTGCTGCTGCTTCTCGTTCAGTGACCTCACACTGGCAGCCCGAATCCGCCGCGGTGGGAGCATTTGCAACATGGAAATCGGCAAATGATGCAGATCAGAGGCCTCTTTCCTCCCCCTTGTAGAGCACCATTAGTTCTAGCATCCCACGGGAGCTGGCAAAGTCTCGGGAAGCACTTGAAGGTTTTCCGTACTGTGAACTAATGCCAAACAACCAGCTGATCAAAGGTGGTGTCGCTTGAGGGAAATTGAGGAGAACAACACACTCACCTGATGGCTGATCGTCCCGGGTGTCTGGAGAGGTGGAGGGCTCCTCCAGGGAAAATAGAGTTTTCTCTCAGGAAAGCAGTTCTAAACCCATGAGAGTATAGCTAGGTTTAGAAACATCCATTACGTCACACTGATCAGAACTCACCCGTGGCTTGCTGGGGTGCCTGGGTGGCTCAGTCGGTTAAGCATCTGACTTGGGCTCAGGTCATGATCTCGCGGTTTGTGAGTTCAAGCCCTGCGTCGGGCTCTGTGCTGAGCCTGGATCCTGCTTGGGATTCCGTGTCTCCCTCTCTCTCTGCCCTTCCCCCACTCATGCTCTCTCAAAAATAAATAAATGTTAATATATATATACGTATATATACATAAAGAGCTCACCAGTAGTTTGTGTATTTGCTGGTTTTCTTTTTTATTTATTTTTTAATGTTTATAGTGAAAGAGCTTGAGTCGGGGAGGGTCCAAGAGAGAGACACGGAATCCCAAGCAGGCCCCAGGCTCTGAGCTGTCAGCACAGAGCCCGACACGGGGCTCGAACTCATGAACCCAGAGATCATGACCTGAGCCGAAGTTGGACGCTTAACCGACTGAGCCTCCCAGGCGCCCCTGCTGATTTTCTAAAGGGGCAAACGAAATTCATTGTCCCCTCTCACGGGAAGGACAGCAAGCGCGGGGCCAGGTGCAGAGAGGGAACAGACGTAGCGGGAGTTGATTGGCCTGGAGCTGCCGTGACAGAGCCCTCAGACTGGGCAGATGCGTGCAGTCCTGATCTCTCACAGCTCTGGAGGCTGCAAGTCTGACCTGAAGGTGCCGGCAGGGCTGCTTGTCCCTGAGGCCTCTCTCCTTGGCGTGCGGACGCCTGTCTTCTCCGTGTTCTCATGTGGCCGTCCCTCTGTGTGTCTGTGTCCTGATCTCCTTATCAGGACACCGGTCACACTGAACTGGGGCCCTCCCTCATGACCTCATTCTAACCTAATCACCTCTTTGAGGACCCCATCCCAAATACAGTCACAATCTGAGGTCCTGGGGTCAGGAGGTCAACATGAATTTGCGGGGACACAGTTCAGCCCCTAACGGGGCGTGGTTAAGTTCTCTCCTGATGGCCCACCTTTCTCAGGGGAATGAAGAGCAAGCTCATCCTCGAGGGAAGAATGTAGTGTTTGAGATCCTGGGAGGGAAAAGGTGTGACATAGTCAATACTGGGGCGGGCAGGGGCAGGCACAGTCACCAGGGGACAGGCAGAGGCGGACATGGTCACTAGTGGGTGGGAATTAGTGGACATAGTCAAGGGGGGGTGGCAAACAGGGGGATCAGAATCACTAGGGGGCAAGTCAGGGATGAACACACCCTAGGGTGCTGACAGGAATGAACATAATCACCAGCAAGTGGGGAGTAGCGGACAGAGTCTCCAGGGGGCAGGCTGGAGTGGACACAGCCACCAGAAGGTGGGCAGGGGCGGGGGCAGTCCCCAGGAGGCAGGCAGAGGTGGACAGTCACCAGGGGAGAGCAGGACGGATGAGGAAGGGCACAGCACTTCTAGGCAGCTCAAAGCTCCAGTTTAGGCACCGGACATAGCTGCCCTCTAGGCACCGGACCCCGCATCTAACCGCTCCCTCTGCTCAGTGCTCCCCTGGGCCTTGCTCTCCGGTTCCCGTGTTCAACTCTGGTCAGCCTGTGTTAACATTAGTGGGTGGACGGCTCCTTGCAAGGTAGGCAGGATAGCGCTTAGGAACAGCCTCAGAAATTGGAGAACCAGGTTGGAAAGCCAGCGTCACCACTTCCTGGTTGTATGGCTTTGGGCAAGTTAACAACGTGCTTTGTGCCTCCGTTTTCTCATCTGCAAAAGCTGGGAATCGTGAAGACGCTCAGCTGGTGTGGTTGCTGCGACTGAATGACATATCCGTGGAGTGCAGAGGCACCCTAACGTGGGCTGTCGTCACCATCATCAGCTGAAGAACCGGGCTCTAAGCATGGGTTGCGCGGACATTTACATATTGGGTTACATACCTACGAAACATTCACAAGTTTCAAAGAGATTTGTAGCTCCTGCGCAGGGGCTTAAACACAAAAACGTGCTTAAAATGAAAGAGAAGAACTTTAATTTGCCAAGAAATTGCGTAGCTGCGGTATCCGTAGAGTTGAAACTTAGAGGAGACCCAACCAGAGGAAACGAAGGCGTGTGGGACTTGGGATTCGCTGCCGGGGGGGGACTGCAGAGAATCCCTGGAAGTCTAAGTCCACAGATAAAAATCGCATCCCCCCCCTCGGCTTGCCCTTCGACCCTTGGTGTCAGCTGCTGATCTTAACAAGACTGTCTTAGGTGAGGCACGTGGTTTTCACCTGCTCTGCTAACCCTCGCTGAAGAGCGAGTACAGGAGCAGGGCTGCTAGTGGAAGAAAGAAGAGGGACGTGAGGGTTGGTGTGCGGTGAGAATCAGCCTTATTCACCCGTTCTGCAATGTTTCAGATGCCACGGGAAAGCGGGACCCCACGAGATTCCAGATAAGAGACCCGTACAGACCTCTTTAAAGGTCTGCCCTGTGCCATATACACACGAAAATGCCTGATCTCTGATTCAAAGGCAACCTTTGAGGAGGCGAGCTATCTCACCAGGGTGTACGTCGGATGGCAGAGAGCAAAGCAGCAGTAGGGGGAAGGGCCTGGGCCAACAGGGCGCGGGGGCAAAAGATTGAGGAGGACACAGGGCATGCGGAGGCCGGACAGGGAGGACTCAGGAGGACGGGCTGCGTGCCCGGACACACCACAGACGGTTTTGTTACGAATGCCTGACGGCGGGAACGGCTCCCCGCCTCGATGAAACCTCAGCAGGCCAAGTTAGGTGAGCAAGCCCTCCCCGGCTCTGCGGGGGAGGCCCAAAGCCAGGGCCCAAAGCCAAGGTGAGGACACTCGTCTGAAAAATATCCTGCTTGGAGAGCCAGCTCGTAAACGGCTCTCTCGAGAAGAGGCAGTTAAGTGCTCAGGGAACGGGATGCTGACCTTACACTTTTTATGATAGCTTTTTAATTATGCTGTGGAAGGAAAAAGGAGGAAACAACGAGAAAAGTATATTTAAGAAGTTAGCCTTTCTCCCCCTCCCTCAGATGCGTCCTCTGGATGTGGCCGGGGCGGGGTGGGGGGGGGTGGCGGTAAGTGTTTCCACATTCCTGCTACACACACAGAAGTGTTTCTTTACGACACAGTTGAGATCTATTCTGCCACTTGATACTTTGATTTGACCACATATGGTGGCTACGTCACCACATCACTACGTCTTCATTAGCAGTTCACGGACTAGTAGTTTTTGTTTATTGATCTAATCTTATAGGGACACACACTCGGGTTGTTTGGTTTTTTTATTTTCCAGTCTTGCTTAAACGATGCTGTATCATCTATCTTTGTGAATATATTTCTGCACACTTGTGCAAGTCTCGGAGGCGAGTGGGCCCCTGGTGGACACTTCCTCTGGTTTGCGACAGATGAAGCCAAAGCGGCCAGATGCTTTGGGGAAAGACAGTACTGGGCCCGGGTCCCATCGCCGCGAGGGGCTCCCGGGGGGCCTGGGAGGGACACAGCCGGAGCTGGCTGGGAAGGGAATCGGTTACATGTTGAGTCTTCACTCGCCACCGGGCCCGAGGAGGGAGACTGCCTGTCAGGACCGTGGGGAATTCACCCCAGGGAACGCAGGCCTCATCCAGGCCTCCTCGGGGTCTGCGAGCCCTGGGACAGGCCCAAGGAGGGTAAATTAAGTCAGCAATGCCCGGGAGGGAGGGATCTCTCGAGCCTGGTGGCTTTAGAAAAAACACTGGCTTAGCCCCTGAGAGCCCAGGCCACGTGCTTGAGGACAGGGCCCTGGAGGGACGGGTGGAGGCAGGAGGGCAGGATCCAGGTCACTGTGTAGTCACCGTGCAGGAACCAGTTCCCAACCTTTGGCTGCGACGCCCCGGGCACGAAGCAGGCCCCTGTGCTGCGCGTCACTTAAGGAGCTGGGAGGGCTGGTCTCGGCGGCCTGTAGCACTGTCGGAAATACCTCAGTTACCTTCATGCGCTCCCGAGCCGTGGCGAGCCTACACCTCCTGCCGCTGAGGTCCCTCTCGCAGGGTATGTTTAACCCCGTTTTCAAGTGAGCGTCCTAAAATCGCTCCACCCAGGAAGTCAGCTCGATAGTGTCCCCGACGTGAACTTTCCCAGCAAGACAGAGGGTGCCGCCGGGCCCTGACGTGCTCCCCCACGGTGCTCGCTCGGGACTCAGCAGCGGGTCAGCAGGGCGCGCGGATCCCTGCCAGGGGCTGCGCTGAGGCCCCACTTGGCTGTCGTTGGGGACACGTTGGGTTTTGTGAGAAACTGCAGTCTGAGAACACAGACGCTGCTCCACCCGTGCGGGTCCTGCCAAGCCGTGCGTTTGCTGGGAAGGTTCCTCTTACTGCGAAGCGTCAGGACAGGCACACAGGGAGAACGTTAGCCCGAGACCCCTGCGTTGCTGTGTTTGAATGTGACATCGGCACAGTCGAAGTTCTTGCTGTCATCGTTGTGGGGAGGGGGGGCCGTCTCCCTTAGGACCAAGTCCCCCAGGGCAGAGCCAGGCCCTGTAGCGTCCCTATCCGGCACGGCTGCGGCCTCACCACGCTTGTGGTAGACGGTGACTTGGAGGTCACGGACGGTAACAGATCCCCCGAAATGCCGGGTTCGCTCACCGCATCCAGAAATCGTCCAATGAGTCAAATGCCCTCCAAGCTGCCCGCTTAGAAATTCAGCACAAGAACCACACACACAAGCCCTTGTCTGGAAGATGCTGCTGTGGAAAGCACTTTACTGACTGCGTGATGGGAGGCGTGTGTGCCGGGCTTGGGGCGCTGGAAGCGTTAACAGGAAGGTGGATCCTCCCAAGAGGAGGGCTGCAGCCTGCTCCACCTGCCTGTCCTGGGAGCGGGGAGTCCTGGAGGGCCTCCTGGTGGCACCGTTAACCCGGGCAGAACTAGGGGGGGCGGTAATGCTGCGGGCGCTGTTTCCGGGGCCTCAGGGCCGAGAGTCTCTCTCGCTTCTGTCCCGGGCGTTCCCAGTCTGTGAGCACGGGAGCCTGTCACATGTCAGAGTACTGGCACATTGGGGACCAGAGGTGACACTACTTACCCTTCTTACCTTACACGTCATTTTTGCTTAATATTGGGCTTAGCCCAGATCTTGGGGCGATGTCTTCTAATGGAATCAGCAGCCGATGTTACAGAGAAGGAAACTGAGGCTGAGAGGGAGTAGGGCTCCCTCTGCTCGGTCTCGCCCCAGCCACGGGCCAGGCGCCCCCACCCCTCTGTCCTGAGGCCCCGCGATTCGCCCAACGTGAGCCAGCGAGTGGACTGCAGGCGTCATGGGGGAGTAGGTCTTGAAATGGGGGCTTCTTCTCCCTTCAGACCTCCAAAAGTGGGCCTGAACAGCCTGTCGCTTGTGTGTGGTGTTTTGTAGCCCCCAGAGCACGTGTGATCCAGGATTTAAGTCCACAGTAACCCACCAGGGTCCCTTCTCAACGGATGAGGACACTGAAGTGTCAGGGGCAAACCGCACCCCCAGGCTGGTGCGGTGAGCGCGCAATTAGAGGCAACTCTGAATTCCAGCCGTCCGTCCCGAGCCCAGAGCGCTCCGTGACCTGTCCCACGGCCAGCCCAGGAGAAAGGGAGACAGCGAGAGACGGGGTGGGGTGTAGACAACGGATACGGACACGGTTATAGTAGAGACAAATGTAGCCGTGCTGCGCCCATGGATGCAGATACCATAAACAATGTTACAGTCATTGACATGCTATGGACATCGGTCCAGCGATGGTTGTGGATGTACAGGTAAATACACATTTGTAGATAGACACTGGCAGAGGTGGAGACAAATACAAAGCGCCCCGCTGAGCTGGCCAAGTTAAATTCTCACATGCGGGGCCCGTGGGGGGCTCAGTCGGCAAAGCCTCTGACTCTCGGTTTGGGCTCAGGTCATAGTCTCGCAGTTCGCGGGATCCAGCCCCACGTCCATTCTCTCTCCCTCTCTCTCTACCCCTTCCCCATTCACGCATGCACGTGCACATGCGCTCTCTCTCTCTCTCAAAGTAAATAAACATTTTAAAAGTCAATGAAAGAAAATGCTCTATATGCAACTAGAAAGCCTGGGCCCAGATTCCGTAGCCCCTGGCTTCCTTCAGTCCACACAGGGACCTCCTTGTGGAAGGGAGACCAGGGAAGCCCTCTCTGCTGTGCCGGGGAGCGCAGGACCACTGGCTCCGTGTACTGACAGGCGGATAAAAGCCCCTTTCTCTTGCTTCTCAGAATCAATGTTTTATGTAGTTAGAAACTTCTGGAGCTTCCTGAGACAGTCTGGGAGACAGCTTATAAATAGCTCCACTTTTTCCTTATATATACGCAAGCATAGAAGGGGGACTCAAAAAAATCGACAGCAAAAAATATTTGTTATATGTTTTACTATTGTAAAATTGAATTATAATTTAAGAGCTTCGATACATTTCTAACTGTGGTAGATTTTAAGGTAATTACGTGTCTCTTCAGTAATATATTTGCTATCAACTTATTGCATAAAAGGATTGCTTGTGAATTCAAAATTATTTTTAGATTTATAGCCCTTTCAAGCGAAAAAAGGGTTTTTCAGAAATACTTCCGATTGCCAATGTCAGGTGGATCGTCCATTTGCCATCAATAACGCCTCCTCCAGAATCCTCCGTCATATAAATCCAGCCTGACAGGCCCATAATGCATGCTGCGAGGGTGTTCTCAGGGGTAAGGAATGATATCTGTGTGAGTTATATTAGGCCGGCCTGTGGAAAACAGTCACCCCGCAATTTATGAATTCAGATGCTCCCAGAACACGCTTTGGTATTCCAAGGAGACATAGGTGTTTTCATTTGCATTGGCTGTCTTGATAAATGTTTATTGTGAAAAACTGCTGATCTGGAAAAACACTTCTGTGCACCGTTGTCCGGCCTGCCTCTAATGTTTATTGCCCACATTATCAAAATTGTACGGCTCTATTACGCGCCCTGAGGCTGTTTTGTTGTGATTTTTCCAACATAAAGGCTTTGTGGGTGGCTCCAGGTGAAGCCTCGGTGTCCAAGACGAGCTTGGAGAAGGCAGGTGGCAGAGGCCTCCCTGGGGACACTGTCGCATCTAACGTGTTACTTTATGTGGCCTCACGGGCCGGGCAGTGTCGTGTTGTGATGTGTTCTGTTGTGCTGTGTTGAGCTGCGTGTGTTGCCTGTAGTATGTTGGTTTATATCGTTGGAGACCACAGAGCCATGGTCACAGTGCGGAAGATAATAATTTCATGTGGGTTGAGGACGGAGTAAGCGTTTGGGCTAAATGTTACAGTGTCTACACGGTCTACGTTCGCTGGGGGGTTGCCCCTCTCTTCGCCTTCTCTCCCGTCACTTGGTTCATTAAAATATGGGGTTTGATTTGTTCATTTGGTTGTTTTAAAAGTTAAAGTCTCGGGCCTCAAATCTTACCCAGGCTGCTGCCTTTGGGTAAGTGCGCGTGCATGCGTGTGCATGTGTGTGCGCGCGTGTGGGTCTTGAAGATCCCAGGGGAGACTGGGATGCTGCCGATTTATCTTCGGACCCGGTTCTAATGCCCAAGCTCCTGAGTCAGCAGCCTTTATTAATACAGCCGAGGAGGCTAATTCCCCTCAGGCTGCACTCAGTTCCTCTTCCAGTGATCTCTGTCTTGCGTAGCTCCTGGCCTGCGCCTGGCAGTGGGATTTAATCTGTTATCTGAATACCATTCATAAGAAAAAGCATGCAAGTAAACATGTAGCATTAAATAAGGAATTATTCGTGAAAGTCACACAATCCCTTTCTGTAGTCAGGTCACTGAAAAGGAACCGTACGCTATCCTTTTCCTGAAAGATTGGTTTCAGAAGCATTAGAAATCCAAGGGGAATAAATCAGATTAATTTTCAAAATTAGCAGGGATAAGCTTTATTCTGAAATCATGAATGTTCTCTTTTAATTAATTTCAAATGTGGCTAATCCGTTTTAGGCATGTTACAATATTAAATAGTAGACTGGCGTGTGGCAGGCGGAGGCAGTGAATACCCTTGATCTCTGTAAATACTTAGACCGGTTGGCTTATAACGCATAATGTCAAACGCTGTAAAAATCCCGATCTTCTACTTCCGTCTCATTGGCAAGAATAAATAGGCTTGTGCTAGGCACACAGGCTAAAACAGGAATTCAGTATTGTTCAAGGACACCCCGGAGGAGGTGCAGGGCCCCTGCCGGCTGGCAATGGTTTATTCAGCGTGGTTTTCCTCTTCCCAAAAGCAGATCGAGAAAATCATTAGATTAGCAGCTCTCACAACTGTGCTACTGCTCGGCCAGGTCATCAGCCACGAGGGAGGGACAGGAATCGGTTCGTTGGAGTGCCATGGGGACGTGGCAGAGAGCTTCTTCCTGCTTCCCCGAAGCCCAAGGAATCCAGCGAGATGACGGCAGCCGTCAGCGTGAATACGGCCAGCAGCCCAGACTCGCCCTGGTTCTGCACCTCCAAGCTGAGGCAGGGGTGAATCTCGCAGACACGCCCACACCCAGCTCTACTCTACTCGGTTGCATTTTACGGAGTCAAAACAGGACGTTCTTCCTGTGTTAACGATCGCAAGGGAGAGGAGACTCAAGCTCACGCTGGCCACCCGGGCCTGGGATGTTGATAGTGGCCTCCACGCGCTATGCAGGGCAAGTGAGACCTGGCTTGGGCAAGGAAGCGTCCTGCGGGCCTCTTGGCTTCCATTCCTTCGAGCACCAGTGTTGAAGTCCTCTGGGCCCAGCACTATTCGAGGAACTGAGATTACTTACAGAGTTTGTCAATAAACCCTCACATAAACACGGAGAGTTACTTACAGGCCTCAGCTGTCCTATGCGTGCACTTTAGGAGAGACACAAACGTAATTAATGATTTTAATCAATTAATGAAAATATTAGGTAATGACTGATGAGTGCTAGATAGAAAATTAAAATAGGTTGAGCAGATGAGGTTAGAGAGACCCAAGATGGAGACTCTGGAAGGTGGAAAGGGGAGGGAGGACCCAAGGACCTAGAGCAACGGGACATCTTCCCAACTCCAGCCCCCACCAGGCGTCCCCCGACCCACCACCTCGAACAGAAGGTGGCCCAGGTAGGCTCACCCCTCCCCCACATCAAACAGGAGTCCTGCCCACCACCGAAAGCAGGTGACCCAGCAGCACCAACAGAGTGCTGACCCACTGACAAGAAGAGGCCAGGGGACATACACCCTCCCCCAGCTAGAGAGATAGGGTGGCCCAGGGCTCGAGCAAGGAGGAATCCACCATCTGGCCCCAGAATCATTCTAGGCCTCTAAAGGCACCAGGCAGCTTGGCCTGGGGAAGTTCCCTCCACCCACTCAGGAAGCACCAGCAGGAACCTGTGGGAGCCCCATCAGGACCAGACAGGAAGTAGAGCAAAATAGCTCCTCAAAATCTCTGAAAATTATTTTTTTAATGTATTTTTTTTTATTTTCTAATGTATTTTTTTTTTTTAAGAGAGAGCACAAGCAAAGGAGGGGCAGAGAAAGAGGGAGAGAGAGAGAGTCTCAAACAGCCTCTGCAATGACAGCACGGAGCCCGACGTGGGCCTCAAACTCACAAACTGTGAGATCAGGACCTGAGCTGAGATCAAGAGTCAGATGCTTAGCTGACTGAGCCACCCACGCTCCCGTGTATCCTAGGTTTTGACGAGAACATGACCCCAGATGATGCAGAAGAGATTCATTCTAAAAGTCAAGAAAACAGCTGGGTCAAATCATGCTAAACAGGGATAATATTACCCTGCTCCAAAGTCTCTCCAACTAGAAATGATCAGTGAAGTGAGAAATTCTTGAGAAGGCCAAGTAGTTTGTTTTTTTCGATGCCCTTCTTTGGGAGGATAGTTCTAAAACATTTGTTGAGATTGTTTTGATTACCTTTATGTTATTACCCGATGACAATAAATGCTGTGGGGTGGTTTTTACCTAAAAAGGATTCATAGTAAGTAAAGGATGACAATAGAACTGAAAAAATACAGTAACCGAAATAGAAAACTCACGGGACAGGTTCCTAGTGCAGTAGGAATGACAAAAGATAGAATCAGCAAACTTGAGGACAGATCAGTAGAATTTATACCATCTCAACAACAAAGAGAAAATAGAAACCCACACAGTTTCAGGGATTGTGGGACCATAACAAGACATCCAACATTCATGTCATCAGAGTCCCAGAAGGAAAGGAAAAAAGGGGGTAGCTAAAAGCAGATTCAAAGCAACACTGGCTAGAAACTTGCAAAATTTGGGAAAATGCATAAACCTACAGATGCAAGAACAGTTTACCTTAGGTTAGGACCCCCCCACCAAAAAAAAAAAAAAAAAAAAAAAAAAACCTCATCGAAGATGCATCATCAGGAAACTAAAGACCGAGAAAAACTGTTGAAAGCAGCCAGAGAGAGATCACAAAGTACCAATACAGGAACACCAGTTCGAATGCTGGCGCATTTCTCATCTGAAACCCGAGGCCAGAAGGAAGCAGCATGACACGGTTCAGGTGCTGGAAGAAGAGAGCTGTCGGCCACAAATTCTATATCCTCCGTGCAGCTATCTTTGAGGAGTGAAGGGGAACTAGAGACGTTCTCAAAAGAAGAAAAACTAAAACACTCGGTCACTTCCGGACCTACTCCTCAAGAACAGCTAAAGAAGTCCTCCGGACCTTAGGGCAACGATGAAGGAGCGTCAGCAAGGAAGACGACGGGAGGAACAGGTACAACAGGCCTGCCTTTTCCTTGTGATTTTCCTAAATCATCTTTGATGATCGGAACAGAAATGGTAACACCATTTGATACTCAGGACCATGATATGTAAGAGCAGGGAAATCAGAGTTGCCAAATGCAATCAGGCTTTGGATGCTTAGCTTGAAATGGGAAAATGGGCGGCCACGTAGTAAAACGCTCCCTGAATGCTTATGCGAAGAAACTGACTGAGCTGCAACATAGCAGGCTAATACCAAATTTGGGGAAAGCACGTTGAAATCTGCATTGTTAGCACTGTATCACTAGGACTCAACGCTTGACTGAACAGGATTTAAAATGTATGAGCACTTACGTGTGCGTACAGAAAAATTCTTCTTGCTTATTTCTCCCTTGATTTAGCAATAGTCAGACCTGCAAATGCATAAAATCTTAAGTGATTACTAAGAAGGTGCCTTGCATGATGACGACTACCTCTGTTTGCAGCTGTGATTTTAAAAACCGTTGCCTAATAAGCCAGCATGGAAAGTGGCTCGTAATCTCCTCTTTTGCAGAAGCAGGAGCAGTGACCTTCTCAGTGGCTCTGAGGAGTATGAGCTACCGTCAGAAAGCACAGTGGGTTCTGCTAAGCTGGCGGTCAAGCAGCGGAGACGCCGTGACACATGGGGGACTGGAAGCCCAGACAGGGGACGCTAACAGAAAACGGACAGCAGAGGAGCAGCCCTGAAGCCCAGAGCCCACTCACCGTGGTCTGGTGACGAGGGTCCGCTCCCCGCCACGTGGCCTCCCTGTCCGCCCCCTCAGATTACAGACTGGCATGTCCGGACTCTTCCCCCGAGAGGCGGCCTGGAGGGGACCCTGGTGAGGCTGGAGTGGTCTCGGCCCCTGTGTTTCTGGGCCCCGCGCACGCCTCTTGCTTGCCCCCACTCCTTCTGCAACTTCCGTGAGGCCTGGGCTTCCCCGTACCCACGACTTGGCAGCTTGGGCCCTACAGTGTGAGCTGTTTCCCTCCGGTAGGACCCGCGTGCCCCTGACCAGCCTTGGCCCTCGCCTGCCTCTGTCTCGGGTCCTGCCTCTGGCCCCGCCTCTCCCCTGGGGATCCCGGCTCTGCCGAGTCTGGGACAGTCACTGCCACCTGTCACCTGGCATTGTGCTGTGGAAGAGAGAAGCGTGACCACAGGAAGCACGCTCAGTGGTTCCCACCAGAAGGTTCTACTGCAGTCAGGGGTCCCCTTCCACCTCCTGAGTGGGGGACGGGCCTTGCCCTCCGCCCTCCGGCTCAGGCAGCCGTGATAACGAGACAACAACGGTACCGCGGGTGCCCTCACACAGATTCCTGTAGGTCTCCCGCTGAAACCGAGGCTCTGAACCCCAACTACGAAACATCTCCTGAGTTAATGAGACTGACACCCCTCCCCCGCCCCCCCCCCCCCCCCCCCCCCCCGCCATCCCGGAAAATCCTGGAGAGGAGGAAACATCCCTGGGGCTCCGGGAGCCTGGGCCCCTGCTGCCCTCCCTGGACTAGCCAGGTGAAGTCCGCCAGCTGTGACAAGAGCCCTGGCACCCGCCCGCACCTGTGTGTCATACCATATGTGGCTCTTTGTACCTATTTGCACGTGGACGTAATACCACAAATAAAACACTAAACGGGAGGAATCAGGGAAAAACATAGAACCCAGAATATTGGGGGCCACTTACGCTGCTCCGGGAAAGCAGCGGGGACACTGTGGACGTGTTAATATTTCTACCGCAGTGAGCCCACATGTCAAATGTCAAGTCTGTGTGTAATTGTGAGAGAGATATATAAATAGAGGAATTATTATAATTCCGTCATAATTTGCTACTTGACCAAAATAAACTAATAAGATAAATAAACATGGCTGCTTTTGCCCAACTGACTAATATGACCTGAATAGAAATAAAATATTGGATGAGTTGGAGATGCCAAGTTTAAGCTAGATTAGCAACAAAATCTCAGTGTGCCGCTTCGATATAATTAACGGGATGATTTAATGTGTTTTTCACTCAGAATCGTCGTGAGGCGTTTTTTTGCAATAGCGTAGAAATGAATCCGCACGCGTCCGGGCTGCAGAGGAATAAAAGGTTGTCATATTTTTGAGTCCTCTTGGCAGAGTAATCCATCTGGCACTCTGTGGGACAATGGAGATGTTTTTCTTCCGATCATTCACAGCCATTATTTAATGCGGGGTAACAGCCACAGTCTTCATTAATATATTAACCTATGGCTCAAAAAGGCCTTGCAGTAAACCAACTGAGGACTCCTCATGACGGGTTCATATCATAGGGCTTGGAGAGACTGAGCCGCGGAGACGCTGACCTCAGGCATAAGCCCAGCATTTGTTACCAACGGCAGAAGTGTGGCCAGCGAGTGAGGAGGGAGGTGGTCAGAACCCTCACGGAAGCCACCACACGCAGGACAGAGGGCCAGTTACAAACATACACGATACGGAGCGCCTGGGTGGCTCAGTCGGTTAAGCCTCCGACTCGGGCTCAGGTCATGATCTCGCGGTTCGTGGGTTCGAGCCCCGCTCGTCGGGCTCTCTGCTGTCCACACAGAGCCCACCCTCTGTCTCCCCTCTCTGTCCCTTCCCCGCCTGCACTCGCTTGCCTTGTCTCTCTCAGAAGTAAAGAAACATTTTGAAAAACACATATATGATACAACCTTAGAATGCAATACTTGGCGACCTCAGAAAGAACGTGGTAGAACCACCGTATCTCACTGGCTTCAACTTCTGGTCATTCCATGCAGCCCCTCCAGCCTCCTGGCCTCTCTCCAACACGCAGGCCTTTCCCAGACCGAAGTTCCTGAGGCAGCACTTCCTTCAGGGAGATCTGGAAGAGAGAGAAGGGTCGACACCTTCTCGGGAGGCCTCCTCTGGCTGCAAGGTAAAAGTCACAGCCCCCACGGGGGGGGGGGGGGGGGGGGCTGCCCCTTCTACTTTGATTTTTGCCCCAGGGCTTGTCACTGACATACAATGTACTTTATTTATCTTGATTTTCATCTCTCCCCTAAAAGGTGAATTCCATAAGGGCGGGAGGATGAGTCAGAGCCCAAGCAGGAAACAAAAGGGAACCTTGAACTGGGTTCTTTTTTTTTTTTTTTTTAATTTTTTTTTCCAACGTTTTTATTTATTTTTGGGACAGAGAGAGACAGCATGAACGGGGGAGGGGCAGAGAGAGAGGGAGACACAGAATCGGAAACAGGCTCCAGGCTCCGAGCCATCAGCCCAGAGCCCGACGCGGGGCTCGAACTCCCGGACCGCGAGATCGTGACCTGGCTGAAGTCGGACGCTTAACCGACTGCGCCACCCAGGCGCCCCTGAACTGGGTTCTTTGAGGAGAGTTTAGTAAAAGGGCCATTTCCCAAGACTGGCAAGGAGGTAGGGAAGCCTGGGGTGAGGCAGCACCTGAGGGCAGTGACCCAGCCCGGGGGACAGGGATGTGAGAGAGGACAACAGCCACTGACCCTCCGCTTAGGGCGGCTCGGTCAAGCACCCCCCCACTCCGCAGTTGCTCCACATCACCCACCTCAAGCGGAGCCTGGAGCTGGGGCCCCGGACACAGTGCTAAGGTGGGGGGGGGGGGTGGAATCTGCACGGTGACACACAGGGAAGTCAGGTCTGTCCCCCATTGGACCTCCATCCCTACTGGCGCACAGGAGGTGTGAGTGTCCTGGGGCTGCCAGGACAAAGTACTGCATGGGGGGGGGGGGCGGTTAGAACAGTAGAAACACATTCTCTCACAGTTCTGGCGGCCAGACGTCTGAAATAAAAATTTCAGTAGGGCTGCGCTCCCTTGGAAGACTCTAGAAAAGAAACTCCCACATCTCTCCAGTAGCTCCAGGAGGATACGGATGCCCCTTGGCGTCCCTTCACTTGTAAACTCCGTCTGCATGGGGCCGTCTTCCCGTGTGTCTGCGTCTGTCTGATCTCACAAGGACACCAGTCATATTGGATCAAGGCCCATCCCCACTGAGGACGACCTCATCTTAACTTGATGACATGGGGAGACCCTATATCCAATCACAGATGCTCGGTTTAAGACTTCAACACAGCCTTTCGGGGGACACAGTTCAACCTGGAATACTGAGTAGTCAATAATGAATCAACGAATGAATTGTCTCTCCTGAGAATAAAAAAGAAAAGAGAAGTAAAGTTTGGGGGTAATTCAAACCAGGTCATTAAAGGCCCTCCTTCCATTATATATATATATATTTTTTTTTTCCTTGACATTATGTCAGATTATGGGCAGCAGTAAATCTCCAAGAAAAACAAAGGCCAAGATTTAGTGCCAGAAAGGAATCCTGAAAAAAAAAATTTTTTCATAAATAAATAACACAAGGAACTAGAAGCGGAAAGGGTAGTATACAGTTCAGGCATAAGACCAGGGAGAGGTCCAGAGCTCAGAAACGCTGCCTTCGGATGGGAGTATAATGGCGTCACCGCCACACCCCGTCATGCACAGCGCGGGGACCTGGCTCCTAATGAGGGCTCTTCTCTAGAGAAATGAAATGTTTCCAAAGCAACCAGCAAACCCTTCTGCCACCACTGGATCCCCCACCCGCCCACCCCGAAGCGAAGCCTGACAAGGATGAGCCCCAACAGAGATACAAAGCCCTCTCTCAACACACTATCGCCTTTTTCCTAGCTTGAGGGTCAACAGAGAAGGATTGGACATTTCCAGGAAACCAGAAATATGAATGAGAAAGAGGAAGAGAAACAGGAAAAAGGGAAGGAAAAAGCCGTATGTACCTATGGTCCCAGTTCAATTAAAAATACACACAGTGTGGGGCGCCTGGGTGGCTCAGTCGATTGAGCGACTGACTCTTGATTTCGGCTCAGGTCATGGTCCCAGGGTCATGGGATCAGGCCCTGTGTTGGGTTCCGTGCCGAGCGTGGAGCCTGCTTGGGATTCTCTCTTTCTCGTCCTCTTCCCCTCACCTTTCTCTCTCTCTCTCTCTTTCTCTAATAAATAAATAAAAGTAAAAAATGAAAAAAGTACAGTGTGTTTGTAGACACATCAACACACATGTGTTATGTATGCACATATATATGTGTTTTTTGGGGCTTTTTTTAAAATATTTATTTCCCTTTGAGAGAGAGATGGACAGAGCGTGAGCAGGGGAGGGGCAGAAAGAGAGGGAGACACAGAATCCGAAGCAGGCTCCGGGCTCCGAGCTGTCAGCACAGAGCCGGACACGGGACCCGAACCAACCAACCGTGAGATCGTGACCTAAGCCCAGCGCTCAACCGACTGAGTCACCCAAGTGCCCCGAGATTCGTGTGTTTTAGATGCCAGCAAACCAAGTATCGGTATTCAGACAGCAAGACCAAGGTTGGGCTGTAAATGTTAAAAGCCCTGATTTATGTCGCTGTCCTCGTGAAGCACAGCCTACTTCCCATGGAGTAGGATTGTTGAGCTACCAAAACTATTTTTCAAAAAAGCGACTGGTGCCCCGCATCGGGCTCTGGGCTGATGGCTCAGAGCCTGGAGCCTGTTTCTGATTCTGTGTCTCCCTCTCTCTCTGCCCCTCCCCCGTTCATGCTCTGTCTCTCTCTGTCCCAAAAATAAATAAACGTTGAAAAAAGCGACTGGAGGTTTCTTTAAATATCCAACAAGTACCAAGAACGGTGCCATCATTCCATCCCGTTAAGTGGAGTGCCAGGTGACGGTCACCGAGCAACAGAATGGAGCCCAGCATTCAGCCTTGTATTTCCTACCGCATTTAAGGCTTTGTTAAAGAATATTTTAAGGACATCTCTTCTGTCACAAAAGAACTCAGTAAGTCTTCTGGAAAGGTGTACCAGTGGGTCCGCCAAATGACCAAATGAGCTAGTCTGTTCGGTAAACTTGTTTAGTATTATCAAATCAGATGCCAGAGTTAGTTTGATAAGAACGACTGTTTTGATGTTGGCTGGATGTTTTGCTGTTTCTCTTAACAATAGCCAACCAGTGGATTCAGTTGTCTCCTGAGGCTTGCTGGGGACACAGCGGTAGCTCTACGTTATCAACCCAGAAGAGCGTCTCCTGTTTATTTAATTTCAGAGGCCACGTGACCACATAGGCTAGGAAGGATTCTAAAATCTTTACATGTGGGGGCTGTGTAAAACAGAGCCATCGCCACATAATTAAACATGGACTTTTATGTCAGAAGGCCAATCCAGCCCACTCCGATTTTCTCAGTGACATTATGATAAAGGCAAAAGGTGCATTAAAAGCTTTGGATCTATACTAAGGTCATAAAATCTCGCCCAGAGACAGTTCCTGTCTAGGGATTCACATGCCAGAAACAGATCAATAAAGGCTGTAAAAAGTTCTACAATATTCCCAACCAGCTGCTCTATAAAGTACAAGTGAACGCTCACTCGTTGAAGACGAAAGCATTCCCGTAATGCCAGTATTAAATATACAATTTACTCGAATAAAAGAATTTGTTTTCTATTTATTTTCTTGGGAAAATCAGTTGACCAGTGAGATATGAGACTTGCTTCATTTTCCAGGATAAAATTCTGACGGAACTACTAGTCTGCACCAACCACAGATAGGCCGTCTTCTTTCTCCTCCCCCGGTAGACGCTGGAGATGTTTCCTCTCGAGTTGTTGGGGTTCAACTGGACAAAATTCTACAGGCGGTACAGAGTCTGTGATCAGAAAAATGCCTTTATCACGGCGAAAATCTGCTCGTGCCGATGGACCGGAGAGAAGGCAGAAGAAGCAGTTGTGTCTCGGCGTAGCTGTTCTCCCTTGAAATCCGGTAAAAATGGCCCCGTGAATGCAGGGCCTAAAAGTGAGTCCCCAAAGTGAGGGGCCTCTGGGACCCACACGCCATCCCCCAAACAGGAAGAACCATTTTCCTGGCAACGGAAAGATTAATCATGCGTTTCACAAAGGAGACGCAAGGTTCGGTAAT